>NC_041338.1:9354092-9720759 GCF_004354835.1 Perca flavescens | reverse complement strand
CTATGGACCATAAATAATCATTATCATAGTGTAGCCTCCCCGGCTGAAAGATGTTCTTAATGGTTGGATGGTTTATTCACTCTCTTTGCAGAAATAAACCTAAATTAAAGGCCTAATAAAATATTAAATAAAATTATTCTCCTTTGAACCTTCTGTCACATCCAATATATCATAGTAATTGCATTTATATCTCTCAAGTTACACGTTTCATGTAGCTAAACAGGCTCATTAGCCTGGTAATATTAACTGCAGGCTAATATGTTGACATGCTAGCTTTACTTGCACAACACTCATCTCCAAGTACGTAAAACGTGAACGTAAAAAGTGACGGAAAATACAAACAATATTAGAGGACACACTGACAAACCTTGTGCCCGTATTATAAGCGGACTGCATGTCGACCGCGGCTGCAGCCCGCTTATAATACGTTCGGTTTCGATATTTTTAAAATAAAAGCGCTAGAAAAAGGTAACCAAAATTACCCTTTTCTCTGGCAGATTTTTCTGCCATTAACTTATGTTAGAGCTAACCTAACAACTAAGCTAGCTCTAAGTGACCCAAATATTATTTTGTTTTATTCATTTAATAATCTATAGTAGTTTTCCAGCTTTAGCGCTTTTATTTTGATAAGATATAGGTGCGTCCCGCTGGCGGGGATGAAACGTTTGCCGCCGAATACGTCACTCCCATTTCTTGCGAGATGCTGCCGGCGAACAGCTGGCGGGCCGACTGCTTCACTTTCTCTGGCGGTTGCCTCTGTCTAATGGACCACGGCCAGCTGGCGGCAAGCCGCTTTGAAATACAAGGCTACTCTCAAAATCGACCAGCCATGTTGGTTTGGCATGTTGGGAGTTAGAGTGGAACTGACAGCGTTTTAACTAATTTTAACATTTGAAGCGATTATAAAATCATAATAGCCTATATGTGAATTACATCAAATAGTTTTTTTGCACCAAAGCCATTAGGGTTTATAACTTCTTATTATGATTCTTGACTCTTGATTCCATGATAAGGTAAGGTTTAGGAAATGACATTTAAATTACTTTGAAACTCTGAAGCGATTATACAGTAATATATGTAAAATATTTCAAATTATTAGTTACATTTCTTTGATTTATGCACAACTGAGACACACACTAAAAACTCCTGGTTTATTTCTTCAACCCAGTTTCTGTGTTATTTATGTTGGGTTAAAATCATGGGTTATTTTTTCAGAGAGTAACCATTTTCTGGGTTATAGGATTGGCTTTCTCTCTCTCTCTCTCTCTCTCTCTATGTATTTTTTATTATTATATTGTCATGTCAACATAGTTTATAATATGAACAATCACACTTGTGTGTTGTGTACATTATGATAAAACAGTATCACCATTTGTAGGAGAAATAAATTGACACACCCTCTAAACATGGATATATTAACTAAGAAATAAAGAAGAAATAAATTCATATATTGCCCTTGCCCCTATAACATACATCAGTCTGTCAGAATTTCAGAAGAAGAAACACCTCCTTCCCTCTCTACCCCCGTAGAAGAAGAACGCCCCCTTCCCCCGCAGTTGTTGGAATTTTGAATTTTCTCACAACAGTCTTTGGAAATAACCGTCGCTTCGTGCTCGATCCGTTTTGGCCTGTGCTTCTTCGGTGCAACTTCGTCGTGTATTCAAGGTAAGCGAGTATTTTCACTGTTGATGTAACGTAAACTTTTCTGTCCCCGTTGCTAGTTTAGCACCATTTGCTGAAATAAATGACCATGGCTTAGCTAGTTGCTACGTTGAGACTAGCTAATTCTGTGGTTGGCATGTAAACGCGGCTATCGCGACGCAACACAATAATTGACTAATGTTTACCAACTGTGCCGTGCTTATACAGTGCTCTACTTGTTGAAGTAGTGAGAGTTAGCTAAAGAAGCGGGTCAAGTCTTCGAATTGTTGCTAACCTCAAGCTATATTGCTATGTTTTCTCCAGGTTATTTTGAATGGACAGCTTCGCTGATAAGCTAACGGAGTGGCGGCTGTCTGAGCTGATAGAGAATTTTAGAGGTGAGCATTTTACTCTTACTGCCCTGACATAATCTCTCTATACCTAAACATTTTTCTTTAATGGGGCTTGAATGTGTCGGTGGAAGATTTTGTGAAAGTCACAACTTCTTCGACAGTGGGGTATGCATATCCATATAACCCTTATAGTTAAAGATACTTGTGCCTTGAAATTCAATGTCTCTGATATTTTCAGATTATTTTACTTCTGGAAATCTTTAAATATCTGGAAATTTAAATCTGTAATGTAACTTGTTTACTGAAAGTGTTTAACATTTACAGGCCATCCACAAACATAAAAGAGGCCCTGGCGCTATCATTGGTTTAGACATTCCCTGAATGATGCATCAGACATTGGCTATGTGAGTTTAATTATCTTGGTTCATATGGAATTTGATGCTGATTTTTTTTTTTTTTTTTACACAAAGATGTGAATGCACTTAATAAGAAATGGTGTCTAATGAGATGAAGCGGTCATACGAGACATAATATAGTGTATGTGTACATGTATCATTTTGCTTTTAACCCTTATTTCTCTTATCAGTACCTGATGTGTGTTATCTCTACCGCTAAACTTTATAAAAGATTAAAAATGTCCCTCTTAGATATGGAAAGTTGTCTTTTTTTTTCTTCCAGGAAATATGGTATTTATTTATTTATTTATTTTATGTAAATTTCCAGAGACTCCTGAATGAAAACCAAGCTCTGAGGGAGGAGAACCACGCCCTGAGGGAAAGCAATGCACGAGCAGGTGAGAACATGCACTCAAAATTACCATATACCTTTCATTTTGTAGCTTTGGATGACAGCGGCTCAGTTCAAGAGCAGGTGAAGCAAGTTGGGACAATGTTGAAGATGTTTGCTTGCACTTGGCAATCAGGTACAACTTGCAAACACCTGTGGTTGTTGGTTTAATTCCCACTGGGGCCACCTGTACATGTAGTAGACCTAGATATAAATGTCATAGTTTAGTAGTTGAGGGACCAGGACTGACTACTTTATTCTTTTATTCTGGGAACCCCTGTAGGTGCAGATCAGACCCTAATTCTGCGACGTCTTGGAGATTTTGGCGATGTTGTGCGTAGCATGGACAACAAAATGGAAACTATGCAGCAACATTTCAGTGCCAATGTGTCTGTTGGAGAGCCACTGATGAGGCGGTCCAGGTTAACGTTACGCGTTACCTGAAAGGAGCATCTGACCGTGAAGGCGGAAAAAAGGCACCGCACAGCTGAGAGGGACCCACAGCCGACCCCTTAAACCTAGGCTGACTACTGACACCCCCGCATCACTGACAACTGGAACACTGTCTTTATCCTGCAGTCAGTAACATCAAGAAGCCAGAAGTGCCAGACTACACTCACCCAATCCACACTATTCACACTGTGGAAATTATTTCTTCTTCTTCTTCTATGCCCCATGACCTTGCCTTGAGGGCAGCGCCTTGAATGGATATGGGATGGTGAGGTTGTTTGTCCTTTATACAGGTGCACGAGGGATCACTCAAGATATGCCCATTTTGCCCTGCCTCATTCTGGAGATCCCGTAGTCAGGCTTGAAAGACTGATTATCATTACTTAGACTGTCCTGCAATTCTTAGCCCACTACCCCACACAGACCCCAACCACTCCACACATTCTGATTGGCTGTGTTCTCTACAGCCAGATTTCCTGCTGTTAATTGTGTTTGTTCCCACTTGTTGTCATGTGTAAATTTAATGTCAAAATGTATATTACCTGTTATCCTGCACATTCTTTGATACCAAAGATCTCAATTACTTCCTATACAATTTACTGCCTATTTCATTGTTACAGTGCTTAACTATTGTATTTATAAATATAGCTTGTAAATCCTAGATTATACCTCTAATACTGATATCTGCACATTATCTGTTCTGGTACCAAATATTCTACTTAACGTGACTTTAGTATTGGCTTATTTCATTCCGTCAGTGCTTAACAATGGTATTATAGTTTGTAAATCCTATTTCATACCTGTTACTTGATATTGCACATTAACTAGTACCAAAATTCTACTTTCATTCCATCAGTGTGCTTAACTGTTATTCTATTAAAAATAGCTTGGAAATCCTATTTTACCAAATATTCTACTTACTCTGTTTTTAACATTTGCTTTTTTCGTTCCGTCACAGTGCTTAACTTTTATTCTATTGTTAAATAGAACTTGTAAATCCTTGTGTCACAAGTCAGCATTGCAGTTATAATGGTCTGTTCTACTACTGTTTTTACCTCAGAGTGTGTGTGTGTGTGTGTGTGTGTGTGTGTGTGTGTGTGTGTGTGTGTGTGTGTGTGTGTGTGTGTGTGTGTGTGTGTGTGTGTGTGTGTGTGTGTGTGTGTGTGTGTGTGTGTGATCTGACACGTCTTGTTTCAATGACAGTTACTGTACTTTGAAATGTGGAATTAAAACTTCAAATGGAAATTTGACTGGTTTGATCAATCATTATTCTTGATAAACTGCATGGTATAAATATAAATAAATATATAATAAGCGGCGGCAGATCGCTCGAAAATAGCGTTTGCCTCTGACTGGCCGCCTTTGGTATAATGGCGGCGGAACGGCGGTTGGCCCGCGGGCCGGCCTCGGAGCGAAGGCGGTAGGAAGGTGGCAAACATGTTTGCGATTACGCCATTCTGACGCTTCTACTCTCTCTGGAGCACCGCCGGTAGTCCGCCGACTCATTGCTATCTGGGATTGTTTCCTCTAATATTGTTTGTATATAAAAAAATAATATTGCCGTTGAAGAGTTTTAAAGATTTGGAAGTGAAGTAAAGCTAGCATGTCAACATATTATCCTGCAGTTAATATTACCAGGCTAATGAGTCTGTTTACATGAAAGAGTGTAACTTCAGAGATAGAAATGCAATTAATATAGTATATTGGATGTGACAGAAGGTTCAACGGAAAATCATTTTATATTTAATTGAATATTTCATAATAATTAAGGTGGATTCCTGAAAACAAGTGAATAAAAAAAGGTGAAGTAACACTCAATTTAAGCACTCAAAGGGAAATGTACAATAATTTATGTGTAAAAGGGGTACAATGAAAAATGTATGGATATACACTACTGGTCAAAGGTTTGGGGTCACTTAGAAATTTCCATTCCAGACAGAATACCAGCAGAGATCAGTTGCATTTTTTTTTTTAATCAGGGCAGCAGTTTTCAGATTACATTATGTGCTTACATAATTGCAAAATGGTTCTCGACTGTTGTAGACAGAAGTGGCTGAAGAAATGCTTGAAATTCCATGCTTTTTGGTCTAAACGTCATACCCAAATTAAAAGTGGTACAGCTCCCATATACTTTGACACTTAGGGGTGTGCCTGATATCATTGGAAAGGAAACACTCAAGTTGTGTCAGGGTGATTCTAGGCCTTACTGACACAGAGTTACAGAGGCTAGAATGGAGATTTTTTATTTCTGTCCAAGTTATAAATCTGTAAAATTATTAAAATACACTGCTGTAAACACATCTGACAGGTGACAGACAACAATTAGCCACGTCTCAGCTTACTACAGAAAAAAATTCAGAAGCTAAAAGACTCAAAAATGGATTTTATATGAATTCTTTTCTACAAATATGTCTGTGCGTTTTTTTATTTCTATTTGGAAAGTGCAAATAAAAAAGCCAAAAAACTACAAAATACAACACTTCTCAAATACACAAACAAACCCACATCAATCACCTTTCCAATGATATCAGGCACACCCCTGAGTGTCAAAGTATATGGGAGCTGTACCACTTTTAATTTGGGTATGACGTTTAGACCAAAAAGCATGAATTTCAAGTGTTTCTTCAGCCACTTCTTTCTACAACAGTCGAGAACCCTTTTGCAATTATGTAAGCAAATAATGTAATCTGAAAACTGCTGCCCTGGTTAAAAAAAACAATACAACTGATCTCAGCAGGTATTGTGTCTGGAATGGAAATTTCTAAGCGACCCCAAACTTTTGACCGGTAGTGTATATAAAGTAAAAGTATTTATTTTAGTTTTAGTTTTATTTGTTTTCTTAGCTCTTACCACTGTAGAGGCTTAAGGCATGTTTGAAACTGCAAATAAAAAAAAAGGTCTTTGTGAACCATTGGTTAAAGAGAGCCAGACCATCTTTCAGCCGGGGAGGCTACACTATGATAATGATTATTTATGGTCCATAGTATACTGTGATCTATATACAAACATTTGAATGCTGTGATTGCTGGCTGTCAGATGCATCAAAGCATTAATATTCTGGACACAATCTAGATAATGGATAATCATGATCATCACTTGATATAGCTCTGAGTCTTCAGTGGAGAGAAAGAGGAAAACTGACTCAATTTGAATGTGTGTGCATAACAGGTTTTTATGAAGATTTTATGTTTCATAATAATGTAAATAGCATCTTACAAACCATTGAACAATAAATCAATCAATACCTTAGTTAACATTAACATTTGTAAAATTATAGTTTTTCATTTGTATATTTCCAGTTTAGGCTTTTTAATACATGAACTAATGTTAAAATATACACCTTAGTTAAATGTTATTAATAAGTAGTTAAGGCTTGTTACTGCATGCACTGTGCAATGTGACATCGAAGTGACGTCTTTTCTATGTAATTTTTGGACGTCCAATTTTGGTCCACTGAAGGGGTTGTATAACGTACGTCTAATGTTAACGTCCGTGGGACCTCCATGTAAGGGCTATTTATAGTCCAAATGTGGTCGTTTGTGGACGTCTTTTTTCAACGTCAAATTTAGACTAATTTTAGACGTTTTTATACTACTTCTATAACTGTAGTCCCATGTTTCAAGTGGGTGGAGGACATGTTTTCTGTACCATGTGATAATTTTCCTGTGTAGTTTTGTTTGGCTCAGCAGCTAGTTTCAACAGGAAATGCATTACACCTTTGTATGTGTCTCCATTTATCTGCTGAGCCAATCAAATGGAGTTTTTGGAAAATGATCTGGAACAGTTAGTATGCCACCTTGTTAAATGGGACTAGATAATTTTCCAAAAATCCCATTTGATTGTCTCAGCAGCAGATAACTGGAGACGCATACAAAGGTGTAATGCATTTCCAGTTCAAACTAGCCGCTGAGCCAAACAAAGCTACAGGAAAATTAACTGGCACAGAACACATGTCCTCCACTCTCTGGAAATATGGGACTACAGTTATACACATACACATACAAATAAATCACAATTCATTACTGCCATCAGGGCTCTAGAGTGCGACCAAATTTGGTCGCACACAAAATTTGTAAGGGTGCGACTAAGATTTTTCCTAGGTCGCACCGGTGCACCTAACGTCCTCGCATCCGCTGCCTCTCCGCGAACGAAGCAATGTCGTTTATATCGATGTTTTAATGTTGCGTTACATGACCCATTCCTTCTGTAAAGCCGTGCCTTGTTTGGATCTCTCCTCTGCGCAGCCCCGCCCCTATTCACACACACACGGCTCACCTGCACCATGGAGAGACGTAACGCCGCAGGTCCAAACTGCTTACATTTGTCTAGTTTTAATTGTTATTAACACAGCTGTATATTGTTAAGTATGAGAGGGAAACCTGTATTGGTACCAGTGTTTCTGCTGGTAACTCTCTCACTACGTTTACATGCAGCCAATAACCCGTTCAAAACCGGAATATTAGCAATAACCCGGCCATGTAAACACCGGCAAAAACCCGAATATGCTCATATTCCAGTTTTTAATAACCCGACTATGCTACCTGGGTTACCCCTTTTCTAACCCGAAATTTTGGTCATGTAAACGCATATCGGCATATCCCCATCAAAAGGAACACTGATTTGTGTTCTGCGCATCCCCACTAACACAGAACGTTTAGGGAACGTTGGGGAACGTTAGTTTTTGGTTCTCTAAAGGTTAGTTTTTGGTTTGGTTCGAACTAACATTTAGGGAACGTTCCCTCAGGGTTATAACGTTCCCTAAACGTTAGGGGAACCAACCAACTGAAACGTTCTCCTTTGGTTGCACTGTTACTTCCACACAACGTTCCCGTTTGGTGGTTTTTGGTTGTTCTGAGTGCGGTTTTGAAATGTTTATTTAAACCGGCTCCATTCACGTTTTTGAAGTAGCATATAAAAGGTTTGCAGTCACTTGATTTAGATTCACTCAAAAATTATTGGTGTTATAAAATCTAAGTAAGATAAACAAGCAAGATAATATATTTATGTTTAGGCTGATATCAATTTTGCTAAAAACTATACTTTTTTAAACTAAGACAATTCACTTCTTTCATTTCACTTCTAACAAGTGGCTCAATCAGTTCAGTGTTTAAATCCAACCGTTACACCCCTCCGCCAGTAGGGGAAGACCGTGCCTCTGCTCTCAGGTGACCGATTCAAGTACTGTTCTCCTGACTTCCGTTTGATACGATATACACGGACAAAGAAAGAAGATTCCATTTGCTTCGCCAAACGATCTCATGAAAAAGTAAGTGAAATACGTTACAGTTTCATGATGTTATGGTTGTAATTAGAGATGGCCCGATACCACTTTTTTGCTTCCCGATACCGATTCCGATACCTGTATGGATGTGATATGATTTCTATCTCGGTTGTCTGTCTGGCTCAGGTTAAACTCTTTGTGAAACATGAACAAACACAAACAATGAATGCCGTAGAACTTTCTTTTATTCTGCAGTTTGACAGTCAGTTATAACGGAAAAAGAACATAAATAAACTACTTTAATGTAGATTTTCTTTAGGGCTTTATTACGTGGTATCGGATCGATGCATAAACTCCAGTACTTCCCGATACCGATACCAACGTTTTAGGCAGTATCGGAGCCGATACCGATACTGGTATTAGTATCACACAAAACATGCAGGTGAATGGTTCCAGTAATCCTACTGCTCCGAATAAGTGACAAAATAACGCCAATATGTTCCTATTTACATGTTGTGATTTGTATAGTCACAGGGTGTACAAAAAACAACGTAACATGAGACACAGCCATCTTCTATCCCTAAACAAACCGGGAACTATATTCTCAGGCGGAAGAATATAGTACTTTGGCGGAGTGATATGCAAGCCTGTCTGAGAATATAGTTCCCGGTTTGTTTACTGTTAGAAGATGGCTGTGTCTCATGTTACATTGTTTTGTGTAGACGCTGTGACTCTACAAATCACAACATGTATATAGGAACATGTTGGAGTTATTTTGTCACTTTTGTCACAATTTGGAGCAGTAGGATTACTGGAACCATTCACCTCCAGGATCTGTGCTAGGCTAAGCTAATGCTGGAGCCGTCAGACAGCGTTACAGCACGCACGGAGATGAGAAGGGTATGTATCGACTTGTCTTACTCTGGGGGTTACGGTGAATAAGCTAAATTCTCAATAAGTTGGCGTGTTCCTTTAAATGGACTGCAGATATATTGCGCTTTGTTTGCTGCTGTGCACGACGTGTATGCTTTGCCGCATTGTATGTTGTGTGTCATCGTGTTAACCTGCTTGCGTTGTTGTTACAAATAATACCTACATACCTGCTCTTTCAATTAGTTTTAGTGTACAGTACATACATGATAGCCAGTACAATCAGTCATTTTAGGCAAGTCACTCGGCGGCCATCTGGCAACGTACTAGGGCTGAACGATTAATTGCATTTGCGATAATATCGCGATATGTTAAAACGCGATTTCCTAATCGCAAAGGCTGCGATTTGGTCTCAATTTGATGACTTGCGAGAGCAAATCAGTCTGCACTACGCAGAGAATGCTTCAACTTAGCACGCTAACGCTACACTGTACCTTGAGCTGATCTCTGTCATTCAAACAATTCTGAGTTGAAGTTTAAAACTTTTACAGCCATTTTAATAAAATGAAGGGTTTTGCTCGGGCTCGAGTCCATACATGCAGTTAATGGATACAGGCACGCAGAACTGAAGGCTCGGTTGGCAACGAGCTAGCTCTGATTAGCGGTTAGCTCCGGTTAGCGGTTAGCTCCGTTATAAAGATATGGGTGGAGGAGCTGCCACTGAGAGGGGTAACAACCAGACTGATAAATGACGGTTCGGGGAGCTTTCACAGCAGCATGGCCGCGGTGTTTCAACGGTTTTATTAGTACAGTTAATCCCACGGCAAGACCACCAGCAGCTAACGTGAGGATAGCCTCTCTGAGCTAGTGCAGTGTTGACGGTGTCATGCACACGGCACGCAACTTCACGAGGGGGAGGGGCTGGAGGCAGCTCCTCTCTGTGCACTGTAAAAAAATGTGTGTGTGTGTGTGTATATGTGTGTGTGTATGTATGTATGTATGTATGTATGTATGTATGTATGTATATATATATATATATATATATATATATATATATATATATATATATATATATATATGTGTGTATGTATGTATATATGTATGTATATATGTATGTGTATATATATGTATGTATATATATGTGTGTGTATATATATATATATAATATGTATGTATGTGTTTTTACTTATTTAACTGTCTAGTGTGTAATTGTGTGTTGTTCATACTATACAATGATTTATTGTTTGTCTTTGTTGAATAATACAGAAGACAGAGCTTAAAAAAATAATCGAATATCAAATCGCAATCGCAATATTTGGGGAAAAAAATCGCAATTAGATTATTTTCAAAAATCGTTCAGCCCTACTGTCACATACAATGTTTATGTTGTAATGTTTATGTTTACACTGTATACATTCAAATATTTTTGCAATCAGTACAAATTGTATGGTCTTTTATTTCAGATGAATCCGTTCCACAAGCAAGAAAGCATTCCAGGACGGAGTGTGTGTCTGGAAGCCCTGTCTGTAAGTTAACATTTATACATGAATTTAAGAAACCAGAGTCCTATTCCTACCATGGAACTACTGACCCTCAACCTGGTGCTTATCATGTGACTGTTCTGATGAGTTTGTCTCTTCCTGCCTTTTTTCAGGTCAGTAGACCTCACTTCCTCCACCACCTGCATGTAAGTTTTTTTGTTTGTTTGTTTTTTGCAATTGTCTAATGTAACAGAATAGTTATGCAATGGCATTTGCAAGAAACCTACCATAACTGAACTGACCAATATTCATATCTACTTTCTTTTTAGATGAGTCAACACCACACAGGAAACCAGCCGGTCGCCCAGAGCTGAATGGGTGTATTCTAACGCAAGCTCGGCCTGCCACTTCATCTTGGGACCCAGTTGAAGGTACAGTGGCTTTTGCATAACTTAAATTAGAACAGAACTGACTTCTCTTACGAAATGAGATTGTACAAGCTCTCCACTTTTTTCCACGTGTATAATTTGTATGTTGTCTTCGCTACAGTGTAGCAACTGCAGCTATTCAAACTCTTTCTGAAAATGACGAGTTGAGTTGTAGTAAGCTTCTCAAGCTGTTTACTGTGGTTCTTTACATCATGTCACAGACAGAAGAGTGAAAACTGTAACAAAAAATAAGATACAAATTGTTTAATCTTATGTAAATATGTAAATAAATTTAATTTATATGTTTTTAATTACAGTCATCAAATGCCCTTTTACTGTAAATATGCATCTTAACATTTACATTATAATTAAAACAATGAAATTATCAACTTACGATATTGCCTCTGCAGCATTTACGACGTGGATTGCAATGGATGACGAAAGCATGTTGGCTGATTCTACCATCTTTCTCTAACCACTAACAGGAAACTAACCCCTGACCCTGGAACTCCTTAGGCATGAAACCATTTCAAAATAAAAGCTTGTACAAAATAAAAGCCTATACAATATAATGCCTAATGCCTAAAAGGCGACACAATTTGTGTTTCTATATGTTTTACAGCAACTTTTCCTAACAAGCCCGGAGGTTCGACCGGAGGTACGGCCATCCGTCGCATGCTACGGCGAGTGGCAACCAATGATGTTCTAAAACTGTATATCCTGCGGGGCAGAAAGGGAAAGAAAGCCTTCCAGGACCTGACTATCTGCAGGGTTATAACAGGCAGGTGTTATTTTATTGTTCACATCAGTATTATGCTTAGCTTGGCTAATAAGAGGTTTTAATTTGACTTGTAATGTTGCTTCATTTTGACTTCTACTCTAGCGGTCTCCCAGAAAAACTTCCCCGCGCTGACTGCAGTAGACGTGGAGGACTTGATTGGGCAAGTGCTGAAGTTTGCCCCACACAGATGGTAAATTGAAATTCTTCTGTGATGTTAATAATAATCAATAATCAAAAACTATCAATATTTGTGATCAGAATAAAAACAGGGTTGTTAGTCAGGCAATTTGTCTTGCTTTTGTTAATGTGTTTATTCTTAGTATGACATATCAAACTGTTGTTTCTTTCTTTTTAGGTCAGCTGAGAAGGACTGAGCCTTCAAAAACCATGGAGCTCTATTTTTTTTTTTTTGGAAGCAAGAGCTGTTGGCCATCTTCTACACTGCTGCCATCCTCCTGCCTCTTGCCCTCTGGCGGGCGCTACAGATCCCTGCACACAAAAACAATCAGGCACAAGAACAGCTTCTTTCCCACTGCCATCACTCTACTGAGCTGCTGATAAGTGGGCTCATCCCCACTTTGGCCATTCACCTACACATTACATACTTTATCATTCCAATATGCATCTTGCACAATACATTTGCACTATTACTTTGCACTCTACATTCTTATCTATTTTGTATTTTTTTTATTCTTCTTTGTGTGACAGGATGAGGTTTGCCCCTCTCCCTTACATGTGCACGAGAGTGCATAGCCTACCTGTGTTGCTGGCGTTGGGTGTCTCGGTAAGCTGCATTACTCCCTGTTTCGACCCATTTGGGCGTTATCAAGAGCTGACATAGGTCTTATTTGTTATAGTGTGGGCCGCTGCGTGCGTGCGCGCGCGGAGTGGGTGCCCCCGCCGGGGTCTGAGGGCGGCATGTCCTGTAAGTTGCTGTGTCTGCCTGCTTGCTTTGAATTCATTGCGGTCCTGTTTTAACAGTGTGTTTCACAACACAGCTGGACCATGCTGCAGTCTCATACATGCTGCTGTGGGGCTATCGTGGTGCCACAACCGATTAAAGGGCCAGTGTTCCCCCGGCGCGTTCTTCAACCCACTGGTGCTGTTCTGGATACTGGAAAAGCTGTTCTGGATACTGGCAAAAGCTGTTCTGGATACTGGAAAAGCTGTTCTGGATACTGGCAAAAGCTGTTCTGGATACTGGCAAAACTGTTCTGAACTCTGGTAACCCTGGTCTGAATACTAGTGCAAGAAGTGGTTTGGATATATTCTATTAACTGTTGTACATATTGCATGTGGGTTTTTCTTGTTATTTGATTTTGTTTATTGTTTTCTCATTATGCATGATTGTTTATTTTTTTTTAGTTTTTCTTGAGTGTCATAGGCCATTTCGCTTTGCCACATTTGTATATTGCAAATTAAAGTTTGAAATCCCATCAAGTTTGCCTGTTCATTCATTCCTGCTAATATATAATAATTCATTCCTGCTCATGCAGACGGTTTAAAGTAATAATAAAATTAGTATCATTGTTGTTAAAGTTTATTAAAGGTTAGGGGAATGTAAAAAAGAACGTTAGGGGAACGTTCCCTGAAGGTTGCAACATTAGAACGTCCGATGTAACCAAAAACGAACGTACCCTGAACGTTCAACCAACTTTCCATAATAACCAAAACCCAACCAAACCTAACCTTCAGGGAACGTTCGCGCAACCAAAAACGAATGTTCCCAGAACATTCTGGGAACATTTGTTTTTGTTATTGTTAGCTGTGATGTTCTATTCGCAAGGAATCTTGGTCTTTTGAGTAGAGGAACTTCTTGTATGCGCCAGAAAACATAGTTATAATAATAATTAATCTTTTTATTTATATATATATATATATATATATCAATGCAGAAAACCTGCATGCAGTATACTGGAAGTAAACAAGAAGTAGAGGTAAACATGGCGAGACGCAGCACAGCACCACACTTTTGGAGCGAAGAGGAAACCAATTTCTTTATTAGTGTGGTGAAAACCATGAATATAATGTCTTTAGTTGACGGCAGAAAGTACCGAGATAGTGAGATTTATAAGAAGGTGACCAAAAAGTTATTGCGTCTTAAGGTTGTCCGTACATCCAGACGCTAACCGTGCGTCGCCGTTTACATCGGGATATTGCCAATTGATTACGAGACGCTTAACGCTTAACGTCTTGCGATTTAAAGTCCTCCACAACGAAATACAGTCACTAATTACACCGTTTAGCTGTATTTTAACCGGACCTGTCTGACCGTTGCTACTAGCTAAACTAGCAAGCTACACGATGCCCCCCCTCAGCTGTTCACCTGGCTGTGACTCGTGCCTCCTGTTCAGCCAGAAGATAGTGGAACTTGAAGCCAGAATATTGTCTCTCCACCAGATCAAGGCAAGTGAAGAGTTCCTCGACTCCATTATCATTGGAAGTTCCCCCCACACACACACTGACGGATGTTTTGATTCCACTGTGCCCTGCAATACTCTCACCCCACCACGCACTAATACAACCTCTGTCCCTGTTGTCTCTCCTCGGCTTCTGCCGAGGACCCAGCCAGCTCTGCTGACCAACTCCACTCCACACCAACCTGAACCATGGCGTGTAAGGAAGCACCAGAGCAGGCGGTCAGGACAGCGCTCAGCCCCAGCCCAACCCCTACAACTAGAAAACCGCTACAGCATTCTGATGAACGACGAGGAGCTCCCTTCTCTGCCACACTCCCACGCAGCTCATCCTGGTCCATCCCCACAGTCGACGCGCCCATTGAGGGCGGACTCTCCCCCTTCGGACTCATCAATCTCCACGCTGGTCATCGGAAGCTCCATGGTAAGGGACCTCCACATTCCCCCTTTACCTAGTGGTCCCTCCAAGGTCTACTGCTTCCCCGGTGCCAAGGTCCGTGACATTCAGCACAAACTTCCCGGCATCCTTGCCCGCCACGCCAAGGTCGACAACATCATCGTGCATGTGGGCACAAACGACATCAGAGAGAGACGGTCGATACACTCCAGGAAGACTTCACCACTCTCATCACCATCCTGATGGGCACAGGTAAGCGGATTGTCATCTCTGGGCCTCTACCTACCTACAGGAAGGGTGCGGAGAGATGGTCCAGACTGTTCTGGTTCCACACCTGGCTGGAACCACTCTGCACTTCCCTGAGCATTCCCTATGTTGGCAACTTCAACTTGTTCTGGGAGATGCCCAACCTGCTGAAGCGTGATGGTCTCCACCCAAACAGACACGGAGCCAGGATGCTATCTGACAACATAACGACCACACTGACAGAAGGCAAGTATTGACATTATGTTGAAAATATCACAGATTCATGTCCCCCAGGTATTGATCCTGATAGCACTATACAAGTGAATGAATCTGAAAATGTTTTCTGTAGGATAACGTAGTACTAGTACTATTCCAGTAACATGTAGTACTCGTACTATTCCAATTATAATCAACAACAGACCACACAAAGTGGTGAATAGAGGGGCAATACTTAACAACCTAATTGGAATTAAAACTACCACTGCAATGATAGAAAAGGATAGGAAAATTAGATGTGGATTACTAAATATCAGATCTTTGTCTTCTAAAGCAGTACTCGTAAATGAATTGATATCTGATAATCAAATTGATCTATTCTGTCTTACTGAAACCTGGCTGGGCCATGAAGAATATGTTAGTCTAAATGAAGCCACCCCTCCCAGTCATATTAATACTCAAATTCCTAGAGGCTCAGGCCGAGGAGGGGGAGTTGCAGCCATATTTGATTCAAGCCTGTTAATTAACCCTAAACCCAAACTAAATTATAACTCTTTCGAAAGCCTTGTTCTTAATCTTCAACATCCAACACGGAAATCAGAACAGCCAATTATATTTGTTGTTGTCTACCGAGCTCCAGGTCCGTATTCTGAATTTTTATCTGAATTCTCAGAGTTTTTATCATGTGTAGTCCTTAAATCAGACAAAGTACTTATTGTAGGTGATTTTAATATCCATGTGGACATTGACAGCAATAGCCTTACTACTGCTTTCAACTCATTACTGGATTCAATCGGTTTCAGTCAGAGTGTGCACAAGGCGACGCACTGTTTTAACCACACCCTCGACCTTGTGCTGGCATATGGTATTGAAATTGAGGATTTAATAATATTTCCGCAGAATCTGGTATTATCAGATAATTTTTTAATTACTTTTGAATTCTTGCTACCTGACCATACTAAACCAGATAGCAGCTTCTACACTAGATGCCTATCTGACAGTGCTATAGCTAAATTTAAGGAAAATATTCCTACAGCGTTCCAGTCTATGTCGTGCCTTAACATAACAGAGGACCTCTATGTTAACCTCAGTCCCTCTCAAATTGATACATTTGTAGACGGTGCTACAACTTGCCTACGGACGACTTTAGACTCTGTCGCTCCTCTCACAAAGAAGACGATAAAGCAAAGGAAATTAGCTCCTTGGTATAACTCCCAAACTCGCAAATTAAAACAAATCTCACGAAACATCGAAAGTAAGTGGCGCTCCACCAAAGTGGAGGAATCCCGTTTGGAATGGCAAGACAGTCTGAAAACCTATAGGAAGGCCCTAAGAAAAGCCAGATCAGACTATTACTCATCATTAATAGAAGAAAACCAGAACAACCCAAGGTTTCTTTTCAGCACTGTAGCCAGGCTGACAGATAGTCACAGCTCAACTGAGCCATCTATTCTATGTAGTGATGACTTCATGAGCTTCTTTAATGATAAAATTATAACAATTAGAGATAAAATTCATCATCTTTTGCCCTTAACTTCTAACAGTTCATCTTTAAATGCAGGACCGCTAGAAAGAACGACGACTCCCGACATATACTTGGACTGCTTTTATCCTATAGACCTTCAACAATTAATGTTAAAGATATCCTCAGCAAAGCCATCTACCTGTCTCTTAGACCCCATCCCAACGAGGCTACTCAAAGAAGCGTTACCCGTGGTAAACACTTCATTAGATATGATCAATATGTCCTTACTAACAGGTTATGTACCGCAGTCATTTAAAATTGCTGTGATAAAACCTCTTCTGAAAAAACCCACCCTAGATCCTGAGGTCTTAGCAAACTATAGACCTATATCCAACCTTCCCTTTCTATCCAAGATCCTTGAGAAGGTGGTTGCTAATCAGTTATGTGATTTTCTACATAGCAACAGTCTATTTGATGATTTTCAATCAGGATTTAGAAAGAATCATAGCACAGAGACGGCACTGGTGAAAATTACTAACGACCTTCTAACTGCTGCAGACAAAGGATTTGTCTCCATTCTTGTTCTACTAGATCTTAGTGCTGCATTTGACACTATTGACCATACCATCCTGTTACAGAGACTGGAACACTTAGTTGGCATTAAAGGAATCGCACTAAGCTGGTTTAAGTCCTATTTCTCTGAACGATCCCAGTTTGTTAATGTTAATGATAAACCCTCCAAGCACGCTAAAGTTAGCCATGGCGTTCCTCAAGGCTCAGTGCTTGGACCAATTCTATTTTCCTTATATATGCTTCCTCTAGGTAATATTATTAGGAAACATTCAATTAACTATCACTGTTACGCAGACGATACACAATTATATCTGTCAATTAAGCCAGATGAAAGTGGTCAGTTAGCAAGACTTCAAACGTGTATTGAGGATATAAAATCCTGGATGACCCACAATTTCCTGATGTTAAACTCAGACAAAACTGAAGTTATTGTGATAGGACCAACGCACCGCCGAACTTCGTTTTCGAAAGATATAGTTACTCTGGATGGTATTACCCTGGCCTCCAGCACTGCTGTCAGAAATCTAGGAGTTATTTTTGATCAGGATATATCCTTCAACGCCCACTTAAAACAAACCTCAAGAATAGCCTTTTTCCATCTTCGTAATATTGCCAAAATTAGGAATATCCTGTCTCAAAACGATGCTGAAAAACTAGTCCATGCATTCGTTACTTCTAGACTAGATTACTGCAATTCCTTATTATCAGGCTGCCCAAATAAGTCCCTTAAGACTCTCCAACTGATCCAGAATGCTGCAGCACGTGTTCTGACGAGAACTAAGAGAAGAGATCATATTTCTCCTGTATTAGCTTCTCTGCATTGGCTTCCAGTGAAATATAGGATCGAATTTAAAATCCTCCTCCTGACTTACAAAGCTCTAAATGGTCAAGCACCATCATACTTAGAAGAGCTCATAGTACCTTATTGTCCCACTAGAGCACTGCGCTCCCGGAATGCGGGGCTACTTATGGTTCCTAGAGTCTCTGGAAGTAGACTGGGGGCCAGGGCCTTCAGCTGTCAGGCTCCAGTATTGTGGAACCAGCTCCCAGTCTGGGTTCGAGGAGCAGACACCGTCACCACATTTAAGAGTAAACTGAAAACTCTTCTTTTCGATAAAGCTTATAGTTAAGGAGTGAGGAGTTGCAGCATCCGCCTAACCCGGCCCACCTGCTTCTCCTCGTAGTCATCAGTTTTATATACTGTATAATTAATAATCTAGCAAGAGTAGAGGGAGGCAGGCCAGTACAGCCCGATCCGGTTGTGGATTTGGAGAAGGCGTATGACCGGGTCCCCCGGGAGATACTGTGGGAGGTGCTGCGGGAGTATGGGGTGAGGGGGTCTCTTCTCAGGGCCATCCAATCTCTGTACAACCAAAGCGAGAGCTGTGTCCGGGTTCTCGGTAGTAAGTCGGACTCTTTTCAGGTGAGGGTTGGCCTCCGCCAGGGCTGCGCTTTGTCACCAATCCTGTTTGTAGTATTTATGGACAGGATATCGAGGCGTAGTCGGGGTGGGGAGGGGTTGCAGTTTGGTGGGCTGGGGATCTCATCGCTGCTCTTTGCAGATGATGTGGTCCTGATGGCATCATCGGCCTGCGACCTTCAGCACTCACTGGATCGGTTCGCAACCGAGTGTGAAGCGGTTGGGATGAGGATCAGCACCTCTAAATCTGAGGCCATGGTTCTCAGCAGGAAACCGATGGAATGCCTTCTCCAGGTAGGGAATGAGTCCTTACCCCAAGTGAAGGAGTTCAAGTATCTTGGGGTTGTGTTCGCGAGTGAGGGGGGACAATGGAGCGGGAGATTGGTCGGAGAATCGGCGCAGCGGGTGCGGTATTGCATTCAATCTATCGCACCGTTGTGACGAAAAAGAGAGCTTAGCCAGAAGGCAAAGCTCTCGATCTACCGGTCAGTTTTCGTTCCTACCCTCACCTATGGTCATGAAGGCTGGGTCATGACCGAAAGAACGAGATCCAGGGTACAAGCGGCTGAAATGGGTTTCCTCAGGAGGGTGGCTGGCGTCTCCCTTAGAGATAGGGTGAGAAGCTCAGTCATCCGTGAGGAGCTCGGAGTAGAGCCGCTGCTCCTTTGCGTCGAAAGGAGCCAGTTGAGGTGGTTCGGGCATCTGGTAAGGATGCCCCCCCTGGCGCCTCCCTAGGGAGGTGTTCCAGGCACGTCCCAGCTGGGAGGAGGCCTCGGGAAGACCCAGGACTAGGTGGAGGGATTATATCTCCAACCTGGCCTGGGAACGCCTCGATCCCCAGTCGGAGCTGGTTAATGTTGCTCGGGAAAGGGAAGTTTGGGGTCCCCTGCTGGAGCTGCTCCCCCCGCGACCCGACACCGGATAAGCGGACGAAGATGGATGGATGGATGGACGGTTGGGGAGAGTTCTAGCCCGACCAGGCACCTCTCTTTAACCTGCCTCTCTTAAGTTATGCTATTACAATTCTAGACTGCCGGGGAGGCTGTTCCTCCCTAAGACACACTGAGCTGCTCTCTCATCTCTACTTGTTACTTTTGTATGCATCCTGTCCCAGAAATGCTTGTTACTAATCTAGCTCTGGGGAGTTTACTCCCCAGAGTCCTTATGTTTCTTCTTGATTCTCTGCATTTCCCGGCCGCATCCTGCTGCGTCCTGCTGCATCCGCAGCATCCACCCGTGCTCTGCAGCGCCACGTTACATCCCGCAACGCCCTGCTGTGATGTTCCTATGCACAGAGTAGTCAGGATCCGGTATAGGAGACTGCACTACTCAGTATGACACGATGTGCCCTGCTATGACATGAACTTCCACGATAACCTTCGAAGTCACTGTGACTTCTAATGTGACTGTTATCACCACTGTTCATCACGCCCCCAACCGGCCCGTCAGACACCGCCTACCAAGAGTCTGGGTCTGCCGAGGTTTCTTCCTAAAAGGGAGTTTTTTCTTGCCACTGTCGCAATAGCCACTGCTTGCTCTTGAGGGAATTACTGTAATTGTTGGGGTTTTGGAATTTATAGAGTGTGGTCTAGACCTACTCTATCTGTAAAGTGTCTCGAGATAACTTTTGTTATGATTTGATACTATAAATAAAATTGAATTGAATTACAAATTCCATGTATACAGGAGTAACTCTCTCTGCTCACGCATGTAAACGGGTTATTCCGAATGTTTCAGAAACCCGAATAGTGACCTTAACCCGACCATAACCCAAAAATTGACAGCTTGTAAATGTAGTCTCTGCTATTGCGGCTGCCACGGCGAAAAACACATTACAAGTTATTAAATGCAACTAACTTCAGTTCATTGAGTAATAGTGTGTAAGACGGAGCCTGCTGGATCATAGTTCATAAAAATGCAGCGTAGTGACGATACAGACATAGCCTACACAAGACGTGTGTAACGCCGCTGACCTGCCAAAGCGCATTTGACCCATGCTGGACCCATTCATAATGAGTCAGCCGTCACTCTCTGAGTAGCATATGCTTCAGTCCATTGCACTCACCCCTCTGTCTCCCTATGTCTTTCGGTCTTTTTATTTTATTATTTTATAATTTCGGCCTTTATTTTGATAGGAAAGCTGAAGACGTGAAAGGGGTGAGAGAGGGGGGAATGACATGTAGGAAAGGGCTGCAGGTCGGAGTCGAACCTCTATATTTACCAACTGGGCGTCCTCTTTCTCTTTTAGTCTGTTATTGTTGTTGAAAACAACTGAAGGAGCTTTCTCAGAGAGAGAGATAGATAGATCTCTCTCTCTCCCTCTCTCTCTCTCTCTCTCTCTCCTAGGCTATTTATTTCAGATTACTTTCATTTACGTGTTGCAGCTGTATATTTTCAAATTGGTAAGAAACCCTGTCTTTGCATTTTATTTTAATCACAATCTGTTTTAATAAGAGAGCTTGTGAAAAGTGGCTTTGACTTAAAACTGAACCTTTAGCCCACTTTGTAAAAAAAATACAGAGCTATATATTGTGCATCGGCATTCAGCAATAATGGCGACGCAAGGAAAAATTTGGGTGCACCGAAATTTTGTGCTGGTGCACCTAAATAAAAAAAGTTAGGTGCACCAGTGCAACCAAGGCAAAAAGTTAGTCTGGAGCCCTGGCCATTTCCATCTTTATTCAAAAATAAATTGCCCTAAATGGCATCAGAAGGGCACCAGACATATCACGCACAATTTACAATTTATAAAGCGCTTTTCAGGGTACTCAAAGACAATTTACACAAGTTCAAATTATAGAAAATAGCACACTATAACACATTAAAAGCTATTCTGAAAATAAAAAACCCTTTTGATCATGTAGCTAGATTTTGAGATAATTAGCCTACTGTGGTCTATACTAAGGGCTAATGTACAAAAATACTATTAAAAGCTTAAACCAGTGTTTTTTAAAGTCAGACTGTGGGCTTCCCCTCAATCAAAGAGCTGAGGCACGTTCAATCTCAGAACAGCAAGTTTTCTGGGAACGGTGTGCAACAACTTGAGTTGTTTTCTCTCGTTTGGTGGGAGTGTCTCTAAATTATTGGCTGTGTTCTAGGTGATACCCAATCAGTAGAGATGTGTCTGTAAACCTGTGGTAATCACAATTATTTAAAAAAGTATTTACTTTTATTTTATGCTGCCCTCTTTTTACTTCCTACTACTACTACTACTACTACTACTACTTCCTACTTCCTTCTCTTTACTTCCTACTTCCATTTTCAATTAAGATTTTTGTAAACTTACCACAGATGATTTGGCAAAGTAATGACTGGGAGTATGGCAGCTTTCCACATTTCCCCGTTGAATATCTTGGTCATCATGGCAATTGAGAGATCTGAAAAATACAAACACTCAAATTTAAAATTTGTATATGTTTGTATTTCCACAGTGGGGACATTTTCAGTGATACTGCACCAAATGGAACGTGCAATGACAAAAGCATTAGTAAAATTGCAAGAATAAAGCAGTTAAAACAGTTAAAGTGCTCATATTATGCTTAATGGCTTTTTCTCTTTCCTTTATTGTGTTTATTTTTATATAGAATATATATATATATATATATATATATATATATATATATATATATATATATATTAAAGTGAAAAAGCCCAAAGTCCACCCCAAAGGGACTTACCATCTCCAACAGAAAACACTGTTCACAAACTGCTCCAAACAGCTAATGTACTTACTTCAGAGACAAACCTGCGTCACTTTGTAACAGACGTTATAATGCTCGCCTAGCTGCTAGCGTGGCACGCCCTCATACTCTGCTTCTGACTGGCTAGTAGTCCTTACCTAGCTACTGCGCATGTGCGACTCCCAACAAAGATAGAACTGAAGTGAGTTGCCTCACTCTGTAGCTAAAACAGAGAGCTCAACACAAAGGGTGAAAAGAAGAGCTGCAGCAATAAAGAAAAATTAAAACTGCGAGCAGCGATGGACGGGCCCTTGCGCCTCTGCGTTCGTCGGGGTTACCGGCGGACGCCGCTCCTTGCGACCGCACATTTGCGCGGCGCTCAGACGCCGCGAATCATCAACAATTAAAAGGGAACTCCCCGCCGAGTACAACGATAGCTCACACAAGACTCTACGTCATACGGTTCATTAGCTGTGAAAAGGGGCGTGGCAAAAGCGTAGGGGGCGGGTCAAACCATCACCAATTAAAAAGGAAGTCTGTGCTGAGTTCAATGATACCTCACACAAGACTCTACCTTAGATGGGTCAGCATTTATTCAAAAGGGCGTGGCTTCAACATAGGGGGCGGGCCAAACCATCACCAATGAAGAAGGAAGTCTCTGCTGAGTTCATTGATACCTCACATAAGGGTCTATCTTGAATGGTTAAAATTTTAAGAACGGGGGCGGGGCTTAAGCATAGGGGGCGGGTCAAACCATCACCAATTAAAAACAAAGTCTCTGCTGAGTTCAATGACACCTCACACAAGACACTAAACGGTCAGTATCACACGTAGACCACACATTCTGAGTTTCATGCAAATCGGATGATGTTTGTCATATAAGGCAGATTTCTTGTTGCCAGCAGGGGGCGCAGTGACCAAAAGTCAATTTTGGCCTGTAGGTGTCCTCAAGCATGGACCCTTGTCAATTGTGAGAAATTTCGGGCAGATACGACAACGTACACTCAAGTTACAACAACTTCTTTGTTCATCGCTAAACACTCAAAATGGCCGCCACGCCACGCCCACACCGTCTGACGAAAAGTTTTTCTTTTAATAACTTTTCATCGTTAAGGTGTTGGGATGGTACAGACCAAGTTTGAAATCCATCGGATGAAATCTCTAGGAGGAGTTCGTTAAAGTATAGCACCTTGACTTTTAGGCCTACTTCCTGTTGCCACTAGGGGGCGCTATGACTTTAAGTAAATATCGGCCTTTATTTGTCCTCAGGGTTGGACTCTTATGAATCCTGAAAAGTTTCGAGGTAATCGGACAACGTACACTCAAGTTCCACCCACTTCCTGTTTTGGCCGCGAAACGCACAAAATGGCCGCCCCGCCACGGCCACGCCCTATGACGAAAAGTTTTTCTTTTAACAACTTTTCATCTTTAACGTCTTAAGATGGCACAGACCGAGTTTGAAGTTGATAGGATGAAATCTCTAGGAGGAGTTCGTTAAAGTACGACATAAACGTTAAACGCACTGCAGGGGCTCAATTTTCTTAACTTTCTAGGGGGCGCTAGCGAGCCATTTTTGTGCCCCTATTCCCGAAACCCTTAAAATACGTAAATTTTCACCAGACTTGATGCGGCCACCAAATATGGTGAGTTTTTGAATATGTTAAGCCCCTCAAAAAGCCAATTCATTTGACGGGAAAATAATAGAAAGAAAGAAAAATAATAATTAAAGCTGCGAGCAGCGATGGACGGGCCCTTGCAACTCTGCGCGCGTCGGGGTTACCGGCGGATGCCGCTCCTTGCGACCGTGCATTCGCGCGGCACTCAGACGCCGCGAATCGTCAACAATGAAAAGGGAACTCCCCGCCGAGTTCAACGATAGCTTACACAAGACTCTACGTCATTAGCTGTGAAAGGGGGCGTGGCTTAAGCGTCCAACCACCACCAATTAAAAATGAAGCCTCTGCTGAGATGAATGATACCTCACACAAGACTCTACCTTAAATGGGTCAGCATGTATGAAAGGGGGCGTGACTTAAACATAGGGGGCGGGCCAAACCATCACCAATGAAGAAGGAAGTATCTGCTGAGTTCAATGATACCTCACACAAGGGTATACCTTAAACGGTTCAAATGTTATGAAAGGGGGCGTGGCTTATGTATAGGGGGCGGGCCAAACCATCACCAATAAAGAAGGAACTATCTGCTGAGTTCAATGACACCTCACACAAGACTCTACCTTAAACGGTTCAAATGTTATGAAAGGGGGCATGGCCTGAGTAAGTGGGCGTGGTCATATTATAGGGGGTGGCTCACTATCGCACGTAGACCACACATTCTGAGTTTCATGCAAATCGGATGATGTTTGTCATATAAGGCAGATTTCCTGTTGCCAGCGGGGGGCGCTATGACCAAAAGTCAATTTTGGCCTGTAGTTGTCCTCAGGCATGGACCGTTGGAAATGGAAATTTCGGGCAGATACGACAACGTACACTCAAGTTACATCGCTAAACACTCAAAATGGCCGCCACGCCACGCCTACACCGTGTGACGAAAAGTTTTTCTTTTAATAACTTTTCGGGTTTGAAGTTGATCGGATGAAATCTCTAGGAGGAGTTTGTTAAAGTACGACATGTGGAAATGGCCAAAATCGCACTAATTTCGGACTTTGAAATCAAAATGGCGGACTTCCTGTAGGGTTTAGGGTATGGCTCTAATGAAGTTTTTTGTACAGCTTGACATGTTACATATGTGTACCAGGTTTCGTGAGTCTACGTTAAACGCACTGCAGGGGCTCAATTTTCTTAACTTTCTAGGGGGCGCTAGCGAGCCATTTTTGTGCGCCTATTCCCAAAACCCTTAAAATACGTAAATTTTCACCAGACTTGATGCGGCCGCCAAATTTGGTGAGTTTTTGAATATGTTAAGCCCCTCAAAAAGCCAATTCATTTGACGGGAAAATAATAAAAAGAAAGAAAGAAAGAAAGAAAGAAAGAAAGAAAGAAAGAAAAATAATAATAATTCCTTCAGTTTCAATAGGGCCTTCGCCGCTGTCGGCGCTCGGGCCCTAATAATTCCTTCAGTTTCAATAGGGCCTTCGCCGCTGTCGGCGCTCGGGCCCTAATTATGAACCTGAAAATGAGCATAATATGAGCACTTTAAGTATACAGACAGTATTGCACCAAGGAGTTATTGATACAGTATTTTATGCAAAATGTAACCTAAGTATCATTAGTGCCTCTTCCTCTGAGCAGGCCAATTCAGCAGTGGTCGTCAAATCATAGTTTTCAAACTCTTTCCTGTTATCTGAAAGAAATTAATATACAGAGGTAATTAATAATTCAAGTAAAATGTAGTAAATAGAGAAAGTCTAGGAACCCTTGAACACATAGGGGGTTGAAAAATAGAGCAACAAATAGGCCTAACAATTATGAGTGGCACTGCACCTGCCCCAAATACTAGATAGATTTTGATTACAGGTGTGTAATTTGCATCATGCGACAAACTAATATGACAATAACATACCTGACTCTTTTTACTTGTTAATCAGGCTTATACACACACAACTATTATTGTCGTATGATGTCCTTCATCTCTGCATTGCCTTCTCTCACAACTCCTGGCCACGTTTTCTGATGTTCCACTATATATCATACCAACATAAAAACAGACACACTATACAGCTGTGTTAATAATTAAAACTGTAGACAAATGTCAGCAGTTTGGACCGGCAGCGCTGTGCCTCTCCATGTTGCAGGTGAGCCTGGTGTGTGTGAATGGGGGCGGGGCTGCGTGGAGGAGAGATCCAAACAAGGCACGGCTTTACAGAAGGAATGGGTTATGTAACGCAACATTAAACCATATCAATATAAAAACGGCATCGCTTCGTTCGTGGAGAGGCAGTGGATGCGAGGACGTTAGGTGCACCGGTGCGACCTAGGAAAAATGTAGTCGCACCCTTACAAATTTTGGTCGCACTCTAGAGCCCTGTGAAGTATTTGTGTGTTGTACCAATATGTGTTATGTGCTGGACTATTTCTTGGCGTGTTCTCACACACCACAAACAGCAAATGTTATCAATCTGACATCTAACTATAGCAAGAAAAATAAGATTTCCCACAATGTCCAACTATTCCTTTGAACTTGTTAAATCAACTAAACCAGGCAAACACTTCTTACTTAAAAAAATATTCGATCCAATATGTTGTGTATTGTTGCTGGGAATTACATTATGTCCAATATGACCATGATAATAAATACAACACGTCAGCAATCCAACCATGGTTCAGGTGTTGACATGGTTGTTCTAACAGTTGAAAAAATCTTTTATTGTACACTAAATCTAGGAGAAGACAAAGAGAGATGGAGAGGGGGGAGGAGAAGAAAAGGAGATGAGGAGGAGAAGAGAGAAGGAAAAGAGGACAAGGAGAGGGGAGGAGAAGAAGAGGGGAGGTGGAGGAGAAGAGGAGGCGAGGAGAAGAGAGGAGACAATGAGGAGAAAAGAGAAAGCAAAGAGAGAAGCAGAGAGGAGAAGAAGAGGAGACGAGGAGAAGGAGAGGGGAGGAGAAGAAGACGAGGATAAGAGAGAAAGAAAAGAGGAGGAGAAGAGAGGAGGCGAGAAGTAGAGGGGAGACAATGAGGAGAAGAGCAAAGGCAAAGAGGGGAGAAGGAGAGGGGAGGAGAAGAAGAGGAGAACAGGAGGAGAAGAGAGAAGGAAAAGAGAGGAGAAGGAGAAATATGGCCATGATAATAAAATACATGTCCGCAACCCAACCATTGGTGTCCCTTTGACAAGATCAGGGTTCATACGCATTTTAACCAATACTTTACGGCAAATTTCCATGACTATGTGTTCCTGAAAATGTCAGTCGACATTATACAATAAGAATACAAATCTGTGTTAAAGTTTTAAAGAGTTTTAAAGTTTTAAAAAGGTTTAACTATAAAATGAATGACAATGTATGTGGTTCATAGTGGGATTCGTAATATCGCTCCCTGAATACAACGTTGAGGTTAAGATGACGTGAAAATACATTTATTAATGACATATTATTATGCTGTGTTAAAAAATAATTCCATGACTTTTCCAAAACTTTCTGGGTCTTTTTATGTTTCCAAAACCTTTCCAGGCCTGTAATTAGCATTTTTCAAATTCCATAACTTTTCCAGGTTTTTTCAAAACGTATGAAGCAAGATGTGCCGACATACAAACTTACAAGATATTCCTTGATCAGGTCATGTGCATCTTCTCCCAGAAAGACAGTGAGGGCTTTCAGCACATATTCCCTCCGAAGATTAATGTCCACAGTCTAGAACAACAAACGTATATTAATTTTATTGTTTTAAAATTTCATAAGACAGACATCCTTACTCTTATCTTACACTTACTTTATTTAAAAAGTAATTTACAAGCCCAGAGATTAATTATAGAAAGAAAAAGGGAATTCTGTATTAACCTAAAAAAAAGAAAGACAAAAAACAAAAACAAAAAACACAAATGACAGTAGATATTGTATTATGGAAAAAATTAAACTGGTCTCATCCTGTATAAACACTCAAACATGCAAGTAACCCCTGAAGCATACCTGCCAAAATATCAACACCCCAAAAAGTATAGCATGTGGAAATGCCATTAAGTTCAGTGTTATAAAATCTCAAGCACATCAAGTTATTGACCAATTCATGAAAGGACCAATAGGAAAGGATGGATAAAAGACTGTTTTTTTTTTACAGGGTTTGTCTCACAGAGTACACTGGCTAGCTTTTCAACAACTGACTGGTCAAATTGGCATCCATTGTCTTGTAATACTTGGATAATACTCTTTTGGGTAATCGGCAGAGAATGAGAACCAATCAAATAGTTTAACTCCTGCAAAAGCTCATCTACAACTACATGAGACACAAGGAAGATGTGTTCCGACTTAAGGACCACTGAAGCAATTTTAAGTTCAATATCCTTCTCCAAGTTATCATAATCCCCATTGTCAAAAGCAGAATTTAAAATTTACATTATTCTCTATAATTTCCCC
Source organism: Perca flavescens (assembly GCF_004354835.1). Taxonomy (NCBI): domain Eukaryota; kingdom Metazoa; phylum Chordata; class Actinopteri; order Perciformes; family Percidae; genus Perca; species Perca flavescens. The sequence continues at coordinate 9,692,308 of NC_041338.1, read as the reverse complement.
ATTTGAAATATCACTGGCAACACTGGCACAAGATTCTTCAACAGAATTTATCCCAGGCTTAAAAGGTGTTCACTGTGTTTTCTGTATTTATGACTTTTGAAGTTCTCATAGACATTGGTTTTATATTCACAGTTTTGGAACACGCATGTTACAGTCTCCTTATTTTTAAGATGCTGATGTTGAAAATATTCCCTTTCTGTAGAGAGTTCATTATGGCCACAAATAGAGCATGTGAATGTGGACACAGCTTTGGTGACTGCTTGTTGGGCAGGGTGATTTCTTGATAGATGACTCGGTAGGGCATTCCAAGTCTTGAACCTACATGCACAATTATAATTATAACAATAAATAAGTGCATGGATATGAGTGGCCCCGGCCATAATGCCTATGAATCAGTTTGTAGTGCTTGAGCAGTTCAGGGGGTCTCATTTATAAACGTGCGTACGCCACTTCCCACGCAAAGGTTGTGATTTATAAAAAACAAACTTGACGGGTCCTCCAAACAAACTCTGACCCATGCGTACGCACATTTTGGAGACAAAATAGGAATTGGCGACGCAGATGGTGAGGTGGTGAACTGAAGTCAGACTGCAGAAAGTACATGTGGGAATAAGGGTTTGGCTACTCTTAATATGTTTAAGTATTAAGAAATAATGCCTCACGCACATTTCTTCACACCATATGAAGATTAAATCCAGCAGTGTTATTTGCGCTTGTATTGAGTGATAATTTTTCCATAAACACCTCAAACTCAAATCTTAAATAAAAACTCGTTCTTAATATTTAATCAGCGTTGTCTCGCCGTCACATTGGCCCTCATTTATGAAACGTGCGTACGACCTAAAACAGGCGTACGACGGGCGTACGCCGATTCCTACGCAAAGCTCGGCATTTATCAATTTCGACGTGAGCGTAGGCTGCGATCAAATCTCACGTCTGGTCTGAACTCGTGTACCGGTACGCAAGTTCTCGAGTCAGTGTGGACTTGCGGTGCAGCATATAATCAGTTTAACAGGAGAAGCAGAAGTCATCAGTTGATCACATATCAGCAATGGCAGATCTGGCTCTTTTAGAAGACCTCTATGCGCCGGTCTGCAACATTGTTTTAGCCTGTGGGGTTCTGCACAACATCTCGCAGGAAAACACGGTGCCATAAATGTAGCGATGGAGCCAGATGACCCGATGCCCAGAGAGCAGTGTCCAGAACAGCCACCAACTGAGGGCTATATGAAGGAGACAGGATATTATTCCTCACTTTTAAAATGTAGCCTATAGTGTTATGTTTGGCAATGATATTCAATACAGGAAACATGACGATGCACAACATTTTTATTTATTCTTCAGGTTTTTGTTTCTCTTTCAAGTGAATGATTTATTTCTGCCATTGACCAAGTTATTTTGGCTTGTTTTTCCAGCCCCTCTGCTGTCAGGAGACAGGGTCCAGCACGGGGGGGCGGAGGACACGCGCTCTCCCTCAGCTGTTGCCTCGTTCCGACAAACACGAGTAAAATAAAAGACACTGCATAAACTCCGCTACCGTGTGTTTATTTAATTATAGGTACACCTACATGTAGGCCTAATAGATTGCAATAGAAGCCTGTATATTACTATTAGGACTATAGAAAATGTGTCAAGGATGTATAAATTAAATAGGCTAAACTTCAGCTGGAGTCCGATTTACTACGGCAACACTGTTGACCGCATCAGTGATCTCTTTTCATTCCGCATTCTTTCTACAGCCTTTAATACCAGTTTTCAGGCTGCCAAAAAGTACACACGTTAGTGCAAATGAACCAGAGATATCAGGGTTTCAATCTCCACCTCTGAAAAGTGTTGCTTCTCAGCCGGATTACGTCTCGCCATGTCGTAAATTGTAGGGGCGAGGCCTCAAAACCCAGAATATATTGGGGCGTGATATTTAAATGACGATCGTTTCCAGCCGCCGCATTTATCAATGTACGACCATTCTTACGCTCGGATTGGTGTGATACGAACTTTTCATGAATCCCACGTGAAGCCTGTCGTAAGATGATTTCTGCGCTCATATCTGCGCTGGTTTCTACGTTAGGTTGATAAATGAGGGCCATTGTCCGCTACGGAGCGCAGGAGTAGGAGATGGCCCGACTGCATGGAATACAGGATAGCATCAAATACCCTAGCATTAGATAACTGCACAACACAGTGTAAATAACTAAATATCTGTCTTTAAAACTGTGCATATATCATCAAATGTCAAAGTCTGGAAATACAGCCGTTAAGCTCTCGCGCAATCGTTACGCTCTATGGCCCTCATTTATGAAACGTGCGTACGACCTAAAACAGGCGTACGCCGGGCGTACGCCGATTCCTACGCAAAGCTCGGCATTTATCAATTTCGACGTGAGCGTAGGCTGCGATCAAATCTCACGTCTGGTCTGAACTCGTGTACGCAAGTTCTCGAGTCAGTGTGGACTTGTGGTGCAGCATATAATCAGTTTAACAGGAGAAGCAGAAGTCATCAGTTGATCACATATCAGCAATGGCAGATCTGGCTCTTTTAGAAGACCTCTATGCGCCGGTCTGCAACATTGTTTTAGCCTGTGGGGTTCTGCACAACATCTCGCAGGAAAACACGGTGCCATAAATGTAGCGATGGAGCCAGATGACCCGATGCCCAGAGAGCAGTGTCCAGAACAGCCACCAACTGAGGGCTATATGAAGGAGACAGGATATTATTCCTCACTTTTAAAATGTAGCCTATAGTGTTATGTTTGGCAATGATATTCAATACAGGAAACATGACGATGCACAACATTTTTATTTATTCTTCAGGTTTTTGTTTCTCTTTCAAGTGAATGATTTATTTCTGCCATTGACCAAGTTATTTTGGCTTGTTTTTCCAGCCCCTCTGCTGTCAGGAGACAGGGTCCAGCACGGGGGGGGGGGCGGAGTACACGCGCTCTCCCTCAGCTGTTGCCTCGTTCCGACAAACACGAGTAAAATAAAAGACACTGCATAAACTCCGCTACCGTGTGTTTATTTAATTATAGGTACACCTACATGTAGGCCTAATAGATTGCAATAGAAGCCTGTATATTACTATTAGGACTATAGAAAATGTGTCAAGGATGTATAAATTAAATAGGCTAAACTTCAGCTGGAGTCCGATTTACTACGGCAACACTGTTGACCGCATCAGTGATCTCTTTTCATTCCGCATTCTTTCTACAGCCTTTAATACCAGTTTTCAGGCTGCCAAATAGTACACACGTTAGTGCAAATGAACCAGAGATATCAGGGTTTCAATCTCCACCTCTGAAAAGTGTTGCTTCTCAGCCGGATTACGTCTGGCCATGTCGTAAATTGTAGGGGCGAGGCCTCAAAACCCAGAATATATTGGGGCGTGATATTTAAATGACGATCGTTTCCAGCCGCCGCATTTATCAATGTACGATCATTCTTACGCTCGGATTGGTGTGATACGAACTTTTCATGAATCCCACGTGAAGCCTGTCGTAAGATGATTTCTGCGCTCATATCTGCGCTGGTTTCTACGTTAGGTTGATAAATGAGGGCCTATGTCCTTGTTATCGGTCTAAAATGTAATACTGTTCATAACAAACCCTGCATGAAGAAAAGTGTGTTCGCCTATTACATTTCGATTTCAAATTGTATTTTGGGGTGGGGGATACCACTAGTTGTTGCTGTGATTTTAGCAAGGTGTTAACTATCACAAATTGTTGTAGACTAAACATATAAATACTGCGGTGAACCCGTGCGTAATGCTGCATGATGGCACTGCTGGCCCTGCAGGAGTACAGCAATGGAAGAATCAGGAGAAAAAGAGACTTCAGGGACCATGACGATTCCCTAATGTAGCTGTAATAGTAATATAGCTGCGCTCTTGGATCTATGTAGGCCTACTAAATTGGGTCCAGTAGAGAGGGCAACGCGCCGGAACCGTGCCATCCTGGTCCAAATACAGGTCCTCGCCATTCTGGGTGAAACCGGCTGTTTCCAGAGGGAAATGGCTGACAGCTAAGTGTTTTTTAAAATAAATATTATATATAATCTTCAACTTCATCACTAAGGCTTGTTTGGATATAATATATAGTTCTGTTAAATCTTATTATATACGTCTGGTATATCGAAGCTGTCCCCGAGTACCGTAATGCCTGCTGATTTGGAAGATTTTATGAATAAAGGTAGTCTATAGATCCGGTTTCCATACGGACAGGCCGAAATTAGCAATTCCCGAGCGTCTGAGAGTTTTTTTTTTTTTTTTTTTTTTATTTTCTCCGCCAGTCATCATGATTCGGCATGTTTCGGTGTAACGAAGAACAACTGCCAGGGTCATTAACATAGTGATCAGCATTCACGAGGTGCTTTACATTGACTATTTATGGTTAAAAATGGGCGTGTACAGGGCGGGATAAGAGGTTGATCCACGTACGCACACTTGTAGTCAATCTGTGATTTATAAAGGGAACATTGCTTACAGGTGTGCGTACGCACGGTTTTATAAATCTGACTTTTTTTCGCCGTACGCCAATTTGGGCTTTTGGGCGCACGTACACTTATAGTAAGGATCCTACGCACAGTTTTATAAATGAGACCCCAGATCTTTTTGTTAATGCCGTCCCACAGTCCTTGCATCGCCACATGAAGCACAACGCTGGAGAAACAAAGAGATGCGCTTTACGGGCCGTATATAAATAATTTTGGAAAAATGCAGAGTAGGGTTGGGCAATATTACAATATATCATCAATATGGTGATATCAGACTAGATGTCATCTCAGCTTTTGGATATCATGATTAAGATTGTGATGTGATTTTTTTTTTTGCCACATTGCCCAACAAAAAGCGAATCATTTAAACACAAAATTCATTCATCAAATGTAACCAGTCCTCTCTAATTAGATTTTAAGAGATTTACCTTTGGTAGTCCAAATGAGTTGTATCCTGGCTTGAAAGTAACCACCGCCAGTCATGAAAAAAAAAATATAAGAAAACTAGGAATTAATTAATATTAAAGAAAAGGAAATTTTCATTCCATTGTTTAGTTTGATTTGTGTACGAGTATAATACGTGAGCAGCACGCGTCAATTTACACAGAGCGCCTCGAGCGGGTGGAAGCCAGGCACAGAAACAGCTAAGAGAACCCGGTGGATTTTCAAAATAAAATACCCCGTGCAAACTGCTGGTTGTAAAAACAGACAAAAACAAAACTAATTAACTACGTAGCATATTTCCACATGTAGAAGCATGTTTAGAAGAACATACACCGGGAAAATGGCCAAATCTGAGCAAGTAAACAAAGTCTGGCGGGCTAAACCCTCGCTTCTGAAACGCTCCCTGTAGAGTCTGAAGTTGCATGTAGGACGGACCAAAATGGTGGCGCGTACAGTGGGGTTTTGCACCTGGTAACTGATTTAGGACAGGGAAGACAGCAGACAACTCTTCACACAGTAAACATTTAACACCACTGCCTCGATAATATCTAGTGTAAATACGAAGGCAGCCCTGCCACCGAGGCACCGCACACCATCTACTCCCTCTCCCATAGCCGATGCATGCGCGTATCTCTTCTCCCTATTAACTTCAAGTACATTGAAAACAACTTAGGTGGTAGCAAATTCACGCTTCCCGTAGCACCACAGTTTAAGCATAATTAACATTACCTCCCACATCACCCATGGCCGTGACCGCATGAACTGTGCGCGCCGACCAAGGGGATAAGCTTTCGCTTCAGAACTCGAGCCATCTATGGCGCCAATATTGCCATTTTTTTTTGTCACTTGACTGCGAATAACTTTACATCTGAAGCATTTAAAGACTATTTGTCCATTGTTTATTTCTAAAGAAACACGACAATGTATAAAAGGCTCCATTACCTTGTACCTCACGTTATGGCTCCGTAGCAGATGTTTTTGTAAAAATAGGCTAAGGATTGTGTCATAACCACGCGACTTACTGTCGCATAGTCGAAAAATTACCGTATTGCCAGGAGAAGCCATAGACGGCCAAGCTCGCAGGCAATCGGGGGGTGTGGAGCTATTGGGCTTGTTCAAGATGAGCCAGATCTGCGCAGAATCGATCACAGGCGATCGGCGCCAAATGCATGCCGGTTAGATTTGTGTCCGACTCGATCCCGACTTGCTCTGACGTCATGCACACGTGGGCAACAATAATCTCATGAGACCAAGGCGGCCGCAGTTCTGAGACGCAGGTAGCACAGTTGCTTTTCACCAACTGCAAGAGCAAGGCGGACGCAGGTGGACCCAGTGCATGTGGGGAAACGCCGGCCTCTCAGCTGATCGAAAAGCTGATTGGTTCAGAATCGACTATACCGATATCGATTATATACATTTTTTTATTGATTTTGAATCGGAGGGATTTTAACTGCGATTTGTCTGATTTAAAAGCTTAGGCTATTCTGTACAGAACACCTGTTGTGAGGCTGATAATGATGTTTAGAAGTCAGAGAGACTAAATCTGTTCAGATTATGGATCATCTACAGTGTGTTGTTAATTAAAATCAGCAACAGATCGCATGTAGAGAATTTTGACAGCTGCTACTCTGTCATAATAAAAACAACTGGAGACTGTGTAGGATCTGATTTATGGGTCTGATAACATTTCATTAAATCGGAATTGAATCACAGTGTTTATGTCACTTCCTGTTCAGTCTGAAGGCTGCTGGAATCAGCTGGAAAACTGTCCGACTTGAGAGCAGACTTTTATCACCGCCCCCCGCTGCTGCCGCCTGCTCTCGTCTACTTTACAGGCGAGGCGCAGTTCATTTCGAATGAGCCTAGTGTCTATGGTGTGGAGCTTATATACTGTCTATGGCGTGGAGGCATGCAGTCAAATGAGAAGGTGAGAAGCCCATAGAGATTTATGAAAAGCATCGGAAGAAAATATTTTAGCTTTATTATATATAATATTTCAGCAACGTTTTGATGGATTGGAATTACTCATACTTCGATATGTGGCAAGTGAATTCATATGAAGTAACATTTATCCACGAACAAGTATGATATTTTAAGAAATGTATATGTTGTTAAATAATGAAGTAGGGTTAACAAGGTATACACGGGGGATGGGGAAATTATACAGCCAATGGAGAAAAAAAAAAACTTCTCAATGCCAATTGCGGTTAACGTTATTCCTTTATTTATTTACAGATCTACGCGTGAAGATGAGGGATCCCTTTCATCATGGTCGAAGCCATCTACAAGATGCACGACACCTCCTTGCCTGTGCCTGATGACCACATCCATAGGGCCGCTTTGATAGGGGCAACAAGGAGGTAGCCATCAACGTTGAGCCCCCACCCCTCCCCCCAACACACCACCCATACAATGTTACCGTTATTACACTGCACATAGCCTTACTGTAAACCATACCACTTGGTTAACTGTATACTACTGTCTACACTGCACTATGCCATATACTGTTTATACTACACTACCTGTCTATATTGGTCGCGGTTGATCCAGCTAGCCAAATTTTCTTCTGTCTCCCAAGTAGGTGTAATTTAGAGTCATCATTAAGTAACAGAACAATCGGGTCAGTAGGAATTCAACATCCTATCACATCAGATATTATTGATATTGTTTTATTCCAAAACTCATGCACCTGTTCACACTCCCAGACCATGTGCAAGAAAGTTCCAATTTGTTCAGGTTGGCAAAACGTGCAATGTCTTTAGAGATGTATCTCTTCTGAGGAGTCCAATATGTCCTATGGCATATGTTGAAGTGGATCTGCTGGTGATTTGGGTTCTTGGAACAATGGGAAAAGTCCCAAACTGTCTCCCAATTAATTACGTTCCCCTCCAGGCTCAGCTCTCGCTCCCATTTCTTTAGTATTGGGAGTTCTCCTACAAATACTTGCATCAGTTTAGCATAAATCCTGGACACTAATCCTCTCACCAGAGAATCAGCAAGCCATTTAATGATTGAGTGCATCTCAAGACTGTTCCCCCATGGTACTCCATAACATTTTAGGGCAGATCTTAAGCGAAGATAAAGGAAGAAGGATGTCCTAGGGACCTCAAAGCTAGCTCTCAGGTTTTCAAAACTTAACATACCTTTATTATTGAATAGCTGGTCTAGAGTATAAATACCTCTGTCACTGCACTGGTTATAAACAAAAAGTTTGTTACCAGACATTACGTATGTTGTGCCAAATTGGGGTGTTCAAATGCCACTTATTGGTGTAGCGTAGTTGCTCCTCTACCTGTTTAAAGTTGGTCAATGTGTTGTTGATAATAGGGCCATAGGCTAGCATACACTTTTTTTGGACACACACTTGTAAAGGCGAGGTCTTGCAGTCTTCCAGTGAGGTTTTGCTCTATTTCTCTCCATGGGACTGTAGATGAGGGGTCCATCCACACTCAGAGGGCCCGTAGCTGAAAAGCTCTGTGGTACACTTTAAGGTTGGGGAGGGCCAGGCCTCCCGTGTTTGTGGTACGTTGCAGGGTAGAGTATTTTAGCCAAGGTTGTTCATTATTCCAAATATACTGCCGAATTGCAGTATCAAGTTTCTTCCAGAAATGTATTGGTGAGAGTAAGGGGATCATTGTACTTAAAAAATTCACACGAGGAACTATGTTCATTTTAACGACAGCAATCCTGGACCGTAGTGATGCCGGCAGCGCAGACCAATTGGCCAGATCTCTTTGAACACTACTTAGTATAGTTTCATAGTTGTCCTGGACAACTCGCTGTAGCGATGCGTGAATGGTGATGCCCAAATATGTAATTTTGCTTTGGGTTGGTATTGTATCACTAATAGCTGATGTCACCTGTTCGTTGTTCAACAGAAGATTAGATTTATTCCAGTTGATTTATAGCTGGAGCCAAATTCGCAAAAAAGATCTTAAGAATTTTTGGAACTCAAGGTCCAGAGATGTACAGCAAAACATCATCTGCAAATGACGATATTGAGTTGTTATTGGATTTAATCTGGACATTACATATTTTATTTTGCCTTATGGTTTGGGCTAATGGTTCAAGAGAGATTGCAAATAGCATGGGAGATAGCGGGCTTCCCTGTCTCGAGCCCCGCGCGATGGGGAATGGCTGTGGGATTCGCAAATAAAGTATGTACCATGTCAATGAATTTGGCTCCCAAACCAGCCTCTCCATTACTTGCCACAAGTAGTTCCACTCTAGACGATCAAAAGCCTTTTCCGCGTCCAGTGGGCCTGTAGTTTGAGCACTCCGTAGGATCTTTGCCCTTTTTGTGTATGACCGAAATTAGTCCAGTGTTGGTTTGTTGATGAAAGATGCCCCTCTATGGCCGAGATTAAAGTTTGTAAGATGGTAGGTCCTAGTATGTCAAAGTATTGTAGCAGAAGTTCTGATGGAATTCCATCAGAACTTACCTTTCTTAGCTGTTTTTAACGCTGATTTAAGTTCCTCTAACGTTATAGGTTGGCCCAGTTGTTCTGCCTCCTCTGGGTCAAGAAGAGGCAGGTTTAGCTCTTTCAGGAACTTTTGGCACTATGTCAGATTCATAAAACTTTGAATAAAAGGATTGGAAAGTGGCGGTAATATCTTTAGGATTCGTTGCGATACCTCTGTCTGTGCGGATGCTGTTGATAGCAGCTCTGGATTTGCTTTGTTTTAATTTCAGAGCAAGCAATTTGCTTGGTTTGCAACCATTAAAATAGTAATTTTGCCTCACTCTGTATTATGAATTCAGTTCTCCTTCTTAGCAAATCATTTAGCTCTGCTCGATTTGTGACTAAAAGATTATGTGTAGATTTATAAAAACACGTTTTTAGAGACTGTTACGATTTACAACGTTCTTCCAACTATGCAATCCTTGCCTCTCTCTTTTCCTTCAGATTGACCGCAAAGGAAGATGTGAAATCTCTAATAAATCCTTTAGTGGCTTGGCTCAGAAACTGAGTCAGTATTGATTGACATAAACTCCGCCAGCTTGGCTCTAAACTCTGTATCAAAAGCGGTGTTTTGGAGAAGGCAATTGTTAAATTGCCATCTTTCTCCTAACATATCACAATGGAATGTGGTTATCAGCGCATTATGATCAGAATGAATTGCTGGTACTATTGCTATTGTGTGGAACATTGCCTTAAAGGGGTGATAGAATGATTAAATGCGGTATTTCACACTGTTCCTTAAGGTCTCCTAGTGGTTGGGCTGAAAATGACCCAGGTGCTATTTTTTTGGCCCTTATGCAGCTCTATTTGGAACGACAGCTTTTCTTCCAAATATGGTATGCTCATGAATATTTAGATGAGCTGACTGGTTGAGGAACCACTCACACATACATTGGACACAGCAGGTCTCATATTTCAGACACACACACAAACACACATACTGCTGCCCAGCGCACAGCGCACACACAAACACAGACACAGACAACACTGCCTGTTACATGCCCAGACATGCCTGGGTGCGAGCCGCGGAGGCTAAAACAGCCGATACACAACTCTCTCTCCATTAACACTTTTCTCTATTTTAGCCATCAATTTTCGTAAAATGGCCCATATTTACATAGTTGATTTCTCGCATAAAAAAGTGTCAGAAGTGAATTTATTAATGGAATAGCAGAGATTTGCACGACCTAGATTAAGAAGACTAGCAGACCTCAGGTCAGTGGTGTAGCCTATGTAAATGTTGGGGCGTGACGAAGACTAGAGACTAGAGCCAAATGAGGAGGAGCCACCGAGTTGACGTCAACTCGATGGCTCGTTGGGATTTGCCCGTTTTCAGAGGCAGTTTCAAATTTTGAGATTTGCAGAGGAGAGGGGTGCCAATGGGATTTTGAGGTTTTATGTATTTACCCTCCAAACTTTTTTTTAACTATCACAAGGTAAAATCGGTTAAGCTCACTGGAGCACAAAATATAATCAATGCGGGAATGGGTGAGATGACGTGTGGAAAAGAAGGTGTAATCCTTGCTAGTAGGATTGGGCATCCTCCATATGTCTGTAAAATGGTGGGATTCCACAACTGCTTCCACAAAATGTCCGATATGCGTTTTTGGGCTTTCGTGTGATTGACCCCTGATCTATCCTGATTTAAATCTAGTATTGCATTCATGTCTCCCCTATAATTAGTGAATATTCATTGAGAGAGAGCAATTCATTGGTACGGCGCAGGAAAAAGCTTTCATCATATGTAGACGATAGAAGGCCATTTTCCTACTACTTATCGTGGTAAATATATAAGATGTTCTGCCTGATAAGTCTACGGTGATGTAAGTCTACATAAGCTTTTGTCTACGGTGAGAGCGCATTTCCGCGACAGCAACACAATGGAGCCCTTGGTTTTGGTGTCGTCACTAGATGAGGCAGCAATGTCAAAGTATTTATTTTGTAGATGATTAAAATAAGTCACGTAAATGTGACTTTTGTATGAGCGCCACATCTATGTTCTTCCTTCTTAAGTACTGCAGGAATTTAGCTCAGTAGCCAGTTTAGACCCCTGATGTTAACTGAAGGGATTGAAAGCTCAGCCATATTCAAAAACGCCGCAAATAGTCAACAATGGAAAGAACGATAGCTCACACAAGACTCTACGTCATACGGTTCATTAGCTGTGAAAAGGGGCGTGGCAAAAGCGTAGGGGGCGGGTCAAACCATCACTAATTAAAAAGGAAGTCTGTGCTGAGTTCAATGATACCTCACATAAGACTCTACCTTAAACGGGTCAAAAGTTATGAAAGGGGCGTGGCTTAACCATAGGGGGAGGGTCAAACCATGACCAATGAAAAAATAAGTCTATGCTGAGTAAGTTGATACCTCACATAAGACTCTACCTTAAAAAGGTCACCAGTTATTAAAGGGGGCGTGGCTTAAGTATAAGGGGGCGGGCCAAACCATCAGCAATGAATAAGGAAGTCTCTGCTGAGTTCAATGATACCTCACACAAGGGTATACGTTAAACGGTTGAAATGTTATGAAAGGGGCGTGGCTTAAATATAGGGGGCGGGCCAAACCATCACCAATGAAGAAGGAACTCTCTGCTGAGTTCAATGACACCTCACACAAGACTCTACCTTAAATGGGTCAGCATGTATGAAAGGGGGCGTGGCTTAAACATAGGGGGCGGGCCAAACCATCACCGATAAAGAAGGAAGTCTCTGCTGAGTTCAATGACACCTCACACAAGGGTATACCTTAAACGGTTCAAATGTTATGAAAGGGGGCGTGGCTTATGCATAGGGGGCGGGGCAAACCATCACCAATGAAGAAGGAAGTCTCTGCTGAGTTCAATGATACCTCACACAAGGGTATACCTTAAACGGTTCAAATGTTATGAAAGGGGGTGTGGCTTATGCATAGGGGGCGGGTCAAACCATCACCAATTAAAAGGGAAGTCGGTGCTAAGTTTAAAAAGAAGTATATGCTGAGTTCATTGATACCGCACACAAGGGTATACCTTAAAAAGTTCAAATTTTATGAAAGGGGGCGGGGCTTAAGCATAGGGGGCGGGTCAAACATCACCAATTAAAAACAAAGTCTCTGCTGAGTTCAATGACCCCTCACACAAGACTCTACCATAAACGGTTCAAATGTTATGAAATATATTAAATATTATAGGGGGCGTATCACACGTAGACCACACATTCTGAGTTTCACGCAAATCGGATGATGTTTGTCATATAAGGCAGATTTCCTGTTGCCAGCGGGGGGCGCTATGACCAAAAGTCAATTTTGGCCTGTAGGTGTTCTCAGGCATGGACCCTTGTGAATTGTGAGAAATTTCGGGCAGATACGACAACGTACACTCAAGTTACAACAACTTCTTTGTTCATTGCTGAACACTCAAAATGGCCGCCACGCCACGTCCACCCCGTCTGACGAAAAGTTTTTCTTTTAATAACTTTTCATCGTTAAGGTGTTGGGATGGTACAGACCAAGTTTGAAGTCCATCGGATGAAATCTCTAGGAGGCGTTCGTTAAAGTATAGCACCTTGACTTTTAGGCCTACTTCCTGTTGCCACTAGGGGGCGCTATGACTTTAAGTAAATATCGGCCTTTATTTGTCCTCAGGGTTGGACTCTTATGAATCCTGAAAAGTTTCGAGGTAATCGGACAACGTACACTCGAGTTACACCCACTTCCTGTTTCGGCGGCGAAACGCACAAAATGGCCGCCCCGCCACGGCCACGCCCTATGACGAAAAGTTTTTCTTTTAACAACTTTTCATCTGTAACCTCTTAAGATGGCACAGACCGAGTTTGAAGTTGATCGGATGAAATCTCTAGGAGGAGTTCATTAAAGTACGACATGTGGAAATGGCCAAAATCGCACTAATTTCGAACATTTAATTAAAAATGGCGGACTTCCTGTTGGGTTTATGGTATGGCTCTAATGAAGTTTTTTGTACATCTTGACATGTTACATATGTGTACCAAGTTTCGTGAGTCTACGTTAAACGCACTGCAGGGGCTCAATTTTCTTAACTTTCTAGGGGGCGCTAGCGAGCCACTTTTGTGCGCCTATTCCCGAAACCCTTAAAGTACGTACATTTTCACCAGACTTGATGCGACCGTCAAATTTGGTGAGTTTTTGAATATATTAAGCCCCTCAAAAAGGCAATTCATTTGACGGGAAAATAATAATAGAAAAATAATAATAATTCCTTCAGTTTCAATAGGGCCTTCGCCGTTGTCGGCGCTCGGGCCCTAATAATAATTCCTTCAGTTTCAATAGGGCCTTCGCCGCTGTCGGCGCTCGGGCCCTAATCAGTGGCGGCTTGTCAATAGAGGGCGCTGGGGCGCCGCCCCCATCAAAATTCCATAAATATAAATGTATATAAAAATGATATAAAAATGAAATAAAAATGAAAAATAAAATAGTTTACTCATAACTGGTAGTAAGAGCCTCAGCATTTAATACAAACTGGCTTTAATCGGTTAACTATTTTCTATGTTTCAATATGTTTCCTCCGGTTTCTTGGCTGCAGCATAGGGCTGCAGGGACGCCGGCCAAATGGATGTGTATGTGAGTCCTTAAACTTTCGGCCAGCATGTGACCTGAAGCTGGTCTCTAATTGGTTTCTTAAAAATTCTCCTCCGGACGCACCTCGCTGCGTCCCTGGCGAATCAGAATTGGAGACATGTTATTTTATCCAATCTGATTGGTTCTCAACACCTGTCATTCAACTCTTCCCCCGGCCGCTACTGGAGAGAGAAGGTGGACTCAATAGTAGCGCCAGCAGGTAGCTCTTGTGTTGCTGAAATGGTCTAACCACTTTGATTAAAGTAGGAAACTAGCAACAATAAACAAGGAGAGATTCGTGAAAGAGAAGTTATCCAACGTCGTGGAGCTGCCGACCCCGTCCAAACGGCGTGTGAATTGAATATTCCGGTGAGTTATCTTAGCTGCTAGCTAGCTAACAGCAGATTACTACTATCGGTGTTGATAACCTCGAGAATTGTTGCTTGATTTGTGTTTTAAAGCCAGTCGGAATTAGCTACTAACCTGATGAACCTGATAAAAGGGTATGGCTAATATTGAAATTGTTGTAAATTTTAACTTAGCTGTTGGTTAATTCAGCTAGACACGTATGTATTTTCCATCCTTTAGTTGTGACTGCTATGTTTTCTATAAGCTAGTCAATTAAGATGGACAAATAACATTGAGTTTAAGCTCAAACGTTTAAGTGAAATGTGGTTAAAATGTGTAGTATGTAAGAATATGTTGTATCTTGAGGAGAAACACAAGTGAACTGTTACGATGGACAACTGAGTGATTATTCTTCACGTTTTGTGCAGGCTGTTTTTTTGGTGAGACTCTACTGGGAGACAGAACTGTGCTGCTCAAGTCACCGCCATCATACTGTCTCCTGGGTTTCATCTTCATCACCACCATCTTCTTACCGCTCACTAGACCTTTGCCATCATCATCTCCACTACTCACAGGATTTTCACGTCGTTTCCCTACTCTATTCTCTGAGGAGCCAGGATGGACAGTTTTACCTGCTAAGGGTGGTGGTAGGAACTTGAGTGCACTCAAACTAATGAAACAGGGTTGAACAAACAGACTGATTTAGTATTCCCCTGATTATCTCTATGAAATAAGAGATCTTAGTTTTTTTTTAATTTGGTTTTATATTTTTATTTTCTTTGTCAGGTTTTTGATATTTAAGTTGTGGTTTGAGTACATTGGGTTTTAACCTAATTGGCCTAATTGGCCTAACTACCTATGGAGTTATATTCCTATCTTTATTCAAGAGCGCATTCTTTCAATTTGAGAGCATTTCTCACTGATATTACGTTCAGATTTTGTAATAATTTCCCTCAAAACCTTGCTCTCTCACTCAAATGGTCATGCTCGCGCTTGGATTTGCTCTGCTTGTGCTCAAACTTTGTGCTCGGACTCAGATATGTTGTTGTTTGGACAGATTTCCTGCTCTCAGCTTTGAACCTTCTCCTCGCACTCAGCCTGATTCTGCGCGCTTGCAAATCTGCTACTCTCGGATCTCTCCTGCGCACTTGGATTTTTCTGTGTTACAACACTATCAAAATTCCACAAGCAATAGAATGCCAGGTGTAGTGTTGACCAATGAAATGATCCCTGCCCCGTTGAGGGTGCGTTCGTTTTATGTGAGAACATCCGTTGCGGCCGGCTCCTATGTAACCATGGGTCTGTAACCCAAGTTTATTTAACCCCGCCGTCCAACGCTTTATTATTAGTATATGTCAATAATGTGCACAGAATGGTCGACTGTCTTTCACCTGCACCCATCAGGAAATGGGAGAAAGCTTTGAAGTGGGACATATCAACTTACGTAGCTACACAACTATGAGGGTGAGTAACATAAATTAAGCACATAGCATATGGCGCTAGCCTAGCTTGATGTCTGTAAACAAATAGCTTTTCTTTAAATCAGTAGTTTAGCTAGCTAGATTGAACGACATATGACGGACAGTATGTGTGTATTTACAAGTGGTATTTAATGACCCCACTTTGTAATTTGTCCTCGTTTGGTTAACCATGTTCCTGGGGATTTGGCTAATTTCAGACATGTTAGAGGCAATTGTAAAACCTAAACTGTAATATAACTGAAAAACAAAAGAAACTGGATTGTTTGTATCAGTTTTTACATCACTGTTGCATGTTTTTCAGATGTTCTAAATTCTTATAACATTATTTTAACAATAACATTCATATATATATATATATATATATATATATTTGTATAGAAAGTTGTAAGTACAATTCCACTCCTATAATAAAACACTATTTAAAATAGCAGTTATTTATTTTTACCCTTATGAAATCAATACAAAGCAAATTGAACAGAAAATATATAAGTATTTTGTTTCAGTTTCCCTTGTTCCAGGTGGGGCTGAAGTACCCCTGTTGAGCTGCACCGTGTGCATGGACCAGTGTTGTACAACCACACTACTGTGTTGTTCCAGTCAGTACATTACTCCAAACGCAAAATCCCATTGGTTCCCCCTGTACTCACCTGTGTGCAGAGGGCAGGCATTAGTGGCACAAACCAAGTACGTTGGCAAGTCTGATAATAATTTAATTGTAAAATCATGTTACATACACTTATCATTTCTTTCTTGCTTAAATTCACAGGGTGGGCGCCCAGATAGCTCAGTTGGTAGAGCGGGCAGCCATGTGTAGAGGTTTACACCTCGACGCAGCGGACCCGGGTTCGATTCCGACCTGTGGCCCTTTGCTGCATGTCATTCCCCCTCTCTCTCCCCTTTCACTTCTTCAGCTGTCCTATCATTAAAGGCCTAAAATCCATCCATCCATCCATCCATCTTCGTCCGCTTATCCGGTGTCGGGTCGCGGGGGGAGCAGCTCCAGCAGGGGACCCCAAACTTCCCTTTCCCGAGCAACACCAACCAGCTCCGACTGGGGGATCCCGAGGCGTTCCCAGGCCAGGTTGGAGATATAATCCCTCCACCTAGTCCTGGGTCTTCCCCGAGGCCTCCTCCCAGCTGGACGTGCCTGGAACACCTCCCTAGGGAGGCGCCCAGGGGCATCCTTACCAGATGCCCGAACCACCTCAACTGGCTCCTTTCGACGCAAAGGAGCAGCGGCTCTACTCCGAGCTCCTCACGGATGACTGAGCTTCTCACCCCTATCTCTAAGGGAGACGCCAGCCACCCTCCTGAGGAAACCCATTTCGCCGCTTGTACCCTGGATCTCGTTCTTTCGGTCATGACCCAGCCTTCATGACCATAGGTGAGGGTAGGAACGAAAACTGACCGGTAGATCGAGAGCTTTGCCTTCTGGCTCAGCTCTCTTTTCGTCACAACGGTGCGATAGATTGAATGCAATACCGCACCCGCTGCGCCGATTCTCCGACCAATCTCCCGCTCCATTGTCCCCTCACTCGCGAACACAACCCCAAGGTACTTGAACTCCTTCACTTGGGGTAAGGACTCATTCCCTACCTGGAGAAGGCATTCCATCGGTTTCCTGCTGAGAACCATGGCCTCAGATTTAGAGGTGCTGATCCTCATCCCAACCGCTTCACACTCGGTTGCGAACCAATCCAGTGAGTGCTGAAGGTCGCAGGCCGATGATGCCATCAGGACCACATCATCTGCAAAGAGCAGCGATGAGATCCCCAGCCCACCAAACTGCAACCCCTCCCCACCCCGACTACGCCTCGATATCCTGTCCATAAATATTACAAACAGGATTGGTGACAAAGCGCAGCCCTGGCGGAGGCCAACCCTCACCTCAAACGAGTCCGACTTACTCCCGAGAACCCGGACACAGCTCTCACTTTGGTCATACAGAGATTGGATGGCTCTGAGTAGAGACCCCCTCACCCCATACTCCCGCAGCACCTCCCACAGTATCTCCCGGGGGACCCGGTCATACGCCTTCTCCAAATCTACAAAACACATGTAGACCGGTTGGGCATACTCCCAGGCTCCCTCCAGGATCCTTGCGAGTGAAGAGCTGGTCCGTTGTTCCACGACCAGGACGGAATCCGCATTGTTCCTCCTCAACCCGAGGTTCGACTATCGGCCGAACCCTCCTTTCCAGCACCTTGGATTAGACTTTACCAGGGAGGCTGAGAAGTGTGATACCCCTATAATTGGCACACACCCTCTGGTCCCCCTTTTTAAAAGGGGAACCACCACCCCAGTCTGCCACTCCTTTGGCACCATCCCAGACTTCCACGCAATGTTGAAAAGGCGTGTCAACCAGGACAGCCCCTCCACACCCAGAGCCTTGAGCATTTCTGGACGGATCTCATCAATCCCGGGGCTTTGCCACTGTGTAGTTGTTTGACTACATCAGTGACTTCCGCCTGGGAAATCGACGACAATCCCCCATTATCCTCCAGCTCTGCCTCTAAGATAGAGGGCGTATTAGTCGGATTCAGGAGTTCCTCAAAGTGCTCCTTCCACCGCCCTATTACCTCCTCAGTTGAGGTCAACAGTGTCCCATCCTTACTGTACACAGCTTGGATGGTTCCCCGCCCCCTCCTGAGGTGGCGAACAGTTTTCCAGAAGCACTTTGGTGCTGACCGAAAGTCCTTCTCCATGTCTTCTCCAAACTTCTCCCACACCCGCTGCTTTGCCTCTTTCACGGCAGAGGCTGCAGCTCTTCCGCCCTTCGGTACCCTGCAACTGCCTCCGAGTCCTCCGGGATAACATATCCCGAAAGACTCCTTCTTCAGTCGGACGGCTTCCCTGACCACCGGTGTCCACCACGGTGTTCGTGGGTTACCGCCCCTTGAGGCACCTAAGACCCTAAGACCACAGCTCCTCGCCGCAGCTTCAGCAATGGAAACTTTGAACATTGTCCACTCGGGTTCAATGCCCCCAGCCTCCACAGGGATGCACGAAAAGCTCCGCCGGAGGTGTGAGTTGAAAGTCTGTTGGACAGTGGCCTCCTCCAGACGTTCCCAATTTACCCGCACTACACGTTTGGGCTTACCAGGTCTGTCCAGAGTCTTCCCCCACCCTCTGACCCAACTCACCACCAGATGGTGATCAGTTGACAGCTCTGCCCCTCTCTTCACCCGAGTGTCCAAAACATACGGCCTCAGATCAGATGAAACAATTATAAAATCGATCATTGACCTTCGGCCTAGGGTGCTCTGGTACCAGGTACACTTATGAGCATCCCTATGTTCGAACATGGTGTTTGTTATAGACAATCCATGACTAGCACAGAAGTCCAACAACAAACAACCACTCTGGTTTAGATCAGGGAGGCCGTTCCTCCCAATCACGCCTCTCCAAGTGTCTCCATCATTGCCCACGTGTGCGTTGAAGTCCCCCAGCAGAACAATGGAGTCCCCCACTGGAGCCCCATGCAGGACTCCAGTCAAGGTCTCCAAGAAGGCCGAATACTCCGAACTCCTGTTTGGTGCATATGCACAAACAACAGTCAGAGTTTTCCCCCCCACAACCCGAAGGCCTAAAATGCCCCAAAAAAAATAATCTTTAAAAAAAAATTCACAGGGTGCACAACAAGGCCCAGGAGAGACAATTACTGTGATGTCCACAAATCCAAAGCAGAGAAGAGAAGGTAAGGTAAGATAGTAATGATGTTAAAGAAAGCTATGTACACCTAATACCTTATGTGTTGATGTCTATGAATTTGTTTTAAATAGGAGCACACTATACAAAGACAACAGTGGAGAGTTGCTGGATCGGTCTGTCCTCAAAGTGCCAGAGATCTACAAGGACTTCACCCGTTTCTGCACCATCACCTGCATAATCCAAGTGATAAAAGAGAGAACAAACTATTTTGTTCTCTGCTTACATGAATATTAAATTAAAAACAAGCAAATTAAAACCTTTATCAAGGCAAATAGGTTTTTCATTTTCTGTAATCTAAATCTAAAAACAGTATAATTAAATTTACCAGAGTGGACACTTGCAGGTTGTTAAACAGCTTTAATTTACCTTGTCAAAACAATAAGTAATTCATAACCAACTGCACAATATTTGACACAAAACCTAAAAAGCGTAAGGTTCATAATCCTGTGAAGCAGTACACTTTGCCTGCAGGATTTACTGTAGCAGGAACATTGATATTGGCAAACTGATGACCCAGGTACAGGTGAGTTTGTGAGCAGGGTTATGATATGAACTAAAATAAAGATAAGATAAGCCTAGTGTTCACAAGAGGGATAATTCAGGTATTGCAACACAAGTTATAGAATAATTGAATTAAATAGGAGGTATATATAACTAGTAGAAAATAAATTAACTAAACAAGAGCAATTAAGGCAAAGTTATGAGGTAGTAGCAAGCTAAAGTGACGTATAATCAATAGCAGTGAGTCACATCAACAGTGTACACCAGAATAATATATACTGTGATTAAGTAATGATACTTAGTGTTGTCTGTAGACTACTAATATAACAAAACAGAAAAATAATATTGTGTACGATGCAGTATGGAGAACAACCCAGTCCCATATGACCCCAAGAGACTTTAATTGCAGCTGTTGATGATGTTGCAGATGGTTGTAGTCTGTGGCCAGTCATACAGTAGGTAGATCTGGAGCAGCAGGGTGACTTCTAGCTTTCATGGGCTGGTGATAAGACTCTGCTGCTATGATGCAGCATTGGTCAAGCCTTTCATTCTCAACTGGAAGAAAAGAAAAGAAAATGCTTGTTTTTTTCTGTTCAGTTTGCTTTGTATTCATTAAAAAAAAACTGCTATTTAAGGAGCAAATTATTCTAGATCTGTTTTTATTATAGTGATAACATTGTACTTAACATTACAACGTTTTATACAGACTGATATGAATCCATCATTTTCAAACTAATGTTATATGAAGAAATGAAGACTAAATTCTGATGAACAACACACAACAATGATGCAAAAACGAACACAAACAATCCAGTTTCTGGTGTTCTTTCAGTTATATTACAGTTTAGGTTTTACTATTGGTTCTAACATTAAATTAGCAAAATCTCCAGGAACAAGGTTAACCAAACGAGGAAAAATACACATACTGTCGGTCATATGTTGTTCAATCTAGCTAAACTATGAAGAAAATCTATTTGTTTATGGACATCAAGCTAGGCTGTATGTTAGCATGTCTGAAATTAGCCAAATCCCCAGGAACAGGGTTAACCAAACGAGAACAAATTACAAAGTGGGGTCATTAAATACCAGTTGTAAATACACACGTACTGTCCGTCATACAGTATGTCGTTCAATCTATCTAGCTAGCTAAACTACCGATATAAAGAAAAGCTATTTGTTTACGGACATCAAGCTAGGCTAGCTATGGCTAGCGCCATATGCTATGTGCTTAATTTATGTTACTCACCCTCATAGTTGTGTAGCTACGTAACTTGATATGTCCCACTTCAAAGCTTTTCTCCCGTTTCCTTTATCCAAGAATGCGCTCTTGAATAAAGATAGGAATATAACTCCATAACTACCAAACTGATTTTGATTACCATACTGAATCATTTAGTTTAGCCATGCTAGACTTCTGGTAAAAGATTATTTTGCATAATCTTAAGTTTTAAAGTAGTACTGGTCGTGGGTGCAATTTGTTTCATGCCCAAGCTACGAGTTAAATGAAGACAGGAAAAAAAATAACCCTACAGTCAAGTCAAGTTACTCTGTTGTGAGTTAAAAAAAACTCAGTGAGTCACTATCTTATGTTTGTAACTTGAATCTTGAAAGCTCTTTTTAAATACATAGTTGTTTAAATAAAGTTGTGCTGGTTGTTTTGCCCAGTTTCAAAGTACTGCTTTGTATTTATCTGTATAATTCCTTCAGTTTCAATAGGGCCTTCGCCGCTGTCGGCGCTCGGGCCTTAATAAATCCCCTAACCCTCTGAGACCGCAGACCCCCTCCCATTTGTAAGATGCGTGACCACATCAAACACAGTTTGCGTAAAACTCCAGCTCAAAACTACACCTCCTGTCTTAAGTCACAGGTCAATTGAAACAGGTCTAGTGAATTCTTATGTTAAACAAGAACAATATTATAAACACCTTCAAACAATTTCTGGACTAAGCTATGTGAAAAACAGACCAATCTCGTTGGAGCAATAAACAGATTATGAGCTGAACAGACCGTATTCTTCATGTTCTTTCAGTGTAGCTTAAATGTCAACAGACTGCAAACTGACCAGCCAGCATTTATCATGCACCTTCAGTCTAGTTGAGTGTCCCTTTAAAGCTCGGCTTCAAAACTTACATACAGTATCCTTAGTAGCCTTTATTAGTAGCCTTTATTTATCAGTCTGGTTAAGTGTCCCTTTAAAGCTTAGTTACGAAACTTACATCGCGCATCCTCAGGATTCACCATTTTCCCTTTTTTCAGTCCGATTAAGTGTCCTCAAAAATATAGATTATGGACTGAGTAGCCAGCATCATAATTTCTTACAGTCTAATTAGATGTCCCTTCAATGGTTGGTTCAAGTGTCGGAGCTCAGTCTATTGCAACCATTGTGGTGGTGGTCACGTACTTCTCCAAGACAATGGATTTTACAAGTGCTTTAAAATACAGTAGAGTGAACAGTAGTGATTAGGGCATTGTCTGTGCCCCTTCCATTAATATATATATATATATATATATATATATATATATATATATATATATATATATATATATATATAATAAGGTGCGATCTTGTGCAAAAATATGCTTGGTGAAAGTTTACCCATAAGGACAAAGAGAACGCTCAGTTAAGAGGTACACAATCCTTGATGATCAGAGCAATCGCTCACTGGTCAAATCCAAGTTTTTCCAGCTTTTTGGCATCCAAGGTACCCTTTCACCTTACTTCATGAGGACCTGTGCTGGTACCACTGAAATGACTGGAAGGAAGGCTATGGGTTTCCAGATAGAAACACTGAATGGTAAAGTGTGTTTGGACTTACTCCCACTCATGGAATGTAACAAGATCATGAGCAACAGAGAAGAGATCCCATCATCTGAGGTTGCTCTTTCCAATGCTCATTTGAAACCTATTGCACCTTACATCCCAGTGATTGATCCTGGAGCGCAGATTCTCATCTTGCTTGGAAGAGACCTCATTCGCATTCACAAGGTGAGACAGCAAATCAATGGTCCCCACAACGCACCTTTCGTCCAGCATTTGGATTTAGGGTGGGTGATAGTGGGGGCAGTCTGCATCGAGAGTGCCCACAACCACCTTGAAGACAGGTATCTGTCTTCAAGACCAATGTCCTGCAGAACGGACGTCCTTATTGACACCATGTCAGAATTACATCTCCGTTAAAGACAAAGCAAGCTATGGCGGGGAAAACATGCATGAGATCAAGGCATCCTACGGCAGGGAGAACAGGCATGATATCTCCACCTATATGCCAAGCAATCCTGATGCCAGCGTACCTGCAGAAGAGAAAATTGGACAAGGTGTGTTTATTACAAGAGAAAACGACAACACACCTGCTTTTGTCTTTTGAGGATGAGACGTTTCTGGACATCATGCAGAAAGAGTTCAAGCAAGATGAGCAAAACAGCTGGATTGCCATTCAGGTCTCCCAGACCAGTGCTTCCAAACAACCGTACTCAAGCCCTCTCCCGCCTCCACTCACTGCGACGCATCCTTGACAAAAATCCTGTAATGAAGGAACAGTTTGTTTCATTCATAGAGAAGTTTTTGAGAACGGACATACAGAGGAAACTCCCTCCCTGCATGACAATGAACGTTTGTACTTACCCATCTTTGAGGTGTACCATTCCCAGAAGACGGGTCAAATATGTGTTGTGTTTGACTTGAGTGCACAAGAAGGTGGTTTCTTTCTTAACAGTGTCTTGCTCTCTGGCCCTGACTTGAATAGTTCACTGCTTGGAGTTCTGCTAAGGTTCCGAAGAGAACTTGTGGCAGTAACAGCAGACATCCAACAAATGTTCTATGGGTTTTTTTTGTGAGAGAGGACCACAGAAACAGGTTTCTCTGGCACAAAGATAATGACCTGACGAAAGAGATGGCAGAGTACCGAATGTGAGTGCATGTGTTCGGGAACAGCGCTTCACCTGCGGTAGCTATATACAGCCTTCGAAGAGCAGCTCAAGAAGGTGAACAGAAGTATGGATCAGACTCATGCCGTTTTGTTGATCGGCACTTTTACGTAGATGATGGTCTGATCTCCCTCCCAACTGAAGCTGAGGCCATTAATCTGCTCAAGCGCACTCAAGCCTCACTGGCAGAATCAAATCTCAAACTGCACAAAATTGCCTCAAATAGTGTTAAAGTGATGCAAGCTTTCACACCTGGAGATCTGGCCAGGGCTAAAAAACCTGACTGAGCCTTGTGATGAAGCTCTGCCTGTGCAAATCGAAGTATCGGGTTGTGCTGGGACATAGACTCACACTTTTACATTTAAAGTAGCAGTCAGCAACAAGCAACAGACCTTCCTGCAGACAAGTTCAAAAAGTGGAAAACATGGGAAAAATCACTACAGGATCTGAGTAACCTTCATCTTAACCGCTCATACATACAGCAGTCCCTTTCCAGTGCCACATACACTGAGTTGTGTCTGTTCTCTGACACCTCAAACTGGGCCATAGGAGTGGTAGCTTAACAGATGGACAGTGTAGAGTTGGCTTTGTGCTTGGAAAAGCAAAGCTAACCCTTAACCAGAGCCCACTATCCCTTGCCTTGAACTATGCGGTGCTGTCCTGGCAGTTGAAATGGCGGAACTGATCCTTGATGAGCTCGACCACAAGCCCAATGCCGTGAAGTTTTACTGCGACAGTAAAGTGGTCCTTGGATATATACACAATGACAACAAGCAATTCTTTGTATACGTGCATAATGGTGTTCATTGTATACACCGGACAACTTCTCCTCAACAGTGGCACTATGTGCCTACAGATCAAAACCCAGCTGATTTGGCCACCAAGTCTGTCTCTGCATCTCGGCTCACAGGCACCATGTGGTTTACAGGTCCAGAGTTCTTTCACAAACACCATCAATCTGAAGCAGACTAGTCTTTCAAGCTGGTGGATCCTGAAACAGAGAGACCTCAGCTTACCACCCTTGCCACTCACATAATTGAAGGTCATGTTACCCCAGAATGGTTCCAGCACTTTTCCACCTGGGAATCTTTGAGCAGTTTCTTTTTTGGTCCACCAAACTTGTTCATACAGGGCAGATTCATCAGGCATCTGTAAAGGATGGCATCAGTGCAACAAACTTCGTACCCTAGAAGAGCTGGCTGTGGCGAAGTTGGCCATACTCAAATCTGTCCAAAGTGACGCTTTTCCTGAAGGGTATTCTGCACTAAAAGAAAACAGACCAATCTCAAAATCAAGTGCAATCCTGGATCTTGACCCTTTTATGTGTGATGGTCTCCTGCAGATCAGGGGACATCTAAGACATGCATCAATAAGTTCTGAGGAGAAAACCCCAAGTTACGATGATTAAGTTTCAAGTGGCATTATGCCAAACGGGGAGTGTTCTGCCCAAAGATGTTCGTGTTAAAAAAGAAGTTGCCTGTTTAAATATTGTTTTTTTGTTAAGTATACAAAGTAAATATTGAGCTTTTATTCTGAAACAAAACCTAGAGGGGAACAGGAAACAGGCTGTAGATTTAACCCTTGTGTTGTCTTCCCATCCACCATGCACGTTTTTCTGGGTCAAAATTTAAAATGAAAACGTTTATTTTTCTGTCGCTTTTTTCCAAGTCTTTTGTCACTTATTCTGATGTTTGTTGATTTTTTTTCTGCGTTTGGTTTTTTGACGTTTTACACTTTTTTTATAATGCTTATAATGCAAAGTTATGCTAAAAATGTCAGCAGAGGCAGCCACTCTTAAAATATGAGGCAAAGCTTTCCACAGTCTAGGAGCAACTGTTTCAAATACTCTATCACCTTTAGTTTTCAGGGAAACAGCCAGTAAGCCCGGATCAGAGGACCTCAAAGATCTGCTGACAACATAAGGGTGCAACAGGTCACTAATGCAGGCCAGTGCCTGGTCATTGATGGCTCTCACTGCATGAAAAGTGGGATTTTCGTCAGTATTCGGCACTGTAGATTGTCGTGGAACTTCAGGTTTACGACTGCACACGGCAATTTACAGGCAACACCAAAAACTGCCGTAAATTGTCGGAAATTGACGTGGGCCTTGCTTGGCAGTTGTCCCCCCATGACCCCCCCTCCCTCTAATTCTAGGTGAGGCTTTCACATGTAAATGAAAATGCTGTGAGCTATACAAATGCAAATCATGGTAGCAGCAGGGGGAGTTTTATCCCAGGTGACATTTTTCTAAAAGGTATTAACTTAATTTTAAGAAAATCTCTTAAAATAGATCAGACTCAGTACAGCCTAATTGTAGACTCTTCAATTTTAGCTTGAATTGATTTATTTAATGAAAGTATGTTAGATTAATTACTTTGTATGTCATTAGCAATGACCAATGTTATGTAAAAAAGATAATAGTTAATTTTACAGGCTTTGCCACAAAGCTAAAATGTGCATCCATATTTGCTCGGAGCTGTCTGCAGGTCCAGATTTACATGACGCTGTTTTCCAGCTGCCTGTAAGACATGACGAGACAGCAAGCAGGAGCTTCAGCTAGAAACAACCATCGCGGGCAGAAGCTGTGAAGAGTTCAGCTCGGAGTCGGTCGAGAAGAAAAGAGGGTAAGATTAGATCCGTTTGGTCAATGTGAATATTTTTCAGGTGCATTCATAGGTGTGTTGTGGCCATAAATAAATATCACGCAGTACTGATTGTCTTTATTGATTGATTTTACAGCTGCTGGAAGCGAGACAGAGTGTGCTGGCTGCGGGTGAGGTGGACATTTGGAAGTGCGCCACCATAGACATCCAGGACAACACACCACAGACGTCTGCTAAATGGACAGAATTTAGACAGAATGCTGCCGGTTACCTACAGCTCCGAGCCGGCCACGGGTTAGGGGTGGACGGTGCTGCTTCTCGTGAGCGTGGGATATTTATTGTGTGTGCTGTGTGTCTCCGATGCAGTTTTTTTTTCTGATTGCGTTTGTGTTTTGTGTCAATAGAGCTCTATCTTTGAATAAACAGCACGTTTCTGGCAAATCATTTTAACTATGATAATCATGACATGAATATACAACATAGCATATATGAAATAAATATATATAATACATAAATATACATAAATAAATATATATATATATATATATGGTTTGGGCATCTGGTAAGGATGCCCCCTGGGCGCCTCCCTAGGGAGGTGTTCCAGGCACGTCCAG
The DNA here is from genome assembly GCF_004354835.1 of Perca flavescens. Classification (NCBI taxonomy): domain Eukaryota; kingdom Metazoa; phylum Chordata; class Actinopteri; order Perciformes; family Percidae; genus Perca; species Perca flavescens. Next base: position 9,665,159 of record NC_041338.1, on the reverse strand, counting down.
CTGGGAGGAGGCCTCGGGGAAGACCCAGGACTAGGTGGAGGGATTATATCTCCAACCTGGCCTGGGAACGCCGATCCCCAGTCGGAGCTGGTTAATGTTGCTCGGAAAAGGGAAGTTTGGGGCCCCCTGCTGGAGCTGCTCCCCCCGCGACCCGATACCGGATAAGCGGACGAAGATGGATGGATGGACAATTATCAGTAGCCAATCAGTAATCTTTCAATAATAAACTTATATACCCTTTTACAATATCACAAACAAATACAAAGCAAAAACAAGACAGCATGTAGCATGGACACCTCTGTGTCTGTGTGGCATGTGTGTGTGTGTGCGTGTGTGAGAGTGAGTGAAAATGGAGGGGGCGGTGTCGAAATGTAGTCTAACACAAAACTACTAAAATGGCTACTCCGGTGAGCTGCACATAACTATTTAGCCTCAAGACGGCGGTAGTGGTGCTGGGTGCACAAGGAGGGGCTGAAGAAGCCGAGGGGGGGTTGTTAGGCAACGCGCACGTTTATGCTAAGTCAAGCGTTAGCTCTATTCAAACTCCACGTGGTTAAGCTAGCAGCGTTAGCTCGGGAGCTACGTGGCTAGCTTGTATGTGTGTGTGTGTGTGGGTGTGTGTGAGAGTGAAAAGAGGGAGAGAGAGAAAGAAAGGAGGGAAAACACGATTTATGGAAACAAACACTTAAAACCTTGATCTCTGGGGTAATGGGACTAACCGCTCTCTTCGTTTTACTCGAGATTCTAACTTAACGTGGCGTTATAGCAGAATCTGAGGTTTGTTTAACGGTAAAGAGCGTTTATTCCCCGCCACACTCTACGAGCGTGCAGCTGACTCAGCTTGTACAGTAATTCCTCCTCGGCGGGAGTTATCAGCTACAGTTCAACACAACTTTCAACAATATCTTGATCAGTGATATTCTTCACAACAGTACATTATCACATTATCACACATTAATGGTAAACAAATAGCAATACCTTTTACTCATTAATAAACACCCTAGTTCTCAAATCTGCCCAGAACTATAAAAGCCTCTTACTTTTTGGTGTACAGTCCGTTGCTTATCCGGCGGATTTTCCGGTGAACAAAACTGAGTTAACGACCCGTACCGTCCAGGGCAGTGGCGCGGAAACACGGTCCAGTCAACTTGCAAGAAAAATACATTGTCTCTTTTTCCTTGAGACGAGGCTGATTTACCCCTCTGCAGATTTGGTGTAATACGGGCTTCGTATTCACCAGGACCCTGTTGTATCACGAACGATACAAACGTCTCACTCGACCAGCGAATGATACGATGTTGATTCTCGAACAGCGCTGAACGATGTGTCTTCTTGCGGCAATGGATTACTTCGAAGAGCCCCGGGCTGTGACCTCCGGCTACTTTTATCTCCCCTCCGCCGCCTGCTGGCAGCGAGTGGTGCGTTCAAGGAGCCGCGGCCAATCAGAAATCCCGAACTCAACGAAGGTGTGAGAATTCGTCGTTGCAGTTCTCAAGCCCTCCACCAGTCTGCCATTTTTCCTCATGTCTTGGAGGTAAAATCTCCATTTTGGAGGCTTCTTTGTTAGGAGTGAGGGGTCACAGGCTGGTGACTTCCCTACAGGCCGCTCTTTGGCCTCAGGGGAAGCTTCAGGCCTCACAGAATAGTCTTGATCATAACTGTTAGGTTCCAACAAAGTAAATAAAGGTCTAAGTTTAGTCGACGCTGCCATCGCATGCGATTTTGCTCTTTCCACTTGTTAACCTAAATTAAGATGTAGCTATTTAGTAAAAGCCTTGAGAGTTCCTAGGCTCTTACAAACCTAGGTGGCCTTGTCAACAACTACCTACAGTAGTAATCGTGCCACATAAACATCTTCAATCCAAGAAGGTACATTTAAGTTCTACCCTTTGAGACATTCAAAATAATATATCATGAAGTTCCCTTAATAAAAGTAAAATGTCTGAGAAGATTTTCACATTTAAATAATAGAACTTACATTGAACCCTATGAGCCATGGTAAGAAATTGACCCCTCTCCCAACTGCGTTGAACATCCCAAGCTAAATCTTTTTGCTAAAAACATGTGCCTGCTGTGGCTGACACTGATTAAAGCGGTGAGAGTAAATCAAAACAGTTAAGTTTTATGAGATGAAAGACACTTTACAGCTTTGCAGAGCTGAGGGGAACAGCATCTATGCTAATTCTGTGGGTTTGTCACTACGAGCAACCCCTTTTATATTACATAGTCATTTGATCAATTGTTTATATAAAAATATTGATCAGTGCAGCTGCAATAATAATTTAGTGGGGGTGGTAAAAATGAACTCTACTCTTTCCCAATTGGTTCAGGGATTAAGATGCATGAGGTCTGCAATAGTAGGACCCTCTTTCACTTACCTGACATTAGTTTGATAATTAGCCTTATATATTTATATATATAGCTGAAACACTGCCAAAAGATACAAAAACTTTACATTCAAGTTTTTTTTATGTGCGTCAAGCTATTTCTTGATACACCAAAAGGTCCTCTTCTAATACTTCACAAACACACACAGAAAGAGAAAGTGAGACTAAGGCAGGGAGGCCTTTATTAGCTCCATCAACAGGATGTTAATGTGACATTTATCTGTAGTTCTCACCATTACCTCCATTAGTCAAGGTCAGGCTTGTGCATGTGGGCCATCTCAGGCATTTGTGGCCCTTACCCCATTAAAACATCTGCTACCCAGGAGCACATTGGGATATTAATTCATTACTCATGTGTTTACCTCGTCAGAGGAATCACATCTTTGACTTTGCTCATTTGACAAATGAGGAACACAGGGATTTCATGACATTTGCACAATGTTCAGTAAGAGGTTCATCAGAAGACTGCTCTGTGAAGTGTTACAGCTACTGCTTGGATAGCATGGTGATGGTGGTGGTGGTGGTGGTGGTGGTGGTGGTGTGGGGGGGTGATGGAAGCAGAACTTCCTGTCTGTCTCTCTGCATCCCAGTGCATTAAGAAATAATTGAGCTCAGAGAAAGCCAAGCATTCATTTATGGACCATCACTGGCGCTGCTGAAGCCTGGAGGCTCAGTAGTAATTCAGCAGCACCACGGACAGGAGATAGAGGGAGAAGTAAGGCAGTAAGGAATAAAAGGAAGGGAAAGGAAAAAAGTAGAAGAGAAGACTGTGAGATCCCTGCTGGATTGGAGCGTTTTTAAAACCATGCAATGGATGATTTTTTAAACCGGTGAACACCTAAACTCCAGTAAATTCGAATTTTGCGGATGCGTTGAATGCACTAGACCTATCTAGGGGTGTAGCCGTGGTGCTTCATGTGCATCTTTACACTGGTAAAGGCTGTGACCGAGTGTGTGTGTGTATGTGTGTGTGTCTGTGTGTGAGAGAGAGAAAGAGAGAGAGAGGAAGTGAAGGATCAGCCGAAGTGGCAGACCAGTTAGAAGGATGCTGGAGGGCAATGCCTGCAGAAAGAGAGGATGAAATTTGTCGAAAGGCGCTGGAACTGCTCTCCGAAATGTGCTCTAAGGGAGAGGTGCAGGACGAGCACTGCCTGGATTTCATTTACTACTTCAGGGACCTGGCCAGACCGCGTTACACAGACTCAGGTCAGGCACAATCTTCCCTTTTAAAGTAGATCTACAGCTGTCCTTAAAAGCATTTGAAATATGCAGTTTTATGGTCAGATTGTCAAGTTTGAGTTCATCATGAGGTTCATGGTCTGATCAAAATTTATTTCTATTTTTAGAAGATTTCAGACTTTAATCCCAAACAGAAGCATTTCCTTTCATATACAGCTCATTTTTTCATATACAGCTTATTTTAAACTTTCCAAACTGGGATTAAAGAGAAATATAACGAAATGTAAAATTGTATCCTTATTCTGTCTTTTTATGCAATCTATCCTCTTGCTTTGAAAATTGAGACCATGATTCTTAGATTCAAAGTAAGCTTACATCAGTGGCTTTTGTGTGCATACACTAAAATATGATTTTCTTTGGCCTTTAGTGGTCAGTCTGAAAAGAAAGAGAAAAACATGTTTTATGCAAATAGGAAGTAGCATAAACACACCCCATACTGTGTTTTACTTTACGCCCTGTTTACTAAATGCAAATAGTGTGTGATCTGTGAACTTGTTACAGCACCAACAAAATGAACAGTTTTTCAGACATATATATTAGTATGTGTATATTTGTTTATAAATCCGCTACAGTATTCATCAACCTCCTCAAATAGACTGCACTGTTTGTGAGTATTTGTTTGGTTTCTCTTTTACTCTGGTGGGCTGGAGAGAAAAAGCCCCACCCTATGTTCCCCATAGCTCCCAACACTTTGCAGACATGAGTCTAGTAAAACAATTAAAACCAGTAATCTAATCTAGTTATTTTGGACTCCCAGCATGGATTAGTTGGCTGGACGTTCTTCAGTATTAGCATTAGAAGCAATATTCTGATTAGTCAGAATAAAATATTATGGCACACTTTGGAACTTTAAAAAAGCTCCATTTGTAGGCTGCTATACATACATAATAGTTACATGTACAGTGCACATAATTCATAATTAAAAGAGAATGAGGGCGTGCCACGCTAGCAGCTAGGCGAGCATTATAGGCTGGACTACAATAGAGCTGTTTGGAGCAGTTTATGAACAGTGTTTTCTGTTGGAAATGGACTTTGGGCTTTTTCACTTTGTAACCTATTACATGCACAAAAATGATATATAACACGATAAAGGAAAGGGAAAAAGCATAATATGAGCACTATAAATTATATTTGACTGATTCATTTTAACATCCCTAACTTCCCTTATCAGAGCATGTAGGAGCATGATCATTCAATTATATTTCTTATGCATATATGGTTACACTATAAATACAGTAGGCATATTTGTTCATTTATTTCTCTCCTTCTCTTGTGTGTGTTTACATGTATGTTGGTTTTTGTTAAAAGCCACTGCCTTTAAACATGTTACAATCCATCATTAAACATGCATGATGAAGAGGAAGTTCAAGCTACCAGAGTGGTTCCCCTGAGGAGCTGTGACCCACTTCCTCTTGTATTACACTGCTCTAAATGCACACACAACACAAACACACACACACACACACACACACACACACACACACACACACACACACAGGCAGACAGTTTGATCTACACAAATTATTTAAGGGGAGACACCCCAGGTGAATAGGAAAAAAAAGACTAATAGATATCAGCATGAAACTTCCCCAGTTGATTACTGACATTAAGGCAAATATCTTTTGTATTACAAGTTTTTTAAATGTATATGTTTAAATATGCAAATAAGGTATTATATCATTAAATATGTGCTAATTTGCATATATTTCCAGAAGAGAAATTTGAACATTGGATAAAGCCAGATTCAAAATTAATGTTAGATTTTGTTGACATATTAAAGTCAAAGGGTTTTACAAAGGGGATTTGGGATATCTCTTTTTATCAGAAAATACTATCAACAGCCATAAAAAAAATCCATTTTCGCCCCGTTTTTAGGTATAAAATGTTGTATAAATCAGACTCTGAGTGATATATGAACAAACCCCTCTGGAAAATCGTTAGGAATATAAATAGGAATACAACTGGAAAGTTTGGTGTATGTAAGTGCTGCAAAAGTGGAGATTTCTGGCTCAGAGTATGAGAAAAAACCCATTTTGAGAAAAAAAATGTCTTTTGAATGTTTGTTGCAATGAAGTTGCGGGAGACAGTGAAAGTTGCAAAAAAAGTTGCGATTTTTTTTTTTTTTATAGTTCTTTAAAAATAAAAAGGAAACTTGTTTTGGAGAATAAAATTACTCTGGGCTGAGTTTTCCTATTAACCTTACCAAAAAGGCTCAGGATGCTGCAAATGTTGGTATAATATGAAAATGGCTGGTGGATTTAAGATAAAAAATAAATCAAATCAAATTTGAACATATATGTCAGTGCTTTGTTGATCTTTAACAATGTTAGTTAATTTCCTATCCTGGCCTGGGACACACATTCATACAGTTTGATAAAGTACTTATTGGACTTTAACTTATCATTGCACTTACAATAAAGAGCGTAGCTGTCCGCAATTTAGGTCATTGTGTCGTCTCATCTTCTGTTTTTCCTGCATCCACCGTGTGTGTTTGTGTGTGTGTGTGCGCGCGCGTCAGTCGCGGGGGGAACGGAGCAGCAGCCCCGCCTGCTGCAGAGAGCCGACAGGATTGATACAGCAGCAGCTTAATCGTTACAGCATACGTTGATGTTAAAATGTATACATGTTGGCAGGACGGTCTGAAATGTTTTGCACGGTCTTTCGCTGTACGTTGTGTTGGTAAATGTGAGATGTTCGAGTCACACACGTCTCGTCTTCATATCAGAAACAAGGAAAGTAATTTGGCGTGGCTGGGTTAGCTCAGTTGGTAGAGCAGGCACACATATATAGAGTTTTACTCCTTGACGCAGCGGGTTCGACTCAGACCTGCGGCCCTTTGCTGCATGTCATTCCCCCTCTCTCTCCCCTTTCATGTCTTCATCTGTCCTGTTAAAATAAAGGCCTAAAAATGTCAAAAAAATAATAATCTAAAAAAAAAAAGGAAATGAATTTGGCGACGTATGTGTTACGTCAACCCCTTATCACTCCCGCTTAGTGAGTGTCTCTCAGAGTGCACGTGGGACTGTTGGGATTGGAAACTCCGGTTATTGGTCAAATTTTTGGAAAAGTTGCAGTGATTGGTCAACATTTCGAGTCGCACCAAATTCACGGTGATTGGTTGAATTTGCGTCAATTGGCGCGATCGCAACATCGTGAAATCCTGGAGGGACTGATTACTGGTAAACATACAGAAACAAGCTGTAACATTTTGGACATATGTATAAATGTAAGTCAAAAATACACAATCCATTTCAAAGCCCTAAAAACACAAAAGCCAAATCCTGAAAACAGTCCCTCAGTCAGCTAATGGTGAAGCTAACTAACTAGGCTCCCATCAGCACTGGTTCATAACAACACAACAGAACAAAAAAAATTATGAATAATTCAAAAGATCAATATTTAGAACATTAGAGAAAGCAAACAAAGTAGACTAAATTGTTATTTGACAGAGTATCTGCACACTATCAGAGATACGAAAAAGAGACGGATCCTGACTAAATACAGGCTCAGTGACCACCAACTGGGTCAGACAGAGATGCACTTCCTCCACCACTGTGAACAAGTATCTTCACTAAGAGATTTACACCTTGGAAAAATTGCCAAAAAGATAAAACTTCCCAATGTTAACACCAGAAAAGAAGCTGGAAGTTCTCCTAGGAGAGGGGACAGCAGCTCCACTGACAGCTAAATATGTATCTGCCTGCCACAGCCTGAGGGACTCACAACCACTTTTGGATCCCAAAATTACCGATTTGTTCAGTATTGTATAGTAATTATATTATACAAAAACTGTAACTGTTTTGTAATAAAGTGTGTTGCATCGCAATCAGTACAGTGTAGTATATATGTGACACCTATATATTTAATATATGACATGTAGGCTATGAATTTCTGTAAACCACTTTGAGGAATACTCTGTGGAATCTGCCGGAGACGCAGACGTGGGAAAAGAGCAGGAGCACTGGTGAAATTAAGGAAGCGGGGACTACGCACCTCACTTCCAGCCATTCACATAGCAAACGTACAGTCCCTGGCAAACAAGATGGATGAGCTGCTGCTTCTCAACCACAACAACTAGGACTTTCGCAGATCCGCCGCGTGGGTATAAATAGTTACTGCAATTTCATGATGTTACAAATGCGCACGTCAGCTGGGCTGCGGTTATTGTAAAACACGCTTTAGAGACTCTCTTTATAAACTGTAAGCCTTTCTTTTCTCCACGGGAGTTTTCCTCGTTTGTCATGGTTGGTGTTTACATTCCACCACAAGCCTGCATAGCGGACGCGCTACAACAGCTAGCCGACCAGATAAGACATGGAGAAAAAACACACTGACTCTCTTGTCATTATTGTTGGGGATTTTAACAGCGCCAAACTCAATCAGGAACTCCCTAAATACAGACAGCATATAAAAATTCCCACCAGGGACAAAAACACATTGGACCACTGTTACACAGTTTTAAAGGATGCCAATCGAACCATTGCCCGGGCAGTTCTAGGACTCTCCGACCACTGTCTGCTTCATCTCATCCCAACCTACAAGCAAAAACTAAAAACTTCCAAACCTGTGGCAAAGACTGTAAAGAAATGGACAAGGGAATCAAAGCGGGAGTTGCAGTCTTGCTTTGACTGCACCAACTGACATCTGTGGTCATGAAATCCTTTGAAAGACTGGTGAGCCAGGACAAAACAGGACCCCTGCTGGACTCCCTGCAGTTTGCCTACAGGGCAAACAGGTCGGCGGATGATGCTGTCAATATGGGACTGCACCACCTACATCCTGCACCACCTCGACTCCCCAGGGACGTATGCCAGGATCCTGTTTGTGGACTTCAGCTTGGCTTTCAAAACACTATTATCCCTGAACTCCTACATCAGAAGCTCACCCAGTTCTCAGTGCCTGCCTCCACCTGTCAGTGGATCATCAGCTTCCTGATTGACTGGGTCTGTCCGAGGTTTTTCCTCGCCACTGTTTCACTAAATGCTTGCTCTTGGGGGAATTATTGGAATTATTGGGTCTTTGTAAATTATAGAGTGTGGTCCATACCTAGTCTATCTGTAAAGTGTCTCTTGTTAGGGCGCGAGCGCCAACAGTGGTGAAGGCCCTATTGAAACTGAAGGAATTATTATTTTCTGTAAATGGATCGCCTTTTTGAGGGGCTTACCATATTCAAAAACTCACCAAAATTGGCGGTTGCATCAAGTCTGGTGACATTTTACGTATTTTAAGGGTTTCAGGAATAGGCGTACAAAAACTGCTCGCTAGCGCCCCCTACAAAGTTAAAACAATTGAGCCCCTGCAGTGCATTTAATGTAGACTCACGAAACTTGGTACACATATGTAACATGTCAAGATGTACAAAAGACTTCATTGGAGCCATACCCTAAACCTAACAGGAAGTCCACCATCTTGATTTCAAAGTGCGAAATTAGTGCAATTTTGGCCATTTCCACATGTTGTACTTTAACGAACTCCTCCTAGAGATTTTATCCGATCAACTTCAAATTCGGTCTGTGCCATCTTAAGACGTTAAAGATGAAAAGTTGGTAAAAGAAAAACTTTTCGTCATAGGGCGTTGCCGTGGCGGCCATTTTGTGCGTTTTGCCGCCGAAATAGGAAGTGGGTGTAACTCGAGTGTACATTGTCCAACTGGCTCGAAACTTTTCAGGATTCATAACACTCCAACTCTGAGGACATTTACTGGACAAAAGTCATAGCGCCCCCTAGTGTAAACAGGAAGTAGGCCTAAAAGTCAAGGTGCTATACTTTAACGAACTACTCCTAGAGATTTCATCCGATGGAGTTCAAATTTGGTTTGTACAATCGCAACACCTTAAAGATGAAAAGTTATTAAAAGAAAAACTTTTCGTCAGACGGTGTGGGCGTGGCAACCACTTTGAGTGTTCAGCGATGAACAAAGAAGTTGTTGTAACTTGAATGTACGTTGTCGTGTCTGCCCGAAATTTCTCACAATTGACAAGGGTCCAGGCCTGAGGACACCTACAGGCCAAAATTGACTTTTGGTCATAGCGCCCCCCGCTGGCAACAGGAAATCTGCCTTATATGACAAACATCATCCGATTTGCATGAAACTCAGAATATGTGGTCTACGTGTGATACTGAGCCGTCCCCTATAATATGGCCACGCCCACTTACTCAGGCCATGCCCCCGTTCATAACATTTGAACCGTTTAAGGTATACCCTTGTGTGAGGTATCAATGAACTCAGCAGAGACTTCCTTGTTCATTGGTGATGGTTTGGCCCGCCCCCTATGTTGAAGCCACGCCCTTTTGAATAAATGCTGACCCTTCAAAGGTAGATTCTTGTGTGAGGTATCATTGAACTCAGCACAGACTTCCTTTTTAATTGGTGATGGTTTGACCTGCCCCTTATGCTTTTGCCACGCCCCTTTTCACAGCTAATGAACCGTATGACGTAGAGTCTTGTGGGAGCTATCGTTGTACTCGGCGGGAAGTTCCCTTTTCATTGTTGACGATTCGCGGCATCTGAGTGCCACGCAAATGCGCGGTCGCAAGGAGCGGCGTCCGCCGGTAACCCCAACGTGCGCAGAGGCGTGAGGGCCCGTCCATCGCTGCTCGCAGCTTTAATTATGATTTGATACTATAAATAAAATTTAATTGAACCTTTTTTTGGTGGAACATTTGCAAAATAAAACACCACATTAAATATTGAATGAAGCTAACTGTTCACACAATACAGTAATGTGAGTGATTTAACTTGGATACAAGATGGATACATGTGAATCCAACAATTTGGTTTTATCAGCTGTTTTTTGGGATAAGTGTTTTTTCTTTGCGTAGGCGAGGTGTAGTCGGGGTGGGGAGGGGTTGCAGTTCAGTGGGCTGGGGGTCTCATCGCTGGTCTTTGCAGATGATATGGTCCTGATGGCATCATCGGCCTGTGACCTTCAGCACTCACTGGATCGGTTCGCAGCCAAGTTTGAAGCGTCTGGGATGAGGATCATCACCTCTAAATCTCAGGCCATGGTTCTCAGCAGGAACTACCAATGGAGTGCTTACTCCAAGTAGGGAATGAGTCCTTACCCCATGTGAAGGAGTTCAAATACCTTGGGGTCTTGTTAGCGATTGAGGATGGATGCGGGAGATTGGTCGGAAAATTGGCGCAGCGGGTGCAGTATTACATTCAATTTATCGCACCGTTGTGACGAAAAGAGAGCTGAGCCAGAAGGCAAAGCTCTCGATCTACCGGTCAGTTTTCGTTCCTACCCACACCTATGATCATGAAGGCTGGGTCATGACCAAAAGAACGAGATCCAGGGTACAAGTAGCTGAAATGGGTTTCTTCAGGAGGGTGGCTGGCGTCTCCCTTAGAGATAGGGTGAGAAGCACAGTCATTCGTGAGGAGCTCGGAGTAGAGCCACTGCGCCTTTGCGTCGCAAGGAGCCAGTTGAAGTGTTTCCGGCATCTGGTAAGGATGCCCTGTGGGCGCCTCCCTAGGGAGGAGTTCCAGGCACGTCCAGCAGTTTTGCCTCCTATTTTGACTGACTGTGGCCTGCAGGTGAGAAAGTCCAGTATCCAGTTGAAGAGATGTGTGTTGAAAACCCAGTGTATCCAGCTTCCTTATCAGCGGTTGTTGAATGATGGTATTGAATGCAGAGCTGAAGTCAATAAAGAGCATTCTGAGGTGTGTTCTTTTTTTCCAGGTGTGTAAGTGTCAGGTGCACAGTAGTGGATACAGCATCATCAGTGGACCTGTTGGCTTGATAAGCATATTGGTGGGTTCCAGGGTGGGGGGCAATATGTTATTTGTGATGTGCTGCATGACCAGTCTCTCAAAGCACTTCATAATAGTCGGTGTTAGTGCTATGGGGCGATAATCATTCAGACACGATACAGAGGACTTCACAGATATTATTGTGGCAGATTTGAGGCATTTGGGAAAACAGCCTGGAGCAGAGAAGTGTTAAAGATGTCTGTGAGGGCATCTTTCAGCTGTTCGGCACATTCTCTTTGTACCCTTTCAGGTCTGTTATCCGGTCCAGTAGCCTGCAGGGATTGATCCGGGACAGGACTCTTTTGACAGTGGATGGGGTGAAACTTACCCCCATTTTCCACCAGCTGCGTAACGGCTGCGTAACGGCTGCGTAACGGCTGCGTAACGGCTGCGTAACGGCTGCGGAATGGCTCCAAAACGGCGGCGGAGTCATTAGGTTTCCATTAAAGTCAATATGTGTATTTCCACTGACTGCATAATTCCGACTGTGTCCCAGCTCCGGCGATCCGCAGCCCTCCGGAGCAGATACACAGAGCTTCTATTTTTGCCAGACGCCGGAGAGCCTGTTCTCCAGGCTGTGCGTGGCTTTCAGGGCAGGAGTGTTGTTTTAGTTTGTGGCCTCAAACTGTGCATAGAAGTCATTCAGCTGTGGCTGGGTTGGCTCAGTGGGTAGAGCAGGCGCACATATGTTAGAGGTTTATGCCTCGACGCAGAGGTCTAGGGTTTGACTCCGACCTATGACAATTTTCTGCATGTCTTCCTCCTCTCTCTCCCCTTTCTCACCTTTCCTGTCCATTAAAGACGGAAAAGCCCAAAAAATTATCTTTGAAAAAAAAAGAAAAGAAAAAAAGTAATTCAGCTGATTGGGGAGGGACGGATCACTGTCACACACCTGTGGGGGGGGGCTTTGTAATCTGTGATCTCCTGTATTCCCTTCCACAAGTGCCTTGTGTTTCTGCTGTCAGTAAAGTTGTTAATCTTCCTAGAGTACTGTTGTTACGCTCTTTTCATTCCCATTCTCATTGCAGTCTTCAGAGATGCCTCATCAACCGCTCTGAAGGCTGTGTCTCGTATCTTCAGCAGAGAGTGAACCTCCCCTGTCATCCATGGTTTCTGATTAGGGTGCGCAGTGATTGTTCTGGTCATTGTTACATCATCAGTGCACCTATTGATGCAATCAATTCATTACAGTCTGAACATATTCCAGTCTGTGATTTCCATGCAGTCCGGTAGTGCTGAGGTGCTCCCCTCAGGCCAAACTCAAATTTTTATTCTGACTGGTTTCACTAGTTTCATCCGAGGTCTGTATGGAGGTGTCAACATAATAGAGATGTGGTCTGAGGAGCCGAGGTGAGGACACAACAGCAGTGAGCCAAGTGCCTAGTGCTAGCTAGTATGTGTCTTTTAGTTCATAGCTTTAGCGGCAGACTGTTGTACGTCCCGCTGTTGGAATCCTCTACAATACACTCACTCTTTTACACCGTTTAGCTGTCAGCATTTTAACAGTTTAACCGGGACAATTTCATAGTGGTTGGTGTAAACCGGGACATTTTAGTGTCCCGACAGGCTTTTGTCGGGACTCAGGACAAGCAACATCAAATCGGGACTGTCCCGGTCAAACCAGGACGTCTGGTCACCCTATTCTAACTGCTTGCGTTTGTCCGGAGAAATGCAATAAAAGCGTTGTCTGACTGGTTTAGCATCTCCCACATCAATGTTGTGTTCAGTAAGATGAGTGCGAGACGGAACATCAGCGAATAAACATGGATAATTTTTTTTATCAGTTTCATTAACTGTACGCTCAGTAAATGTTTTAACACTACCTTCAGTTTATCAAGTGACTCAGAGTTCTTATGATGCCCTCTTAACATACCATCTTCGGGTGTAATAAACTCTTCCTCATTTCCTACTGTCAGATCCACAGATGGAGGTCAATGCTCTAGTGCAGTGTTTCTCAAATGGGGGTACGTGTACCCCTATGGGTACTTTGGAGGACTGCAGGGGGGTATGTGAGATATTTAACAAAATGTTTAATAGTTACAAGGCTGTTGTCCAGAACATTGTTCCTCTTTATGTTGACTTTTTTTTTTCTACCAAAAATGTTTTCTACCTTCCTTCTACTGTCCTACTTTTTATGCTTTTTTCACTGTTTTTTGAAGTTTTTGATACTATTTTCGACCTATTCTTGCCTTCCTTTCTTCCTCCTTTGTACCATCTTTTTCCAAAGTTTTGTCTTTTGTCTTTTTTTTTTTTTTTTTTTTTTTTTTTTTTTACAGTTTTTGTCTCCTTTTTCATCAGCATTTAAATGTTTTTTCAGTTACAAGGCTGTTGTTTAGTAAATCTATTTCTGACAGTGCTGTACTGTTCCTCTTTATATAGACCTTTTTTTCTACCAAAAATGATTAGCGCTGGTCAGCGGGTACTTGGCTTAAAGAAACAATTCAAAAGGGGAACATTATTGAAAAAAGTTTGAGAAACACTGCTGCTGCACCTGAGGAAACTATAGACCCGGGACCTGGCATAGCAGAGCAAGCATAATAGGGTTTTAACAAATTGATGTGGCACAACTGTACAGACTTCTTTCGATTTGAGGTTGAGATAAAATTCAGGTCTGACACTTTTCGGTCACAGAACTTGGCCTGAAAAGGAGAGCCAACCAACGGCAGAAGTGCCAGAACCTGATCACCTGGACTAAATTCACAGAGTTCTCCCCGCCGATCATATAGAGTTTTTATTTTATTCTGAGCTTCCTGCAGATTATCTCTCGCCAATTTATTTGCATGGTACAACCGCTGTCTGAAACCATTTACATAATCTATTAAGTTGGTTGGAGCCTCCTCAGCTTTCCAGTCATTATGTAGTGAGGCTAAAGGGCCTCTTACTTTGTTACCAAAGACCAGGAGGTTCATTTATAAAACTGTGCGTAGGATCCTTACTAAAAATGTACGTACGCCCAAAAGCCCAAAATGGCATACACCAAAAAAAAATAATTCAGATTTATAAAACCGTGTGTACGCACACCTGTAAGCAATGTTCCCTTTACAAATTAGAGATTACCTACAAGTGTGTGTACGTGGATCAGCCTCTTATCCCGCCCTGTACACACCCATTTTTAACCATAAATAGTCAATGCAAAGCACCTCACGAATGCTGATCAGTATGTTATTGACCCTGGCAGTTCTTTTGTTATGCCGAATCATGACTGGTGGAGGAATTGCTGCAAATTGAATTATAATTTTGGCCTGTTCTCGCAGTGAAGGGACACCCCGATATATAGAGTACCTATGGGTGCGCGCATAGCTCTGGTAAACATAATGACCGGGTCGCATTAGCAGGCATTTGACCATAGCCAATTGGTCAGGGGATAAGACCTGAACAAATCAGGTGATTGAAGGGCGGGTCTTAGGAATCGTAATTTCACCATGAATTTCACAGCCGGGAAAAAGACCTCTACACAGCGCGAACAGATGTGCTGGGCTCAGTGGAAGCTAACAGAAGCTAGCTGGCGCAAGCCGACAGCTGACCAGGTGTCTCAAAGCTACCAGGTAATCGGCGGACACAGGGAGTATGTGGACTTCAAAGAGTCCGTCAATCGTGGCCGACGAAGGTCCAGTCGGGAGTTTGGATGGAGAGTCCACTGAAGTCCACTGTGGTCTGAAGGGATAATCCTCGCTAGAACACTATCTTGCGGTAACCGTTAGGCGGGAGGTTGACAGCTAACGTTAGCCAGCTGAAGCTAACAGTTGATTGACGGTGAGTAACGTAGCAACGCTACACAGGCTGGCAGCAGCACAGAGTCCAGACTTGATAAGTGACAGCAGGGGATAGAAAGGTGTTGAGAATGACCAACAACTAATCTAAAACTTAGGGTACTTAATTTACTAGAAAACACAACAAAATATCAATTTCGCGGATTGTGAAGCGGCGTTCCAACATACATTTTTTTGAAGTGGTAAATAGCTACATGTTTCTGAGTATCCTCAAGTATGGACTTTTAATCCTTGTGTTGTCCTCGGGTCAAATTTGACCATTTTGAAAAAGTTTTTATATCAGAAATATGGGTTTCAACCAAATTGCAGAAAATTAACATGGATGCATGTTTTATGGGTTCCATACAACGTTATATGCAGGTAAAATATATATATATATATATATATATATATATATATATATATATATATTAGGGCTGTCAATCAATTAAAAAAAATTAACTAATTAATTGCACAATTTGCTGTAATTAATCGCGATTAATCGCTTTTTAAATTGAGACTGAAGCTTGTAATAATGGATATTTAAATGCTAAATCACTTAACTTTGCAAATATGAAGAAAAAAACAAACAAGGAAAGGTTCTGCTAAGTTCAGAATGTTTAATATCTTTCAGAACAACAGCAGCAACAATTTGGCTTATTTAGTCCTGCTGAAGGCTGCTGGAAACGGCTAGAAACTGTCTGACTTGAGAGCAGATTTTTGTCACCGTCCCCGGCTGCTGTCGCCTGCTCTCGTCTACTTTACAGGCGAGGTGCAGTTCATCTCCAACGAGCCTATGTTCAGTCGCCGGCAGGGCAGTCAAGGGTCGGGACTCACCCGGAAATGGCGAGCGGAATGAGGTGACTAGTCTCTCAAAATCTGACGAAAATCTTCTAAACTGACCTTTGTTGAGCTGAAAAGAAGACAGATTCAGCAACTGCAAGGCCTTTTTCTCTCTTAAAATGTTTTCAGAAACATGTTTCAGTGAACTATTTTAGTACAATATGAGATCGTATTCTGAACGGCCGCCATGACAGTTTGGCTCTCAATATCCGGAGAAAACAAACCCATGTGACGCGTTCGTCCAATCAGCTGCCGGTTTTCATTACTTGGGCAACAATACAGAGTAGCGCCGCCTGCTGTTATGTAGACGTATTACGTTTCTCAGCCGCCGCATGAATTAAACAAACACAGCTGCGTTAATTTCATTAATTTTTTTTAACGAGTTAAATATTAAAAAATTAACGCAAAAATTAACGCAAAAATTAACGCGTTAATTTTGACAGCCCTAATATATATATACTAGGGGTGTGACGAGACACTTACTCCACGAGACGAGACACATCACGAGATTGGGTTCACGAGAACGAGACGAGACAAGATTTTTAAAAAAAATTTGAAGAAATCCTCAATGATGAAATATATGAATGGAAAATAGTTTTTTTATTCAACTGACCTTGGCTTCTTTGTAGAGGTTTGGGACTACAGTGCGAGTTAAATGCGCGCGTGATGGGATGACGTACCTCGTTTCCAATGTGTGGAGGAGTCGCCGAAATCCAACATTTTCCACCACAGAAAATGGCCTCATATCAGCTGCAATGAAAACGCCTATGTCCCTCGTTATTGCCGTGGCTCTTGCACTTACCGGTGGCAGAGATGCAAAGGCTTTTAGAGTTGTTTGCCCTTTTAATGTTTTCGT
Source organism: Perca flavescens (assembly GCF_004354835.1). Taxonomy (NCBI): domain Eukaryota; kingdom Metazoa; phylum Chordata; class Actinopteri; order Perciformes; family Percidae; genus Perca; species Perca flavescens. The sequence goes on along the minus strand of NC_041338.1, from coordinate 9,648,329 downwards.
CGCGGGTGCAGTAGTTAGTAGAGAGCTGTGGTGGTGCTGTAAGTGTTTTTGCATAGTGCTCGTGTTAGCCGCGGTATACAGCATTTTTTTCTTACAATGTTTACATATTGCGTTCGTCTTGACTGTCACTCTTTCGCCGTTTATTATTTCCGTAAGAAAACCAAAATGTTGCCACACAAATGATTTAAAAGTGGCAAGGGGATCTTCAATAGTAATTTCACGCTCCATCACGCTGACATAACATCGCCTCACGAGACAACTTTTCACCTCGACGAGAAATCTCGTCACGTTTTAATCTCGCGAGATCTCGTAAAACAAGATCTCGTCACACCCTTAATATATACATATATATATGTGTATATATACATATACATATATATATACATACATATATATACATACAGATATATATACATACATACATATATATACATACATACATATATACATATATATATATACATACATATATATATATATATATATATATATATACATATATATATATATACATATATATATACATACATATATATATATACATACATACATATATATATATACATACATACATATATATATATACATACATACATATATATACATACATACATATACATACATACATATATACATACATACATATATATATATATATATATATATATATATATATATATATATATATATATATATATATATATATATATATACAATTTTATAGCATTTGGAAAAAAAAGTTTAAATGGTTTTAAAACCGTATCCTGACTAAACTTTAACATACACCAGTCCGTGATCCAATCAACATCCTCTGATCTTAACTGTTAGTCAAAATAATTAATAATTTCTGCTTTTTTACTTAAAAAAAAATAGGTATAATGTCATATAAATTCAGTTTATTGACCATGTTTTTTTGACAAAAACCTTTTTAAAAAAGAAAAGTGTGTGTGTGCGTGTGTGTGTGTGTGTGTGTGTGTCTTGTAGTAAAGAGAAAGATTGGGAGAAGGAAGTTTGTGTGAGGTGGACCTAGTCACCACAGACCCAAATCTTGTCAGCTGTTGCTACTGTCATATGCTGCTGTCTCTTCATGTGGCACATTATGTTTGGCACATTGTATGGGTCACTTCTTATATCATAACAAGGTAATACAATGTGTAATCAAGTGATGACTGATTAACAGTAATGTAAATGCTAAATGCCCTAATACCTGTTGATACTACAACAATGGAAAGTATAGGATCTTAACCTTGCAGTTTTGCACATCATTCTCCATTTCTTTGCACAAAACTCTCCAGAAAGTGCCATTTGATGGTTTATTTTTCAAATTTTTTTCCAGGGGGGCATACCCCCGGACCCCCCTAAGGTGAGCTCCCCCACAGAACAAATCCCAATTTTACCTCTGGTCTTTAGTTAGGTCTTTATTAGTTGTTGCAACATAAACAACATAAAGTGTAATTGTATTTGCTAAATCTCCCATCAAAACGGTACTATTACTGGGTGCACGGTATATTTTCCTGCTTTTTTGTCCTATGCCAATCACACCCCTGATTAATAATACCGTCCAAAACGGCAGGCATTACAGCACTCTGGGACAGCTCCGATATACCAGACCTAGATTTAACATAATATTATATCCAAACAAGCCTTAGTGATAAAGTTAAGATTATATATAATATTTATATAAAAAAACACTTAACTGTCTTTTCCCTCTGGAAACAGCTGGTTGCCCACAGAGTGGCGAGGACCTGTGGATGGCATGGTTCCGGCGCGTTGCCCTCTCTACTGGACATAGTTCATAGATCCAAGAGCGCAGCTTTAGGGAATTTAAATCAGCATATTAGCCAGTCATCATCATAGTACCTGAAGCCTCTTTCTCACATGTTTATTCCATTGGGGGTTAGTCCTCCTGCAGGGCCAGCAGTGCCATCATGCAGCATTAAGCCACGGTCACCACAGTATTTATATGTTTACAACAATTTGTGATTGTTAACACCTTGCCAAAATCAGAGCATCAACTAGTGGTATCCCCCACCCCGAGATACAATTTGAAGACGAAAGTGTAATAGGTAAACACATTTTTCTTCATGCAGGTTTTGTCATAATAATAATACATAAGTTTTATATACCGCTTTACATGGAACTCAAAGACGCTTTACAAAGAAAGAAAGAAAGAAAGAAACAAACAAACAAACAAACAAGATAAGTAAATTATGGATAGGCCAATTGAAACAAGTGAGTTTTGAGCAGTTTTTTATAGGTGTCCAGTGAGTCCGAGTTTCTGATGTGCACGCGTCTCAGGCCGGCAGTGTGTAAGCTCTAACCTGTTAACATGGGAGCCGAAATATAAACGGACACGCCACGCGGCTGACACGCTTGCGCAACGCATGCAGTGTGTAACCGGCCTAAAGGCAAGCTGTTAACACCTACAGATACCAGAGCTAGTCAAAAATCTGTGTGAAACCCTCCCCAAATTATTATATGTATTTTTTTTTTTACATTTACCAGTTTCCCAGTATTAACAATCCCAGACGAGCCCCCATTTGTTACCATCTGACTCAAGGCCGGCTACAAAAGGGAGGTCACACACAGATAGAAAATCAAAAAGTAGTTGATTAAATAGACTAATAACACAACTTAATTCAACATAACTGTAATGGTGGGGTGTGTAAGTGTAGAAGACATCAGTTGTGTTTGTCATGTGTGGATGAGTGAATGAATAGTGTGATGTTGTAACGTGCAGCAAACCAAACACAGAACAAAATGGTGGATGGATGCAGTAGGACCAGCTAAGAGAAAGTGAGACTCCCAGGGAGGCAGTCCATAAAGGCATAAAGCCTTCTGTAAGCCACACTCAGATGGCCAGGTACAGACGACCCTCCCAGCTCCACCTACCCGCCCACTCCCAGTACCTGCAAACAAAGGAGCAGAACATGACAGGCAGGTTGATCCCCCTCCAGAGGGGGATGAGCGCAACTGGAGGCAGGGGTGTCATGGTCGTGGATGTCCTGAATGTGATTTGTCAAGCTTCTCCATTTGGCTTCCATCCCAGCTGGGTTGCCATCTGGGGTTGAGGTTGCAGTCCAGTAAGGTGGTTGACAATGGCTGGCCTCCACAACAGTAGTTGGTCTGTCGAGGCTGTATCCAAGGCCTTCCCCAGACCTGGTTTAGAACAAATGTTATTAATTGAAATGCAATAACAAAAACTGCTTCAAGGTTCCAACAATGGATACATACTTTTCCCAATGTGCCAGACATCAAAATAATGCAGTGTTCCATCAGGGCACAGCTCTTCTCTCACCCATTGGGCAACCTAAAAGAGAAAGCAAACTTTGTGGATGCTTGCACTGTCTGTTCTTTTGCTGAGGCACTGAGGGCCAAACGTCCAGCCTCCGTGCAATTCATAAATCTACATCTTTATTGTATTTACCTGGCAATGTCTGTCTTGGATGAGGGTTGACACATGCAGGTCCTGCCTCCTCAGCAAGTCGATGCTGTGCTTGAGCCCCTCAATCTCACACTAAGAGCTGTTGGGGACCTCTGAGCTCTGCAACATGACATAACAGTGTAAGTGTAGAATGCTGGTGGTTGTGAAGGAGGTGTGAATGAACCAGAGGGTTGCTGGTCCAAGCATTATAATACACTGTACACTAGTTAGGAAATACATAATAAAGCCCTATGCATACATCTTACAGAGTTCATTTCTGAAAACATCAAGTCTAATAACATCAGGCTTACCTGAACAAGCTGAACATCCACCACCTCGTTTACTCTCTCTATCAAAGAGTACGAGTCGTACTTTGCACAGTGCCCGGGAGAATCTGACCTGGGGAGAATTACAAATTTGAATTATGTTTCAAGTTTTTAATAACCAGTGTCTGTAAAGACAATCCACCATGCCATCTGTAGATGCCAACTAAAGCCCCATCATGCAAAAAGAAAGCCATATTTGAACACAGTCCAGAAGAGGAGTGTTGCAGCCCTCAATTTTGAAATGACCTAATTTGATGTATAAAGTTGTAAAATTCCTGAGTTTCAACATTTTACATGTTGTCTATGTTCTATTGCAAATGAAACTTTGGCACATGAAATTTGAAAGTCATTGCATTTTGATTTTATCAACATTTGAAAATGTCTGGGATGCCATACATCCAGTGAAATGAATAGCCCCAATTAAGAGATTGCAGGCTGGCATATTCCTGTGTAGGATTCCTGTAGAAAATCTACAGTGCATCAGGATTGAATATAGAGTAAGTACTGTACACTACTGGTCAAAAGTTGTTTTTTTCTTCAATGGAAACACATGACCCTGCATAGAAAAATAGCAAGCAGGACATGATGACATTGTCAAAGAAATAATGATTTTAATCATTATAATTTCGATTAAAATCATTATTTCTTACTCTGACAATGTCATGTCCTGTTTGTAGCTATATTTGCTATATTTCCTATGCAGACTAATTGTATGTGTGTTTCCATTGCAAACAAGAAAATTCAATGTGATCCCAAACTTCTGACCAGTAGTGTCATAAATCCACAGACTAAAGCAAGCCTGGTACATTGTAAATTAACTGACCAGAGAAAGTTGAAAAAGAAGCAACGTCAGCACCAACCAAGCCAGCCATTATAAACCCATAAGATATTAGACTGTTATAGCAACTAATGTGGATTGGAGGATGCACTGATCACTTGCAATAAGCAAAGTGGGCAGACAGTCAGGGCTATCAGATTTTAATAACATATTTGATATTCTAATCAGATGTGGCCTGCAGTGTAAACAAAACCTTACCTGCTCTATTTTGATGAATGTTCCTCCGTGCTGCACGATTTTACTGTCAGACTTCTCACAACAGGCCAGACAGTTGGCAAACAGGACCATGAGTTCCTCTTTGCACAAGGAATTTATCAATGGCACTACAACAAAAAAGAGGGGGGGAGTGGTCATTCAAACTACCACAGATACACAAAAACGAAAATTCAAAGTTGGTCTATGTTGGTTTTAAATTTTCTCACTTTTGGTGGGGGTTACACGTTTGAGATGGCTCCTCCTCACACAATTCCTCCTCATCCTCCTCAGACATCAGGGGTCTGTTTCAGGAAGGAGGTTTAACAAGCTCTGAGTATAACCCTGATGTCTGAGTTGATTTACCCTGAGATGGGAAACTGAGTTTTCAGTTTCAGAACAGCTGATATGAGTTGGTTCAATCAACTCAGAGTATGTCCACGCGCGTGCACCACCACAATAAAAAGTCAGCATGAATGGAGCCATGATTCTACGATTCACCATGGTAACAACTACAAATAAACGGGTCGGCGGAAATACTCATGCACACAAACAGCGAGTTTGAACATGCATTTCGTTAAAAAAGCAAAACAGCGGCTGCTGCTGCAAAAGAGAGAATTGGTGTGGGAGAAAATTGCTGCTTGAGTCAATGCGTAAGCATTAACAGTGTATTGATTTCATATTTAATCACAGTTAACATAATATTACTGGTGAAAACTGGAATTGTATTACACCTATAATTTCATTTAGGTGCAATCCTGCGGGCAAAAAAGTGAGCTACTACTATATCCCATTCTGAGGCTGCAGCACCATAATCATTAACAGAACTATAATTTATAATCATTTATTTCTTTTTAATGGCTCTCACTGGTTTGTGTCTAGGGAACACTACAAAAAAAGTTTAAAAAACGTTTCAGAGCGAGTCACACTTTTCTGACGGCTCTGCATACAGTGGCTTTATTATTATTATTTCAGAAGGAGGAGAGAAACTCGAGGTTTCTTGATGAAAAGAGGTTTCTTGAAGAAAACCTGCACCCGACCAGGTTAGGTTCGCAGGCTCAGTTACCATAGTAACTGACTCAGGTTAAGTTACCTCTCTTTCTGAAACGGAAAACCCAGAGTTTCCCTCATCTCAGGGTTAACAAACTCAGAGTTTTCACTAAACCTGCTTTCTGAAACGGACCCCTGAGGCCTGTACTACGAAGCAAGATCAACATGGCCTGGATTTCTTTCAGTAATCCGGCTTCACTAACCCTAACAACTGCGGTCCCGGATAACTGGTGTCACGAAGGTGGTTATCAACTAGTTCAATCAACCCAGGAAACATCTACCAGTATGTTATATATAAGAAGAGCAAATTATAATTCTACATAAATATGAAGTACACAGACTCGGTTTTCCAGAGCTAGCCTTCAGTAACGCTATTACTGTACAAGAAACAGGCATCATTTGGTCTGTTTCCATGTAGTTACATAGTCACTGATAGGATCACTACAATGCTCAATTACCTATTTTTGAGGGGGGAATAAACTTAAAAATTTCGCCGCAAAAGCATGAACTGTCCTCTGGAGGACATCCACCAGACCAGCGGGCGCCTGTGGATTGTTGTGGGCCGCGGCAGGTGAGGGAGGCGGGGAGGAAGTAGAAGGATGCCGGTCGGGGCTGCTAGCCTGGCTAAGGAAACTACCACACAATTCGCCACTGCAGAGACTCATATTCACCAACGACAACACACAAAATGGATATATATGCTACAAATACACATGGAACAAATACAAATGGAACACACACAAACAAAACAATCTGACAAGCGACAAAGGGGAACACAGAGGCTAAATACAAGAGGTAATGAGCAAACAAGGAACAGGTGATACAACAGATGAAACACATTAGGAGAGACATGGTAATCAAAAAAGGCAGGAAAACACAGGAAGTAAAACTAGACAAGACAAGACAGAGAACCAGACTATCAAAATAGACACAATCCACAGAATAAACAAACAATCACAATAAGACAAAACATAGGACCAAAATACCAGACTGAAATAGAACAAAGTACAAAGCAAAATACCGAAACCATAACATATAGACTTTATTAATCCTGCACTGGGGAAATTCCTGTGCTACAGCAGCTCAAAAGAAAAAAATGTCACATCAGAATAACACAAATACACATTAAGTAGATATATGAGAAAAAATATACATTAAGTATGAGAAATAGAAAAAATAGAATTAGTTATAATAATAATAGTAATAAATCAAACATATTTACACAGAGGGATCATTTTTCTCCATCACTTTATTCAGGACTAGTGAGGGGGGTGGAAGTTTGCATCCTGAATGTTGTCTATGTCCCCACGCTGACCATGTTGGGCTTCAGGTTCACCTGCACAGCTGTGGCAGAGGCAGTAAACACACCCAAACATATGACAATCATGGCAAATCTAAGCGGTTATGTTTTGGTGTAGGCTATGTATTAATTTCATCAATGTGTATGGCGACGTATGTTTTAGACAGCATATCAACCACTCAAACATAGAATAATCCCAGAAATACCCAAGATTTACCGTGAGACCTTCCAAGGGGATTCAGATTACACTGTGTCCCAGTGTCACACGTGGAGGAGGGCAAGGGGTCATCTACGGTAGCACTGACACTATCTCTGTCTCCTGGGGTGAGGCATCTGTCAACATCTTGCGCAAAGAAATCCAAAATCCAAAAGGGTCAGCGACACGGTCACGTTTAAATACATATGAAAGAGAACCGTAATTGTCACACAAGGGTAGGGTGACCAGATGTCCCGGTTTGACCGGGACAGTCCCGATTTTGTGCTGCCTGTCCTGAGTCCCGACAAAAGCCTGTCGTGACGCTAAAATGTCCCGGTTTACACCAACCATGAAAATTATGAAATTGTCCCGGTTGTCAGTGATTACATAGCCGACGTGGTCTTATTATAGCCCCGAGCATTAACTAAACCCATGTAGAAAGACTTATAAAGCGTCCAGCGTGTGATTTTAACGTGTGTGTCCAGAGGTTAAATTGGGCCGGAGCGCACCGGAGGGCACCGGAGCACAGCTCCGCCTCCTCAGGTTCACAACACACCCTGCCGGAGCTTAGCTCCGTCTCCTTTAGCACCAAATATTGTTATTTCACTTGAATTATTTTTCATCTCCTGGCATATACATGGCATATGAGACTAATTAACAAAACTACACAGAGACACCCAGGCTACATGGAATTATCAGTCATAATAGGCTTGTTTGAGATGAGCTGCGTCTCGCCTGTAAAGTGGACAAGAGCAGGCGGCAGCAGCCAGGGGTGACGGTGACAAAAAGCCGCTGTAAAGTCGGACAGTTTGCAGCCGTTTCCAGCAGCCTTCAGGCTGAACAGGCAGTCGCAGAATCACTCAAATCCTATTAGGTCCGATTCCGATTTAAATAAAATGTTATCAGACCCATATCAGCTTGTAGGCCACACAGTCTCCAGCTGTTTTCTAAAGACAGAGTAGGCTAGCTGTCAAAATGTTCTACCTGTGATCTGGTGCTGATGTTAATACACAACAGACTGTAGATAATCTGTAATCTAAACGGATTTAGTCTCTCTGACTTCTAAACGTCACTATCAGCACCACTACATGTGTTCTGTAGCCTACAGAATAAGCCTTTAAATCAGACAAATTTGGAAGATGAATGCATGAATTGTAGTATGTGAATAAGTAAATGTGATGTATTTAAAGTGTAAACTGTTATGTCTGCACACAAGTGCCTCAAGTGTTGTTCGGGTTGTTTCATAATGCATTGAGTTGAGTAATTACCTCCTGTGTCGGTGTGATAAAATCAAACATAACAAACTGCCAAATAAATTGTACCTGATTCTCTTACATCAACATAATTTTCTTGTTTAAAAAGATGTTTACATTTGCCAACCAATATTTTCAAACATGTTCAATTTCGTACATTTTCCGAGGGTGAAATCCGTTGCCTGCCTGTTAACACTAAAAGGTAAAAAATAACAATAAAATAAGTGAATTGTAAAGTATTTCTCTTGAATACAGTAACTACTCAACCCTACCTTACACATACTGGAAAAAGAGCCCCTTTGGTGTAAAAACACATTAAGTCATTTTACGGCACGATTTTGAATGATGACCATTCACTGTAAATAGGGTGCCCCCTCCCTACAAAAGCCAATTTAACCACTGTGTGTGAGTCAATGGTAGCAATCTACGTCTGTAATCTGTCTATGTTTGACCTGGGCTGGCACATGTTCATGTTAAAAAGCGGGTGGGTGCACGAGCACTACGGTCACGCACAAAGTGTCCCGGTTTCAGTTCTGGGAAATCTGGTCACCCTACACAAGGTAGCTAGATAGATTGTGAACATTAGCATGAGGCTTACCGTAGCCAGCTCTCTCTTGCGGCAGGCAGCACCGATCATAGTGCTTCTTGGTCTCGGGGCAGGGCAGGTAGAGAGGTGTGTGTGCACAGACGCCACAGCGGTCGGAATAAACCGTGCTTGGCTCAGCCTCTTCAACCCGAGAGAAACCATACTGATATCCCCTGGGTCGTAATCCTATTCCCTGAAATGTGCGCTGCAGATCTTGGAGTTCTTGGTGATGGAGGTCATTAAAAAATTTATATTTTATATATATATATATATATATATATATATGCTGTCTATCTATATATCTGTCTAGCTACTGTATATCTAGGATCCAGTCAAAAGTTTGGGGTCACTTAGAAATTTCCATTCCACTCCATTCCAGACAGAATACCAGCTGAGATCAGTTGCATTGTTTTTTTTTATCAGGGCAGCAGTTTTCAGATTACATTATGTGCTTACATAATTGCAAAAGGGTTCTCGACTGTTGTAGTCAGAAGTGGCGGAAGAAACGCTTGAAATTCCATGCTTTTTGGTCTAAACGTCATACCCAAATTAAAAGTGGTACAGCTCCCATATACTTTGACATTCAGGGGTGTGCCTGATATAATTGGAAAGGTAACATTCTCAAGTTTTTGTTACAAGTGTCAGGGTGATTCTAGGCCTTACTTACCTTAATGAATGATTAATGCTGTCTACAATCTATATTTTTGAGGACACTTAATCGGGCTGAAAAAAAAGGAACATGTGAACACATGAATCCTGAGGATGCGCTATGTAAGTTTTATAACAAAGCTTTAAAGGGACACTTAACCAGACTGAAAATACATGACAAATGCTGGCTGGTAATCCTAAGGATACTGTATAGAAGTTTTGAAGCCGAGCATTAAAGGGACACTTAACCAGACTGAAAATGCATGAGAAATGCTGGGTGGTCAGTTTATGTTTGTTAACTGCTAAGCTAGACTGAAAGAACATGAGGGATATGGTCTGCTAAGCTCATAGTCTGCTTATTGCTCCAACTAGAATGGTCTGTCTTTCACACAGCTTAGTCCAGAAATTGTTTGTAAGTGTTTATAATATTGTTCATGTTTAACATAATAATTCACCAGACCTGTTTCAATTAACCTGTGACTTAAGACAGGAGGTGTAGTTTTGAACTGGAGTTTTGCACAAACTGCGTTTGATGTGGTCATGCATCTTACAAATAGGGAAGGGGGTCTGCAGTCTCAGAGGGTTAGGGGATTTATTTTACTTTTCATGTTTTTGTCACACCTTGCTCAGAGCTGACAGTTCAACCTTTGCTACAGATTTGTCAGCAAAATCCGGTAGGGTACTCGAGACTAGTATGCGTTTCAATTTTCAAGATGGCTGAGCTTTCAATCCTTTCGGTTACCATCAGGGGGCTAAACAGGTCGATCAAACAAGCTAAATTCCTGGATTATTTAAAAAGAAAGTACATAGACATGGAACTTATATAAGAGTCACACTTACGTAAAAGAGATGTAAATCGTCTACAAAATAAATACTTTAAGGTTGCTGCCTCATCTAGTGACGACACCAAAACCAAGGGCTCCATTGTGTTGCTGTCACGAAGATGCACACTCACCATAGACAAAAGTAGTAAAGACTCTTCAGGCAGGATATCGTATATATGTACTACAATAAGGAGTAGGAAAATAGCCTTTGTCTCAGTATATGCACCGGCTACATATGATGAAAGCTTTTTCCCACGCCTAACCAATGAATTGCTTTCTCTCAACGAATACTCACTAATTGTAGGGGGAGACATGAATGCGGTACTAGACTTAAATCAGGATAGATCAGGGGTCAACCACACGAAAGCCCAAAAACACATATCGGACATGTTTAATGCTATTGTGGAATCCCACAATCTTACAGATATATGGAGGATGCACAATCCTACTAGCACGTCACCGCACCCACTCCCGCTATGATTATTTTTTGTGCTCCAGTGTACTTAAGGCGATGTTCCACACAATAGCAATGGAACCAGCAATCCTGTCTGATCACAATGCGCTGATAACCACATTCCGTTGTGATATCTTAGGAGAAAAATCTAGAAGGTGGCAATTCAATAATTCCCTTCTCCAAAACACAGCTTTTAATACAGAATTTGGAGCCAAACTAGCGGAGTTCATATCAATCAATACTGGCTCAGTTTCAGACCCGGCGTACATCTGGCAAGCCACTAAAGGATTTATTAGAGATTTCACATTTTCCTTTGCAGCAAATTTGATGAAAAAGAGAGAGGCAAGGATTGCAGAGTCGGAAGAACGTTGTAAATCGTTATAGCAATCTCTTAAGACTTGTTTTTCTAAATCTACACATACTCTTCTATCACAAATCGAGCAGAGCTAAATGACTTGCTAAAAAGGAGAGCTGAATTCATAATGCACAGAGTGAGGCAAAATTACTATTTTAACAGCTGTAAACCAAGCAAATTGCTATCTCTGAAATTAAAACAAAGCGAGTCCAGAGCTGCTATCAATAGCATCCGCACGGACCGAGGTATCTCAACGAATTCTAAGGAGATCACTGTCACTTTCCAATCCTTTTATTCAAAGCTGTATGAATCCTCCTGCAATCCAGATCCGACGCAGTGCCAAAAGTTCCTAAAAGAGTTAAACCTGCCTCTTCCACAGAGGAGGCAGAAGAACTGGGTTATTTGCAGATGATATTTTACTGTACATATCTGACCTTAAGGACTCCGTTCTAAAAATTATTTAGATCTTTAACGAATTTGGCTCAATCTCCGGCTATAAAATCAATTGGAATAAATCTAATCTGCTCCTGTTGAACAACAAACAGGTGACATCAGCTATTAGTGATACAATACCAAGCCAAAGCAACATATTTGGGCATTACCATCCATGAATCGCTACAGCGAGTTGTCCAGGACAACTATGAAACTATACTAAGTAGTGTTCAAAGGGATCTGACTAATTGGTCTGCGCTGCCGGCATTGCTACGGTCCAGGATTGCTGTTGTTAAAATGAACATAGTTCCTCGTGTGAACTTCTTAAGCACAATGATCCCTTTACCCCCACCAATACATTTCTGGAAGAGACTTTATGCCGTAATCCGGCAGTATATTTGGAATAGTAAATAACCTAGGCTAAAATACTCTACCTTGCAACGTACCATGGACACGGGAGGCCTGGCCCTCCCCAACCTTAAAGTGTACCATAGAGCCTTTCAGCTACGGGCCCTCAGAGTGTGGATAGACCCCTCATCTACAGTCCCATGGAGAGAAATAGAGCAAAACCTCACTGGAAGACTGCAAGACCTCGCCTTTGCAGGTGTGTATCCAAAAAAGTGTATGCTAGCCTATGGCCCTATTATCACCAACACATTGACCAACTTTAATGGGAGCGAGAGCTGAGCCCGGGGGGGAAAGTAATTAATTGGGAGACAGTTTGGGACATTTCCCACTGTTTCAAGAACCCAAATCACCAGCAGATCCACTTCAACGTATGCCACAGGACATATTGGACACCTCAGAAGAGATACATCTCCAAAGCCATTCCTACTCCCTATTGCACGTTCTGTCCTGAACAAACTGGAACTTTCCTAAATATGGTCTGGGTGTGTGAACAGGTGCATGAGTTTTGGAATAAAACAACATCAATAATATCTGATGTGATAGGATGTCAAATTCCTACTGACTGTTTTGTTACTTAATGACGACTCTAAATTACACCTGCTTAGGAAACAAAAGAAAGTTTGTTTAGCTGGCTCAACCGCGACAAAGAAAATGATAGCTCAGCGCTGGCTCCCCCCCCCACAAAACGCAGCAGCACAAGTATCAATCCTAATGACCTCAGCATCACAAGAAGTAGAGGAGGGCGACTAGGAAAGGTGTTTTTTTGTTTTTTTTTCCTCGAGACCGCAGAGTGTGGGGGTGGGAGAGGGCGGTTGTTCTTGTTCAAGTGTGTTTGTCTGTTCTGTTTTTGTTAAATATTAAAAAATAAAAAAAATAATCTTAAAAATCTATACAACACTTCTCAAATACAAAAACAAACCCACATCAATCACCTTTCCAATGATATCAGACACACCCCTGAGTGTCAAAGTATATGGGAGCAGTACCACTTTTAATTTGGGTATGACGTTTAGACCAAATAGCTTGAATTTCAAGTGTTTCTTCAGCCACGTTTTTTCTACAACAGTCGAGAACCCTTATGTAAGCACATAATATAATATGAAAACTGCTGCCCTGATTAAAAAAACAAAGCAACTGATCTCAGCTGGTATTCTGTCTGGAATGGAGTGGAAATTTCTAAGTGACCCCAAACTTTTGACCGGTAGTGTATGTATGTGTATATATATATATATATATATATATATATATATATATATATATATATATATAATCTGCGCTATCTACTGCTGAACACTCTCTTACTCGTCTCTTGTTATCTCTCTTTCTCGTCACTCTCAAGGGTCTCTAGGCGGGCTTTGGTCTGTTGTCTCCCCAACGTGACGTCCTGCAATGCATTGTGGGGGAAAGGCAAACTGCTGTAAAATAGTACCTACTTTTTCGTGTTATATTCCATTTTGTGATACCTAACAACATAAAATACATGGATAACAGATTAAATGTTTATTACCAACAAGCAGTTAGTGCAAATTTGTTGGAAAATGAACCCTGCAACACGGCCTTTAAGCCATCCCCCAAGTAATTGTGGTGCAAGTTAACCAATTTTAGTAGCTGATTTAGTTACAAACTAACTAGTAGTTCTCTAGTCTAGCCTCTATGCCAATGCCCTAATTTAGGAGAGAGCTTAATGTTGCAACCGAAGCCAGTCTACGGAAAGCCTTTCCACTCCCTATTCAGCCCCATTGTACCAAATTTGGTTGCAGTTCCACCAGAGTTCCACTGGGGGTGATCGCAGTCCAGTGCAAAATGAATGGGACTCTATGGAGCTAGATGGTTAAATTTGTCTCTTTCGCCTGATTGTCGTTGAACAATCTCAGATTTGATTGTAGTTTTTGCAAGTTCAACATGGATTATAGGTCGAAAATTGAATGAATGAGTACTTATGTCCTTTCGATTTCTTACAGGTTGAGTCGTTGTTGCCCATAATACGCTAGCATTCTGCTAATGAATGCTGATTGGTCAGTGAAGGACTGATTACGATCGGAGATCCCATTTGACGGCATCCGAAGCAGAGCCAGAATGTCAGAGTGAATATTTCGGCGTGGTCTTTAAAACATTAGCAAACCTTTCTAGCACGTGTATTGACAGGGAGAGCCTTACCTGTTAGCTGTGTTGTCAATGCCTCAATAAAACAAAGAGCTTTCGCATAAAGCAATATCTCTGGCTGTATATGTGTATGACGTCATTGACATTTTAAAAGGCTTTTTAGAACAAAAAAGCCACTTTAAAAAAATCATCCCCTTTCAAATGCATCATTCAAATAACTAGACAAAAAATTATATCCTGAGAAAAGTGGATTTTGAGGGGTATAGCTCCATAGAGTCCTATTCATTCTGCACTGGCCTGGCACCCCCTATATGGAACTCTGGTGTAACTGCAACCAGTTCAGAAGCCGGAAGTAACGAGAGAGTGAAACTTCTTCCCTTATTAGAAATTCTTTGGTGCAACCCAAGTGCATTAACGTTAACTAGCTAGCTAGCTAACATTAGTAACGTTAATGTTAGCTAAAGGAGCAATCGATGTTGCTAGCTAATTTTAGACACGGTGTTTCATTAATGTTACACACATTGTAAATAACTCTTGGGAATGTTACCCAAGTACACAATGTGTAATACGCTAACGATAGTTAATATCAAGTTCTCACCACTTTCAGTGGGACACGGGAAACCATGCAGCGCCTTGGTTCAAACTTCTTCAGTGAAATGGCAGGTGGTGGCTGGCTGGGACAATACACATCCGTGACAGCAGCAATAAAAACAAAAAGAAGAAGAAGAATCAGACCGATCGCGCCTGATCTAGTGAAAAACAACAAAAGAGCACATGTATAATTTAGATTAAATTTAAACATATTAGGACACACATTTTTCAAAATAAGGAATTGTGACTTCCGAGTAAAATCTTTACTCTACCCAGTTACCTCAACAAGCCAGTGATGCAGTGCTAAAATTACATTTGGGTCAATATGAACTTCGACTGACCATCACAACAATAATCACAATTAGTGATGAAACATGCATTTTAATTTTAATATAGTAGGATAGTGTGCCGTCTTTGGTATTGATCTATACGCTGACAGCCAGCTAAACTCTCTCCTAACATCAAGACTCTGAAGACAATCGTTCCCACATCCACAGGTTTAATGACGTTGCAAGGAAAGTGTGAAACTAACATACAAAAACAGACTAATCGATTCTATGCTAGCTTTTAACATACAATATATCCTATGTTCAGAATGTAATTTCATCAATTCAAATATTTCCTTTCTACCGTTACACAATATAATTCATAACTATTAAACTGATAGTGATTATGTTGTATAACGACATTTTTACATGTAAACAATATTATGTTAATTCATACGAGTATAGCCTGTACTGTGACTTATAGTTGCCTAGCAACCATGCAACGTTAGTCACAGCACCAACGCTGCCGATCATGGACATTTCTAATATACAACACAAACAACAACAAACACAAAGACAACACAAAATAACACTGACATCAAACTAATGATCTATGAACCTATGTAATTATTTAAAAACAGTGAATGAATACATTCCAACGATGCTACTCTAGGCATAAATGTAGGCAAACGTAGCTGTAGTTGGCTTGCTACACCCATCCATCCATTTTCGTCTGCTTATCCGGTGTCGGGTCGCGGGGGGAGCAGCTCCAGCAGGGGACCCCAAACTTCCCTTTCCCGAGCCACATTACTGGGGGATCCCGAGGCATTCCCAGGCCAGGTTGGAGATATAATCCCTCCACCTAGTCCTGGGTCTTCCCCGAGGCCTCCTCCCAGCTGGACGTGCCTGGAACACCTCCCTAGGGAGGCGCCCACGGGCATCCTTACCAGATACCCGAACCACCTCAACTAGCTCCTACTCCGAGCTCCTCACGGATGACTGAGCTTCTCACCCTATCTCTCCTGAGGAAACCCATTTCAGCCGCTTGTACCCTAGATCTCGTTCTTTCGGTCATGACCCAGCCTTCATGACCATAGGTAAGGGTAGGAACGAAAACTGACCGGTAGATCGAGAGCTTTGCCTTCTGGCTCAGCTCTCTTTTCGTCACAACGGTGCGATAAATTGAATGTAATACCGCACCTGCTGCGCCGATTCTCCAACCAATCTCCCGCTCCATTGTCCCCTCACTCGCGAACAAGTCCCCAAGGTATTTGAACTCCTTCATTTGGGGTAAGGACTCATTCCCTACCTGGAGTAGGCACTCCATCGGTTTCCTGCTGAGAACCATGGCCTCAGATTTAGAGGTGCTGATCCTCATCCCAGCCGCTTCACACTCGGCGGCGAACCGATCCAGTGAGTGCTGAAGGTCACAGGCCGATGATGCCATCAGGACCACATCATACGGTTACCAGCTGAGAGTCTTAAAGTGACAGCAACGTAAATAAAGAACTCATTAAGACTTGAGGCAAATTAACTTCTTACTTTTAACAACTTATTTATAACAAAACACTACCCGCCTGACGTGAATACACGTCATCCAACAATCTAAGCACAGTCCATTTACTTAAACATCTGGAGGTAGGAGAAGCACTATTTCAGTGACTGGCCTAAGAAAAAGACCAGTCCCTCCTGGTTTAATAACCTTCACCTCAACCTGTCGCACTTTCCCATCTTTGCTAGGGAAAGTCTGAGTTATCAGTCCAAGAGGCCATTCATTTCTTGGTACTTGGCTGTTCCTGTAGAGAACAACACATCCTGGCTGGTTGTTTGGATGGGTGGCCTGCCACTTTTTGCGAGCCTGCAGTGTTGGAAGGAATTGCTTCCTCCAGCGGTCCCAAAAGGTGTTGGACAGGTGTTGGACTTGTCGCCACTGGGACTTGTAGAGGTCTGCTACTCCAAACTCACCTTTTGCGTGAGAAGAGCAGCTGGTGTGAGTATCAGGGTCAGTGGTTACAGGAACAAGAGGCCTGGCGTTGATGATTGCTGCCACTTTTGCCATGAAAGTCACCAGCACTTTGTGTATAAGTTTGTTTTTCAGCTGGAGAAACATTGAGTCCAGAATTCTCCTGGCAAGTCCGATCATTCTTTCCCAAGCGCCACCACAGTGGGATGCATGTGGAGGATTAAAGGTCCAAGTGCAGCCTTGGTCTGACAGGTAAGTCTTCACAGCAGTGTTCTCGATGTTTGAAGGTATCTTTAAGTCTTTACAGGTGCCGACGAAGTTCGTGCCACGGTCTGAACGGATGTGTTTGACAGGCCCGCGCACAGCAAGGAAACGGCGTAGCGCGTTGATGAAGCTGGATATGTCGAGGGATTCTATGACTTCAATGTGCACGGCTCTTATGCTCATGCATGTAAAGATTACCGCCCACCGTTTACTTTGTGCAAATCCACCTCTGGTCCTACGTGAGGAGACATTCCAAGGGCCAAACATGTCTAGACCAACATTTGTGAATGGAGGGTCTGTTGACAGACGATCAGGTGGCAGACTAGCCATTTTCTGGATGCTGAGTGGAGCTCTGAGTCTCCTGCAGGTTACACATTGGTGGATAATGCTGCTCACTCTTTTCTTTCTACCAACGATTCAGAAGCCAGCTGACTGGACGGATCCTTCTGTAAAGTGAGGGCCTTGGTGGTGGATCTGCTCGTGGTGGTGTCTGATGACCAAAACTGCAATGTGATGCTGGCCAGGGATAATCAAAGGAGTCTTTTCACTCTGATCAAGGCTTGAGTGGTGAAGACGACCTCCGATTCTTAGAAGGCCACGAGTGTCAATGAAGGGATCCAGATTTTTCAGAGGACTGGTTTTTGGTATCCTCTCTTGTTTTTTGATACATTTGATATCTTGTACATAGACTTCCTGTTGTACATCTTGGATGATTATGGCTGAAGCTTGACTGGATTCTTCAACAGAAAATTCTCCTTTGCAGTAATGCCAGCTCTTACAGGCGTCGTTTTCTCTCTGGGTTGTCTTACAATGACGAGCTATGTGAACAAGACGAGTCAATGCACAGCACAGGGACTTCCAAGTCGAAAACTTGGCAAAGCATTGAGAACCAAGCTGCTTGTGTGAGGCTATAGTGCTGAAAGTGGACACTTGAGGCCGAATGTCTGGATCTGAGCTTGGAACAATGAGGTTGTAAGCACCTTCAGAGGTGTTGGGCTCTGGTCTGGACAGGAACTTGGGTCCACTCAGCCAGTTGGTGTTTTTCAGGTGGGCAGCAGGGACAGAGCATGTTGAGTGATCTGCAGGGTTCTGATCTCTTGGTACATAGCGCCACTGGTCTGGACGAGATGATCTTCGGATGCATAACACTCGGTTGCTGACATAAACATTAAAGTGCCTGGTCTTGTTGCAGATATAGCCCAGGACCACTTTGCTGTCTGAGTAGTAGGTTACGGCATTGAGCTGAAGGTCTAGTTCTGCTGAGATCAGGCCTGCTAACTCGACAGCAAGCACTGCTATGCAGAGTTTCAGTCTTGGCACTGTGTGCTCAGGGTGAGGTGCCAGCTTGGCTTTCCCCATTACGAATCCAACCTGGTTGTTCCCACCAGAGTCTGTGACTTTTAAGTAGGACACAGCAGCGATGGCTTTCACAGACAAGACACACAATTCTCTCTCACAATTCTCTTCTGCTGGCTGCTGACGGTGAAGCTGCTGTGTAGCATCCGGGGATGGAAAGCTCAGACAGCTCGGACAAGGAGGCTCTCCATGAAGTCCAGGCAGCCTCCATTTCTTGAGGCAATGGAGCATCCCAGTCACCATTCTCAGCAGTAAGCTCTCGCAGGATAGCCTTGCCTTGGATTATGACTGGCGCAACAAATCCAAGCGGGTCATAGAAGCTATTGATGGTTGACAAGACACCACGCTGGGTGTAAGGCTTCATCTCATTGAAGACGAAGAGGAAACACTCTGTGTGGAGGTTCTAATTGAGTCCGAGGCTGCGTTGCATTGGTGGCATGTCTGCATCAAGGTCCAGGTCTTTGAGGTTGTTTGCATGATCGCTGGATGGAAATGCGTCCATGACCTCTTTGTTGTTTGCTGCGATCTTGTACAGTCTCAGATTCGACCTTGAGAGAACATCCTGTGTCTTTTTAAACAGATCTATAGCAGCTCATACCAGGAAACAGTAGAACATCTGTTCTAGGTCTGCTGTAAAGGCGATGGCTTCTCTTCTGAAGCGGATCAAAACTCCAAGTAGCGTGTTGTTCAGGTCAGGTCCAGTTAACAGCACATCATTGAGAGACACGCCGTTGTATTTGGCACTGGAATCAAACACCACACAGATTTTCTTTGGTTTCTTTGGATGATACACTTTGAATGTCGGTAGGTACCATCGTTCTTCTTCCTCATTGAGAGGAGGGGCTAACTCGGCATGGTCATTCTTAAACATCTTGTCCATGAACCTGATAAAGTGCTCTCTCATTTCAGGCTTCTTGTCAAAGTTATGCTTGAGAGACACTAAACGCCTCACCGCTTGTGGCCTGTTGTCAGGAAGCCGCTGGCATGGAATCTTGAAAGGTAACGGTGCCACCCAACTGTTGCTTGAGTCTTTTTGTAGCCCTTTATCCATTATCTTCATGAATGTGGCATCTTGAATGGAAGGAGCCACCTGGTCGTTGTCCTCGGTCCGCCTGAACAGAGTGCATCCCAGGTGGTCCGCTTCACATGTAAGTTGATCAACAGGATATGTGGGGGGGGGCTGGATGATGCTGAACTTCTCTTTAACATTGAACACATTAGGGCATGGCTCAAAGAGAGTGGGGCATTTCAGCTCTGTGGTGTTTGTGTGGAAGGCGTTGATTGTCAGAGGTTTGTGGACTTTACCTAGACACACGTTACCAACAATGACCCACCCCAGGTCCAACTTCTGTGCGTAGGGCAGGTTGTGAGTGCCGTTGACCTGTTTTCAGTCCTAGAAGCCGTATCTGCATGGGCGATGAAGCTGAAGCTTGGATCATTCATGATGCCAGCCTGCTGGCTGACAAAGTCTACAAAGTAGGCAAATGGAGGATATGGCACCCAGTTCTGCCATTTGAAGGATGCACCTACCAATGCCCACTTCTCTTGCAGACGGAATGGGAGTTTCTGTACTATTGGATTGACTCCGCTTGCCGTGTCTAGGAAAGAGAGGCCAGGCAAGTCTCCTTCAGCTTTGGCTGCCTGCAGTTCCATTAGTACAGGGGTTCTCAACCTTTTGCAAGCTGGGCCCCTCCAAAGCTGGTTCATTGCAGTTGGGCCCCCCCCTCCAATCATCCTCAATTTGTGCACGATCGCAGTATTTCGTTTTGAGTGCGTCATTTTTGAGAATCCTGCCTCACACAAATACGCCGACGCGAAAGGGAGGAGAATATTCAAGGCGACGTCACAGAGTTGAGAGTATTACTGCATCAATGCTGCCCAGAATGACGAAAGAGGGCAGGAGGTCAGTGGCGTAACGAGCCAACACCGGGCCCCTATGCAGGATTATCAAGGCGGGCCCCCCTACTACAGTACGTGATGACGGCGCAATGTCCATGAGTAGGCTACCATGAATAGGACAGGAGAGGATCATAGAGACACAGCATATAAGAGATGAGATGACATGCACCACAACAACAACAAAAACACTGGTGAATGTGCACCATAACACATGAAAAAACACACAAGGGCAGTCCCTCCAGGATTTCGTGGCCTTTTTTTGAGATTGTTGCGGCCCAAAATGCATGATTTGCAGAAGAAGAAAAAAGAAAAAAAGTTGCAATTTTTTTTAATAGTTCTTTAAAAATAGAAAGGAAACTTGTTTTGGGGAGAATAATAATTATTACTATTAATTAATTACTCTGGGCTGAGATTTCCTAGGAACCTTACCAAAAAGGCTCAGGATGCTGCAAATGTTGGTATAATATGAAAACGGCTGGTGGATTTAAGACAAAAAATTATAATTCATTGAATTCATCAAATATGAATATATATGTCACTGCCAGTGGATTTACATTGTTAGTTAATTTCCTAAAATGGCCTGGGACACACACACATTCATACGGTTTGATAAAGTACTTATTGGACTTTAACTTATCATTGCACTTAAAATAACGAGTGTAGCTGTCCTCAATTTAGGTCATCGTGTCGTCTCATCTGCGTTTTTTTCTGCATCCACCCTGCGTGATTGTGTGTGCGCGCGAGCGCGCGCGTCAGTCGCAGGGGAAATGGAGCAGCAGCCCCGCCCACTGCAGAGAGCAGACAGTATTGAAACAGCGTACATTGATGTTAAAATGTATATACAGGTTGGCAGTAGCCTACAGTCTGAAATGCGTTTTGACGGTCTTTCGCTGTACGTTTTGTTGGTAAATGTGAGATGGTCAAGTCACACACACGATCGTCTTCATAACAGAAACAAGGAAATCAATTTGACCCGTTCTCATTCCCGCTTGGTCAGTGGCTGTCTGACAGGTGCTCAGACGCCGATTGAAATCGGGGGAGAAGTCGTGTGACGTGCCTGCATCAGTGATAAAGTCTGCAAGGCTGGGGAACATGTTGCAGTTCCCTCGACTTATGCGGCCATGCCAGAGGTCAAGTTTTTGTGTGAAAGCGTCCACTCTGTCTGCAAGGAGCAAAATCTGAGTTTATATGAGGAGTGGTGTGTGTGTCCTCTCTGCTCTGACTGCAGGCTGGGACTGGTGCGCGAGGCTACTTAGAGACTGACCGCCTGGGAGGGCTTTTGGACGGGGGAGGGGCTCACGGCAGCACCCGCTGCTCGTTGAGCACAGTAGCTGCAGAGTGATACGTGCTTTCGAGTCTCCAAACACCACAAAAGTCTCCAATAACACCAGTAAAAGTCGCTAGATTAGTTTTTGACAAAAAAAGTCGCCAGGAGGATGATTTGTTTGTGTGTTATAATAGTCCAACAACTTGCATTTCATCATGGGGGAAATTATTTTTCTGAATTATTTTTTTTTTTTTCTCCCATCCTGTAGCCTACTCGCGCCCCCCGGGAGAGTGTCCGCGCCCCCCAGGGGGGCGGGCCCCACCGGTTGAGAACCACTGCATTAGTAGGTCGCTCAGCTTCATTAGCTTAGGCCCATCTCTGCTTGTTATTCTTGGAAAACTGTCAATGCGTTTGAACAGAGCATTGACACGTACCTGCTTTCCTAACTTGCACACCACCTAACCTAACTTGTTCCACTAGTTCCAACCCTCATACAGTTTAATTCAACCCTGCGTTGATACGCCACAACAGACACAACAGTCAAAGTATACTTTATTATCCCAAAATTGGGAAATTTGTTTGTGCAGCACATTTAAGACACACAGGCATATAAGTAGGTACCCTCCCCTACACACTTACACACACACAAAATAACATTTAGTAATACATAGTTAAGTAGTGAAGTTAAGTTTACAATTTAAAAACAATAAAAGAGAAACACAGTGTTACCAGAGTGGACAATACAATTCATTATCTTGTTTTGTGTCTTTCATTAAAAAGTCCAATAGCAGAGGGGGACAAATGACACGCTAATCCTTTTGGTTCTAATTGACCTTTGCAGCAGCCTACGATTGCTGAGTTGGAACCGCCCATTTAAGGGGTGGGTAGGATCCTTAACTCCTCATTTCCACCAAATGCGTAACGGCTGCGGACTGGCTCCGCTGCGTGTCTGCTGTGTGCTCCGCCGTCCGTCAATACCCACCAGGTCCGGATTTGTTGCGGCACGGCTGCGGCCATGACTGATAGCTGTAGTCACGAGGACCCACAAGTTCTCGCAAACTCACGTAGAATAGAGCCACAAAACCAACAACAGTTAGTTTCCATCCAGAGGAGTAGAGGGGAAACAGCTCTGTGCTGTGTTTTCAAGGCTTAGTGCAGGAAAATATGATCTGCCGTGAGCACGGTGCATTTTATTTTGAAAATTAACCGGATGTTTTATTTTGCTATCTGCTGTGTGCTGAATTGCTGCGGAGCTCTCCGGCGTCCGGCAAAAATAGAAGCTCTGTGTATCTGCTGCGGAGGGCTGCGGAGGGTTGCGGACCGCCGGAGCTGGGACGCAGTCGGAACGCAGCTGTTATGTAGCCAGTGGAAATACACACATTGACTTTAATGGAAACCTAATGACTCTGCCGCCGTTTCGGAGCCGTTCCGCATCTGGTGGAAATCCACGGTAAGAATCTGCTCAGCCTTACTTACAATAAGATCTGACCATAGCTGAGTGACTGACGTCTGACTACATCCAATAACTTTGCTCGCTGGCTTTACCAAACGCTGCAATTTATCTTGGTCTTGTTTGCGCATGTTCCCAAATACATGACAATACGCCCTGAAGGACTGTTTTATAAAACAATTCTAAAATAATACTGTCCACTTGAAAGTAGTTAAGCTTACGTAAAAAGAACATCCGCTGTTGTAATTTTTTACCTTAGAGTACATATCAAATTTGAGTAGGGCATCAATTTCAATGCTTAGGTATTTGTAGCTACTAACCCTCCCAATTGTTGCATTAACAATGCTGTTAGGGATCTTACATTTATGACGTCTAAAAATGAATGACCATTTCTTTTGTTTTACTTCCATTAACAGCCAGGAAGTTATCTTTACACCATTTGGTGAAGTTACTCACCTCTTCCTCAAAGCTGGTTAGCGCTGAGCTATCAGGTTTCAAATACCCCACAATGGCAGTATCATCCGCATATTTGAAAAACGTATGTGTGGATGTACTAGCTCAGCACTCAGTATAAAGTAGAGGGAAGAAAACACACCCCTGAGGGGCTCCCGTGTTAATGGGCCTGGAGGTGGAGGTGACCGAATGACCTGTTGTGTCCTATTTGTTAGAAAACTGTTTCTGTTACAATGAGCAGGGGATAGTGGACCCAAACGCAGGGAGAAAAGCAGGCAGGCTGAAGATTTAAACACAAGGATTTATTGAATAAAAACACAAAAATAAGCCAAGGGAGTCCTGAGGCTTCGGCAGGCAACGAGACAATTCCAAAAAAAGAAGAAAAGGCAATACAAAAAACAGAGAAGTGCAAAAAAACCAGGAACTACAAAACTGACACGGGGAAAGCACACAAGCACACACAAACCAACCAGGCAAGGACACAAAACGATCTGACAAGAGACAAAGGGAACATTGTATTTTTTCTAAATACAAGAGGTGATGAGCAAACAAGGAACAGGTGATACAACAGGTGAAACACATTAGGGCGGGGCAGAACAATCAGACAAGGCAGGAAAACACAGGAAGTAAAACTAGACACGACAAGACAGAAAACAGACTATCACAATAAAACAGGAAACCGAAAAATACACAATCCACAGAACACAGTCAAAACAGGATAAACAGAAACACACAATGAACAGGGCAGTAAGAAAACAAATATACACAACAGAGAACAGAAATACACAGAATAAAAATACAAAACAGGGAACAGCAACAGAAATGTCCATAACCACATTATCCAAATTATGAGCTTTTGGTTAACCCCTACCTCTGCCAGTTTACCCACCAACAGGTGGGGCTGTTGGTCATTGTCAGCAGTGCATCATCCACCCCTCTTCTTGGTTGGTAAGCAAACTGGTATGGATCAAGACATAATGAAACTTCAGTTAACAGGTGGTTTAACAATATCTTTTCAAGACACTTCATAGGAAGTGAAGTTAATGCAACTGGTCTCAGGTCATTAATTTCTTTAGGCCTATTGTGTTTAGGTACTGGTATAATTAGGGAAGCTTCCACTGGGTTGGTATCAGTCCTGTGTCCACTGAATGCTGATACAGCCTCTGAAAAGGGAGTGCCAGTAAATCAGCGCATGTCTTCAAGACTTTGCAGCTGATCCCATCTGGCCCTTGAGATTTCCTTGTATGTGTTCAGTTGGCCTTGCTGTGTACTAATAATAAACGGAGAGACACAAAGACATGACTGCATCGTCAGTACCATGCACCTTTATTAAACTTCCCTGGTTACATCCGTTCCATACCAAGATTCCTACGCAAGTATTTCAACCAACAATACAGTATGGAGCTGAGAAAAATTGTTTCCTAACATCAATGGAAATAGCAATGTCCCTACCAGTTAAATCTTTTATTCTATCAATTGCCTTTGTCTGCTGTTCAGAATAATCAACCTCATCAACCAGGCAGAACATCTATTGAGTTAGCAGACCAACATTTTACCTCCCTTGTCTAGACTTTTTCTCCGGCTTAGCAGGGACTGGTATGCTGGTATGAGACGAATCCTATTGTGGTCTGACTTTCCTAACCCTGGCAGGGCTTTGGCATAGTATGCTTTTTCTAGGTTACCATAGCATAAATCAAGGCAAGACTCGTCCCAAGTGGGACATGACACATACTGATGGTAGGTTGGTAACAGTTCAGTTAGACTGCAGCGGTTGAAGTCTCCCAGTATAAACTTTGCTGCGTCAGGGGATTTTGCCTTTGACTGTGCCACCAGATCATGTATGATTTTGCCCGCCTCCTCTGTATCAGCAGAGGGTGCAATGTAGACAATAAAAATACAGACCTGGTTTATCTCACAGGGAAGGTAATATGGTCTAAGGTTCACTGCTAAGAGTTCAATGTCCTTGGTACAACGTCTGTTTCTGATGGTCACCTGTAATGGGTTGCAGTACTTAATATTTATAAACATGCACACGCCCCCTCCCTTGCTTTTACCGGAGCTCACATTGCGGTCCGCCCGAACCACTGAGAAACCCTCCAAATCAATGGCAGATCAGGGTCTGTCTTGGTGAGCCAGGTTTCCGACAGACAGCTCAGACAAGACTGACGATAATCCAACAGATATTGCACACTTGCCCGAAGTTAATCAACTTTGTTCCGTATACTCTGCACGTTGCCAAGCATGATGGATGGTAGTGGCTGCTGAAAGGGCTTTCTCCCAAAAGGCGTCCGCACACCACCTCTCCTCAGGGACGGACTGCGGCTAAAAAACAGCCCTGGACTTTCTCCCAAATAGGCCCATCATCTGGCCATTTGCCCCTAGCCGTGCGCGACAGACACTAGCCAGGAAGTCCTGATACTATGCCACAATACGGTAGCCTATCAGACAAGGTATTCACAGCAAGTAACATCTCAAAACCAATGATGATAATTGGGGTCGTGTTTATTAGCCATTTGCGGTTGGTACCATCTTTACAACTAAACACTCTCTGTAGAGACAGGTGTTTAGACTTTTGCTGAAGGTGGTAAGCAAAAAAGTATTCCAGGCTGTGACTATCTGACTTGGGCTGTGTGAAATATTGTGATGTAGAGCATCCTGGGACATCCTGGCACTTCCCTGCACTCTCCCTGTCATCTTTTGTGCTGCAACTATCTTCAACCTGAATAAACAAATGATTTTAAAGATAGGTTGTTGGCTATTATTGATGATATAATGTGTTTCTTTGTGTTAAGAATTAGCATTGAATAACCTATTTAATATTTTGTCAATGTCATATTACACTTTTGATTCATATTAAGGCTGTGAAATGATGAAAATGACTAGGCCCTATCAATTTTTGATAGGGTTGACCACCAGGTCTTTGCCGTTTAGAGTGGTACCAATGCATGCCTGATTTTTCCTCGTTTAATTCAGTCGCAGTACAAGTGACCTCACTACAACCTCTCATATACAACGAAGTGAAATCGCGGTCAACCCGCGATTAATTTCTAACGCGTTTAATGTTTCAAATTAACCAGAAACAGAACAGAAATTATTAAACACGTTAAGTTTGACAGCACTAAATGGCATGATGATTTTCATAATCATGATGCACACCTGCTCCTGGCACTTACCAGTACCTCTTGCTGATGTGAAATTAACTCTGCTGTCTGTCCCTCATTATGACCAGGCTGTGGATTGGTGATAGCCAGACTAGTAGGCCTACTCTTCCTCAGTTTTATTTTACACGTAGCATATACAGTAAGTGATCGTATTAGCGCCCCCTTCTGTTGGCGGTTAATATCGCTTTATTAGACTTTTTTTGTGCCGACAGCAGTCAGTTGGACGGCCGTTCTGGACTTTTCCAGAACGCACAGATTATCAGTCCGTCCCTGCCTCTCCTGCCACGTTTCCTCATTTTAGTAGTGCCCTGTTTTCGGCATACAGCGATTGATGATAAAACAGAGCCATACGTGTAATGTCAGATGTTGCTTGATAGTGTCCTATACCTGTAATTTAATGTAACAATAAAGGAATCTTGAATTGTGTGCGGCTGCCCATTTAAAGTGTGTCCCCTCCTATGAAGGTCATGCCTACTGACAAACAGTATGGATATCTGCAACATGCTTATTTGAGAAATTATCTGTGGTTTCATTTCAAAACTGAAAGGTAGGCCTTTAATAAAAGGCTGTTAATCCACTTTAAAAATGTTGGTCTTCCAATACAGTATGTTAGACCAGAGGTTTTGAAAGTGGGAGGCAGGCCTCCCTAAGCAGCTCCAAACTGTTTTAGGGGAGGCTCAGTGAATGTAAATGAAAATTAGGAATTCAGAAATACAGTAGTTTGGGGAAGTTTTTACAGTTTTTTCCACTTTCCCACAGTCAGAAACTAATAAATGCATGCGGGACAGACCTCTTTTTTATGTATTTGGTGTACTTGAAATAGAATATGTTGTTTTCCTTATGAAGGCGCATGATACATTTGTTAAATTGTTTTCTCTTAATATTAAGACCCAAAGTGAATCACAGTGTTCAACAAAATGCAAGGTCCTTGTGCAGTCCTACTGCTCCCTCACATCATTTTGCCTCTCCCCAATTTCTACAGGTCAAAGGGAACAAAGAGGTTTTTATGGGCTGAGGTAATATAAGGTGAATAAAGACAGGAAGGACAACAGTATGAATAAAGCTTTACATTGGTGTGCTATATATATATTTTTTATTTAGCAATAAATGCAATGTGTGAAAGGAAGTGATGCTAGGGCTCAACAGTTCAACCAAGGCTTCTGTAGCATCAACGTGAACTTTGGTAATCTGGGGGTGAAGCACTGTAAGACCTTAAAATGGTTGAAAAACCAGAAATGTAAACAGAAATTCTCTTTAGTCTCTGTGCTTCAGATATCAAGAAAGTGTGCACAGATTCAAATAATTGAATGTTGCACAATCATTGGATGAATCATGCCGGGCAGAGACAATTTTGACCAATTATATTGTTTGACTTCAGGGGGGGCTAATATGTGCTAACGTCAAGATCATCTCGACGGAGAGACAGTGGATAACGTGACGCAGTACCTTTCCATGATGATTCAGATTCATCTTTCACTTAAGGTAAAGTAATACTTTTGTTTTTATTTACATGCAGTTTCCTCACGAGATATCAACTGGACATGAGTTAAGATAACACTTGCATACGTTTTACAATTTAAAAATGTCAGCAGGGATAATGTTAGCATTTGCCGTTTATGTGCCTTATCAAAGTGTGTCTGACGTTAGCTAACGTTACATTATGCCTGTCCTTAGCATAACGTTAGCCTTGAATGTGAACCATCCACCAGTCGTAATGTTAGCTAGCTAAATATATAACAGTTAACTATATTTGTCAGTTGATTAACACTAACGTTAATTTAGTAACGTCAACATTCCATGTTTAACTTAAGTTCCTATTTCCTCGTGCAAACACGGACCTGACAAAGACAGGTGGAAGTTAACTTAGTAATGTTAACTTGCTAAGTAACGTAATGTTAGTAGTAGACCGTTTAGCAGGTTAGCTTGATTAGGTACTAATAATAATAATTAAAGAAACGTTATAAATCTCCGTTGCTCCTAACGCTAGGTAGTTAACATTACTGTTAAATACGTAACCGGTAACCCGCCGTTTAACGTTGCCATCTAGCTAGCTAATGTTAGCTAGGTTTACTTAGACTCATAACGTTAGCTAGCTAGCCAAGTTATGCCTCAATTTTACATAAGCTAGCTCAGCTGATTAACGTTAAGTCGGTTCTACTTTATGAACAGTGAACCACACATTGTAATTAACATTTTACCCCTGCTTCATTTAAGATTTACAAGTGTAACAAGTTACAACATGACATTAAACGGAGAGTCTGCTTTGTGGACCACAACATCTTAATTTGAACGTGATCGTTATTTTCACTCATGATTCAATGTGTCCAACTTAACATTACCATTCTGTCTTTCCAGAGAGAATATTTCCATTCTCGCTTTCTACATGAAAATAAATGGACAGGGAATTGAACAAACTCAGAAATAAGATATAGGCTACCTGCTCTATTTATAAGTGTTTCAGTCTGTAATTAAATATGTATTTTAAGTTTAATTTTTGCTGTAATCTAAATAAATAAATACTTGGTGGTCAATGCTGGCAAGCCTCCACAAATAAATCTATGTATAGTACCGTTACAGTAATGTTCAAATTTCACCGTAATTCTTTAATCCCTGTTTAGGCAAAATGGAAGAAAGGAGGATACCAAAATTAAGAAGATCAAGGAGATAAAGAAAGCTAAAGTAAAGAGATGTTCACCATACAGTATCACATGTTATCAGCTGTACCTTACCACATCTTTCTCACCCATGTTATGGCTCTAATTCTGTGTTCAGTTTGACAAGGATCAAGAGGCCAAGGACCAGTTAATGAAGGCTGAACCAACACCAGACAGCTTTCCCACAGCCAGCCTGAGAACCTGCTTTACAGTCTGAATAGCCTGGGTGAAGTTGAAGACTCCTCTACTGGTGCATCATATGGCTGAGAACACAAACCCACATACAGCTGAAGGAGGTACCGAATGACATCTGCACTGTTAACGGTTGCTTTACGTAGTCTGTGCACACCAGTTTTGCGACAGTTTTCAATAAAGGTTTCGGATATTTGAGCCAGCTCATCTACCATGTCGGTAGACAGATGCTGAAGAGAGAGAGAAAGTGAAGGAAGATGTGGTGTGAGCAGACAAGAAAGAGAGAACAGTCGGAGCAGAGGAGAGTTAATGTTTAGCGGTGAAGATGTGAAGTGATTGTACAGCAGCTAAATTCTGCAGTTTGAGCACAAATAAATGCTGCACCTCCTCAAAAGCACCAGATGTGTCCTGTCTTGTTTTAAGACTGCTGAGTGGAGGGACAGGGGTTAGCTCTGGATACTCCAGCCCTGTCTCCCCCCGAAGCAGGAAAAGCTGTAACACTAAGCTACTGTAAGCTATTTACTGAGTTTGCTCTAACTCTAATTGAGTATAAAACAGTGTAGCATATGTCTAGGGCTTATTGTGAAAGGTAAAAAACAGAAAGAATGTTTCTGGCATAAACCTTTGTAAAGGTTGAAAGGAGTAATAAAGTTTGCCGACTGTACAGTCTGTAGTTTGGACAGCAGCCTCTGTGTTGTTGTTTGGTGATCCTAATAAGTAAACACTACTTGTGACAAAAACAGTTCGAAAAAATATATTGACATGCGACATAATCGCACGAAAAAAAACGTCCCTGGTGTGCAAAGGCCTTTACTCTCACCTCTGATATTTGTGAGTAAGAGCTACTCTCTCGCAAAGCCACATAACCAGAGATGTAAGACTCAAACTATGATGTCATCAGGTTACCAAGCTGCTTCATAGACAATGAAGGTGAAAAATATTTTGTAGAATAAAAAAAACCCAAATAAGGTTCTATGTTAGCGTTTTCATTTCTGAAACACAAAATCTACCCATTACGGTGTTCTCAGTGTCATCTTTCTCAATTCATTGTTTTTGGACAAGCTCCAAACATTATATCAGATGACATCACAAATTTGAGTTTTTAGATTTTGGAGAGAGTTGTTCATGTTCACTAACGTGTTGAACACACATGTATGAATTCCCAAATTGCCCATAGTTCCCCTTTTGCTATAATGCAATGTACCAGACAGTTTTTGCTCCCATAAGTTTATTCATATGTGAACTTTAAGGATAGCACTGTTTAGTGCATTTCTTTGTAAATCAAGCAGTAGATGGTCATTTTATGATACTTTCTGGTTATGATACATCTTGAAATCTCATACATCTCAAATAGGGATCTGCAGTGAATGGATTGGACAATGCTGTAAAATGTCAGCAGAAAAATTTATATATTTATTGAGTGTAAAAGTAGTTGATGCAAATGCCCTTTAACATAGCCCTTTTGGGTTTTGTACATTCAAAACCCCATTTATTAATGAGGAAGTTGTGAACATATATTGGATAGTGATAGTAATTACTGTCAAATAATGTTTATGAAGTAAATCCCATGCACTTCATACAGAAAAGTCTATAGATACACTACTGGTCAAAAGTTTTAGAACACCCCAATTTTTTTTGTTTTTAATTGAAATTTTAGCAGTCCAAGTCCAATGAATAGCTAGAAATGGTACAAAGGTTAAATGGTGAACTACCTGAGGTAAAAAAAAAAAAAGTAAGGTTACCCAAAAAAAAAAAAAAAAAGAAAACTAATGTACAGTATTTTATAAAAAGGACTTTTTCAAGGAACAAGGAATGGGTAAACAATGTAAAGCTGTTGTTTAGCAATGGAGGTTGATCAAGCTTTGAAAGTTGGTGCTACCAATTCCCACAGGTGTTCCAACTTGTCTGGATTACTTACAACCCCCTTTGTATAAAAGTATTGTTGGAACACACTGTGCTACCGTACCCTCGTGAGCATTATTTGAACAGTATTGTAATGCAGAAAGTAGTGTGTTGCTATAAAAATGGTGGGAAAAAGGCAATTAACAATGGAAGAGAGACAGACCATCATAACACTTAAGAATGTTGGTCTTTCCTACAGAGAAATTGCGAAGAAAGTCAAGGTGTCAGTGAGTACAGTATTCTTCACCATCAAAAGGCACTTAGAAACTGGGGGAAACTCTGACAGGAAGAGGTCTGGCAGACCCAAAGCCACAACAGAATCAGAAGACAAGTTTCTGAGAGTCAACAGCTTGCTTGATAGGCGGCTCACAGGACAACAGCTTCAAGCACAGCTTAATAGTGGTCGTAATAAGCAAGTCTCAGTTTCAACTGTAAAGAGAAGACTTCGAGCTGCAGGTTTGATAGGTCGAGTTGCAGCAAGAAAGCCATTGCTAAGACGTCAGAATAAGAAAAAGAGGCTTGCCTGGGCCAAGAAACATCGTCAATGGACTACTGAAGACTGGAAGAAGGTGCTATGGACTGATGAATCAAAATCTTCGGTTCATCACGCAGGATTTTTGTACGCCGTCGAGTAGGCGAAAGGATGGTTCCTCAGTGTGTGACATCAACTGTCAAACATGGAAGAGGAAGTGTGATGTTCTGGGGCTATTTTGCTGGATCCAGGGTCGGTGATTTGTACAGAGTGAAAGGCACCCTGAACCAAAACGGCTACCACAGCATTTTGCAGCACCATGCAGTACCCTCTGGTATGCGCCTAGTTGGTCAGGGGTTCATCCTACAGCAAGATAATGACCCAAGTCCAAGCTATGCCAGAACTACCTTAGCAAAAAAGAACAAGATGGTATGCTTAAAAACATGGAGTGGCCAGCACAGTCACCAGACTTAAACCCCATTGAGCTGGTTTGGGATGAACTGGACAGAAAAGTGAAAGCAAAACAACCTACAAGTGCCACACATTTATGGGAACTACTGCAACAGAGTTTGGAAGAACATTCTGAAGAATATTTGATTTTCATCGTAGAAAGAATGCCACAAAGGGGGCTACTTTGAGGAGTCAAAAATGTTGAATACATTTTGGTTTATAAATTGATTCCATGATTTCTTTTTTAACTTAAAATTGTTCATTTGTTCTATTCTTTGATTTCAGAGTACAATGAGACATTGAACTGCATGAATTTCAATAAAAACCTGGAAAAATTGGGGTGTTCTAAAACTTTTGACCAGTAGTGTATATTGGTGTTGCTTGTTATTACTGTCAAATAAAGTTTATAAAAAATAAACATGTATGTACATATAACGGAGTTGCTTGTTATTGCTGTCAAATAATGTATATGAAGTAAACCCCGTACTTTAACAAGGAAAAGTCTGTAGATATACCAGATAGTTGCTTTTAAATTACTATAAAATAATGTTTATATAAAGTAAACCCCCTACTTCAATGAGGAAAAATCTGTAGATATACCTGATAGTTGCTTTTAAATTACTATAAAACAATGTTTATATAAAGTAACCTCATATATTAATAGTAAAGGTATGTAGATATATTGGAGAGTTGCTTCTAAATTACTATAAAACTATGTTTATATAAAGTAAACACCATACAATAATGAGGTAAAGTCTGTTATTACTGTCAGATAATGTTTATATAAAGTAAACACCCATGAATAACGGTAAAACTGAATAACGGTAAAACTGTGTGTATATATTGGATAGTTGCTTTTTATAACTATTAAAGAATGTTTATATAAAATAAACCTCATATATTAATGGTAAAGGTATGTAAATATATTGGATATTTGCTTGTAAATACTCTTAAATATTGTTTATATAAAGTAATGATGATAGTAAGTACTATGAAACAATGTTTATTTAAAGTAAACAATGGTAAAAGTATGTAGATGTATTGGAGAGTTGCTTGTAAATACTCTTAAATATTGTTTATATAAAGTAATGACTATTATCATAATGTTTCTGCAAGGTATTATCCCATTATATTCCTTTTTGTACAGAAAAAAACAGTATTAAACAGGAATTTACTGTAAATAGAATGGATAATCATAAAATAAATGCCTAAAGGAGGATATTTGAAAGTCATTTTACATAATTTTTGTGGATGTTCTTGTGGATGGATTGGATAATCTTGTGAATTTACAAAAGAAAACCGTATGAAAACAGCAGTTTTTATTTAAATCATGTAATTTTAAGCAATATTTCTTAGTTTTGATAAATAATTATACATTTGTTTAACATTCTAGAAATGTTTTATAACAAGACTTAAATTCTACAATAGTTAGACTGTATATAGTAATATCTGTATTTTATAAAAGATTTTTTCAGTAAAATAATGTAAGGTCATTTGACGGTAAGTGTTTGGCAACTTTGCTGCCAGACTTTTTACCGTTTTTTTTTTTTTTTTACTTTTTTTGTTTTTTACAGTGTACACTGAGAAAATAGTAATATGTTTTCCTTCTCATTTAGTAGTATGAATAAACAGAGTCTGTCCTCCCTGGGGAGCAGGGTTTGTCTGTGCCAGCGTCTATTAATGACAAAGCTGTGTTCACTGTTCACTTAGTCCCCCCTCCCCACCTCTCTCTTCCATCTCTAGATGTATCGGTGAGCCTTTTGTCCCTGCTGGTCACCACCTGTGGTTTGGCTCTATTCAGCGTCTCCCTCTTTGTCTCATGGAAGTTATGCTGGGTGCCACTGAGTGGCCGTTTCCTCCCAGATGTCTTCAAGAGGGCGCACTGCTTGGGTGGAGACCAACAGCCCGTCCTCACAGAGGTAAGGAGAAGAGGCTTACCTTCAGCATGTCTATCTTTTTGTTATCGCTGATGGGCGCCATCCCTCTCCATCTCTATAGCGCTGTGTTAAAGGAGAATTACGGCCAATTTTTACGTTAATCTTGATCGCTATAAATATGAGAGTACTGTCGATAGAAGAAAAAACGACCCGAATCTGTGCTGGCAAACTTGAGTTGCTGCAGTCTTGTCTACGAGCATCCACTTAGCTAAAACAGCAGTTGTCGGGGCATATTTTAGAGTCTCTTTGTGCCTCTTAACGGACACAAAATGCAATAAAAATGTCAATGTGCAACATGAAGAGGGCCCTTTCGTGACAACAAGATCAACTCAGACCTTGATAAAATTCACCTGTCTCGATCCTGCCAGTAGCTAGCTCACCCTGCTAGCTGCTAGCTGCCGTCTAGGATGTGTGTGTAGACCTAGCCTTCTCTAACTGTACATACACACCACCGCTGACTTGAGCTGCAAAGAAGCTCTGGCCGCCCTGTCAAGGATGCTTCACATAGTCAGAAAGTACGGGGAAGCTTTTTGACTCTTTGGCTGCTCCGACGTGGCAGCAAAAAAAAAGCACAAGCAGCCACTGCACGGCCAATACATTGACACTAGAAACCTTTTATAAATTACATATATAAGGACAGAATTTGTATTGTTTGCTGGTCGCAGCAGTGTCTGTTAGCAGTTCTCCCAGCAACGGCGATTATGAGCTTTTCCTCCCTTTTCTCGGAACTAATGTTTTGGTAGGAACGAAAGTTTATATCGTATGTTTCTCTGGAATCAGCCAGCGCAAAGGATGTCTATATTCCGATTGATTGCTGGTGTTTGTCGCTGCTTGCCGCTGAACCACGTAATTGCTCATTACCATAAAGTTGACATACTTTCAACTTTCTAATTGACACTCTGGTCGCTCAAAACGGCCAAAATGCGACACCGACAGATTTGCCTTGCAACTCCCTTGCAGCTGAGAGAAGCTAGCTTCCATTGAAAATTAATGACTTCCGGTAACTTTACAAGCTCAAGTCGGCGGCGGTGTGTATGTACAGTAATGCTATCACTGTGCAAGCCACAGACATCATTTGGCCCGATTTCATGTAGTTACATGACTGATATTGTCATAACCACTACAGTGCTCAATTACCTATTTTTGAGGGGGAATAAACTAAGTTTTTGTCGCAAAGGCATGATCTGTCCTCTGGAGGACATAGCCAGACCACCAGGCGCTCAGTGGATTGTTGTCGGGAGCGGGAGGTGACGAAGGCAGGGAGAAAGCAGAAGCAAGGATGCCGGTCGGGCCTGCTAGCCCAGATAAGGGAACAACCACACATATCGCCACTGCCAAGCCTCCTACTCACCAACACCAGATTGATCGCACACAAAATGGATGAGCTACAAATACACACGGAACTACTGCATGATGATTATCTGATTACATAATAATAATAATAATAATAATCTGATATTATCTATGCCTGGCTGAATCCCGGACGGCAACTAGCAGCTAGCAGGGCAAGCTAGCTACCGGCAGGATCAAGACAGGGTAGGTGAATAAAAAAAATGTCTGAGTTGAAAACACATCTCGTTGTCGAAGAAACGTAAAAAAATTGTCCGGAATTATCCTTTAATCTCTATAGCAGCAAGAACACACGCAGCGCCCCACATACAATACACAGCCATTAAGGTTATCTAACAGTTTTCACTGTGACTGCCAGATCCAAAATTGGAATGAAAGAAAAAACATTGACCAAAAGTATAGTTGTGCTGACTCGCGCGATTTACTGTTTATGTACATGGAGTCTGGTGGGTATAGTGAACACAATTTCGTGGACTTTTTATGTTTTTAAAAGGATCTTACTCTAACAGAAAGGACCTCCTTAGAAATTCTTTCCATAATGTTGTCAGACACTTAGAATATTAATCTGAGCCTGTCAGTGGCAAAACGAGCACTTTTGTGAAGCTGGACAATTGACGTCCTATTAACTTACAGTACATTGTAGCTTGTTTCTCCATTGCCAACTGCAGCGATCTCGTTTAATACTGGACCAATGTCAAAGGAAAATATTTCCTCAATAGTTTTAATTGTGTCTGATACTCAATGAGCTGTTGCAGAAACAAGCCCAGCATGAAGCAATAAAGCAAAAGCTGTCAGATAAATGTAGTGCAGTAAACATTACAACATTTCCCTCTGAGGTGTAGTGGAGTACAAGTATGAAGTAGCAGCACGGGTGATTCTAGGATCAGACCTTTAGGGGGGCTCAGCACCTAATGAGAATGTGACACGGATATAGCGCATGCAAAAGTGTTAATCTGCGTCATGAAATTACCAACTTTTTGAAAACTGCACTCCTGCTCTCCCTCTGACAGATAGAGACTCAGCCAAAGGCGTGACCTGGCACAACCACCTCAACCAGAATCTAGAGATGTTCCAATACCGATACCAGTATCGGTATCGGCTCCAATACTGCCTAAAACGCTGGTATCGGTATCAGGAAGTACTGGAGTTTATGCACCGATCCGATACCATGTAATAAAGCCCTAAAGAAAATCTACGTTAAAGTAGTTTATTTATGTTCTTTTTCCATTATAACTGACTGTCAAACTGGATAATAAAAGAAGGTTCTGTGGCATTCATTGTTTGTGTTTGTTCATGTTTCACAAAGAGTTTAACCTGAGCCAGACCGACGACAAAGATAGAAATCATATCACATCCATACAGGGATAGTAGTATACAGTTCCTCTGAGCCCTAAAGGATTTAGGGTCCAGATGCTTTTGCCCTCATGACATTCACTTATGCCAATAAATAATAATAATGTCATATTTATTGATATCACACACACAGCAATGCTACACAAGCATTTGTGTTGTCTAAAACAGTTCTATATATTTGGAGTCATGCAGTGCAAAAATAAACATAATGAACATTATAACTCATATAAAGGACAAACTATTTACATTTCTTTAAAAAAGGCCCAAATGTATGCCAAATCTCAAAACATTCTTCTCTGTAGAACGGTAATAGACTTGAGTGACCTATCTTTCCCACTACATGCTCTTTGTTCTCACTCAGATTCCCTGGAGTGATCTATCTTTTCCACTACATAGTCTTTGTGTGACGGACCTGCCTTCTCATTGGTTGAAAAATGTCATCACAAACTCGCAAAGCATCATGGGAGATTTATGCTAGACGGTAGCACGGAGCTAACAGCAGAAATGACTGAAAACGTGATAAATTATGGACATCAAGTGGATTAATCTAGGATGTAAGAGTTTGGATTTATTGCTCAGCAACTCCGAAAAAAGGCACAACTTCCAGGCTGGATAAAAAAAAACTCCTGTAAAGGCTAGAAAGACACCCCCGTGATGGCTAACTCCTTTGCTTTTAGCTGCAAAAATCCGGAAAAATGTAAGTTTAACGGTTATTAAATGATTAAAATATGAATCAGAGGTGCCGTTTGGGATCGTAGACGATGCTTTCGGTTCCTCAGGGTTTTTAAAACATATTAAAATATAGGACACACTGGTATCGGATCGGTACTCGGTATCGGCCTATACGCAAGTTCAGGTATTGGAATCGGTATCGGGAAGCAAAAAATGGTATCTGACCATCTCTACCACAATCTAAGCTTTCCAATGATATTAGCGCCAGTTGCTGGGACAAATGGTTAGCAAGAAAATTAACATTGAACTTACATCAAATGTTATTATATTTGCATTCTGCATAAATCGCTGCACACCCATTACTCTCTGCGAAATATCTCACAAACTCTTCACTCAACACATGCCTCGGTACAACAAGCGGTTCCCGGGTACATGGTCTCCAACTTTGGGCCAAAGTCAGCACAGACATTTTTGTAAATTGCTTAGCCAGTGTATCCCACCATAATCCCACTTACTTATATATATCCCACTTACAAATATGAATATATTTATACTGGTATGCTTCCTAGTGACATTAATGCAAAAGTATGAAGAAAAAACTATTCAAGTTGTGTGTGCATGGTTAAAATTCTTAAGTGCAAAATAGTTCAAGCTACAACACAAATATTTCCATCCATAGATAAGAATAATCAAGTCTAACCTCTGAACTTATTTTCAAAGTGCACCAGATTGATGCATTTAAACATTAAAATAGACAACATTTTCTTACAGGGGAGCATGCCCATGGACCCCCGTAGGGGGGCTTGTGCCCCAGTGCAGCTCTAGGTCTAGTGACGCCCCTGGGGCTGTGTCCCCGTTTTAAGTTTTAAAAAGATAAAAACATCACCTGTTTTGGAGGTATTTACGCTTCTGAGCTGAAAATGTCCCTGGATTTTGTCTCAGAGATCTGGTCACCTTAGCTTGAACCCACACAACACTGGTGTACTCAGTGTAGAGTAAAATGTGCTATTTCAGATAAAATATTTTCAAACAGCCACTCAATGCTTGTGCAATGTTCTAGAAGGCACAGAAACTCTCCAGTCGCCTCTCGGTCAGCTCCGCAAAATGTATGCTGAATTGACCTTATAAATATAAGTTGTGCATGGCATGTGGCTATCAGTTGCTCATCGGGATCGGGAAATCAACTTGCCAGTCTCCTGCCGACTCTGCTAGCCTAGGCTAGCTAGCCAACTGGCTTAAGTTTTCAAATGTAAACATAAGTGCAAACACCTAGACAAAGGTGGAGAAGATGAGCTCAAGCTAACAAGACCATCTCTGCGGCCATCTCATGACTACGAGTCACTCTTTTGGATCGGGAAATCAACTCACCAGCCCCCTGCTGACTGATAGCCTGGCCAGTCAAGTTTTTTTTTTAAAGTAAACATCAATAAGTACCCCTCAGCATTTATATTTACCTCTCCATCTCTCCCATGATCAGTGCATCTTTCAATTCAACAGTCAATACAAAACCTGCCATCTGATTGTGCACACCCACACCAACCAATAAAAAGGAATACAAACAAAACCCCTTTTTTTGGTTTTCTAAATTCTATTCAATCATTATGACAATATAAGTATGTGCAAAATAGGTATTTAGAAAATGTTAGGGCAGTAGGGTTCAGTGGCGTGGGCTATGGCGCTTTTAGTGTCAAACTGAAATAAACTCTTTCAAGTTTTTACAACTCCTTAAGGCACCCAACCTAATATCCCCATCCTATAATAGCATTTCCATAATATTATACACACTATAAACACTGATGTCTGCTGTACAGGTGGAGGGGGAAGAAAGGGAGTACAGCGAGGACGGCTGTGTGAAGGAGCCTTCAGGACCCCCCTCGGCTGTGGCTGTCCCAGAGTCAGGACTAAAGATAAGCCACACGTCACCGGACATCCCCCTGGAGACCCAGGCCAAACTGGAGAAAAACCAGGTCCACACCCTGGCCAGGGACAGGGTCCAGAGACAGATTACTGAGCCTACCTCATCTGTACGGTCGGTACACATTGATCTACAAAGCTACTGTCCAACTTTAAGTGTTTGCAGATTAAACACATATGGAAACAAACAGTTACACAGTCACAGACACCTAGACCTCTTGGTTCAGACATACCTTTTCACAAATTTGACAGCATATAAAACATCAGGCTTAAGGGAACAAAGTGATTTCAGCATTTGCCTCACAGAAACAATGACTTATAAAAGAATATAGTCAAGCAAAATCCTTTTAATGTTCTAGTATGTCTAATTTTAAACAAAACTTTGTTTACAGGCACAATTCCATCCGTCGTCAGATGAACTTGTCCAATCCAGATTTCAACCCTGCTCAGTTCCAGCGTCAAGAGTCACTGTCTGGTTTGGGCCGAATCAAACCAGAACTCTACAAACAGCGATCAGTCGATGCAGAAGATGGACGTTGCACAGACAGCTGTGGGCGTCTCCTCTTCGTTCTGAAGTTTGACTTTGACCTAGAGCAGCTGATCGTGAAGATCCACAAGGCTCAGGATCTTCCGGCAAAGGACTTCTCAGGGACCTCCGACCCTTATGTCAAGATCTACCTGCTGCCTGACCGCAAAACCAAGCACCAGACCAAGGTGCACCGCAAGACACTCAACCCAGTGTTCGATGAGGTGTTTCTCTTTCCTGTGGCGTATGCTGAGCTGTCAAGCCGTAAACTGCACTTCAGCATCTACGACTTTGACAGGTTCTCTCGCCATGACTTGATTGGCCAAGTGGTTGTGGACAACTTCCTGGATCTTGCCAACTTTCCCCGGGAGACAAAGCTGTGCCGGGACATACATTATGTAACCTCGGTGAGATACCAACTTTTATCTAGTTCCTTAAATTCTATCACTATGTGACTTTCTTGTCCTTCTTTAAACCATTAATGCTACATTTCTTAGTAAAGTTTTCCATTTATTATTGTCTCTTCTTGCCTGTCCAGAATTTGCTTAAACAATCAAAAAGAGCACAAAAACACGTAAACCCCTCTTTTAACAGCAGGGGGAGGGAGATATATCAATGGACTTGTATTTTATTTCCCTTCTCACGTGGAACTCGTGTGGTTTCAAGAGGCAGAGACATAGAAATATACTTAGATAGAGTTAATGTTTAATGAAAGCAGTAGAAAACACTTGGGGGTAGTGACCCAGATCTACACTGACATAAGACTCGGGTTGGTTTGACAGAGATAGAGTTACTGTCTATATTACATTATTCACTTAGATAAATCTATAGCGTTGGTACACTGACTTACTCAGTAAGAAAGTTAGATCCTCCTGTATGGGAAATCCTCATGGTTCACTAGTCTTGTAGAGTAAGGATTACAGTCTGGTGTGTGTCAGTTTGGGATAGTAACTCTTATAGTTTATTGGCAAACAATGTCAGTGGACAGTAGGGCTGTCAGATGAATTCCGAATAATAATAATAATAATAATAATAATATATATAATAATTTTAATAGTATAACTATGCTGAAATTACTATTTGAATGTGTATTTATTACGAATATTATTTGAACATTAAAAGAAATAAACGAAATTTAAATGGTAATATAGGCGCAAGCGGCGATTTGAGAGTTCAAACCCTTTCTCAGCCAACAGAAGGTTGTAGTTCTAGTAGTTTCTGGTCTAACTTCTCTTCTAACGACTACTTTTACATATTACAGGCACCATTCTAACACATTCATACACTGTGGCCTAGGCTGCCATTTAAGGTGCCACCTGCTTATTAGGGTTCAAACCTCAAAGGGTTAGAACCCTATTGTCTTTGATCCGGTTTATTATTAGGGTTCAAACCTGGAAGGGGTAGAACTCTATTGTTTATGCTACGGTTTGCGGTTATTATTATTATTATTATTATTATTATCATCATTATTTGTTGTCTTCCACCATGTCTCAAATTACCGTGAGCTGGAATAAGCCAGAAACACGAAACTTGGCCCAATGATTGGAAATGATGTGCATTGGGTTCCCAAGAAATATGAGACCAATCGACCACATTGTGGTGCTGTAATTAATGATAAAAACAAGCAATTTTTGAAAGGCAACGCCACTCACATTGTAAGTCTGATTGACTCGAAATGTCTCACACAAGTCCAGCTCAATGTATTCTACAAAAAAAGCCTCTCGGACCAAAAAGGTCATGATGTTTTTTTGCTAATTTGCATAATGTGAAAACCGTATAATGAATAGAACTTTGGCCATTTTGATTCTATCAACACTGAAATTGGTATGCAGCCTTGTGGGACTGAGATACACATTTCTGTACTATAAATTAGCACGATTGGGGAAAAACTCATGGCCGCAATCAATTAAAGAAGTTCACCAAGGGCGGAGCTTAGCAGGAAATTGGCCATAACTTACTAACAGTTTGACAAATCATAAAATTTATGATATATCTTCACTCTGTCGTGAGGAATAGTCCTACGCAAACATTTTGAGTTTGACCCATAGCGGGCACCCAAAACACCACAAGTATTTGGTGAACATTTTTCTACTGAATTAAAGCAGCTGAAGTGAGTTTTTTCAGTTTTGTGAAGATCAAAATCCGCTCAATTATGCTATTGCAATTGGGCTGCTTCCTTTAGTTGGCCGTAAAAAGGGTTTGAACCTGCAGATTGCAGCTATATTTAGGGTTTAAACCCTGAAGGGGTAGAGCCCTATTGTTTTTGCTCCAGTTTATTATTAGGGTTCACCATAAGTGACTGTGAAGTGCTAATGCTTCCAATAAAATATGATTCCATTTGGCCTGACGGTGGTGCCATGACTTTAAAAGGCCACGCCCCTCACCCTGTGAGAGCGATTGACTTGAAAATGTTGCTCTACAGACCATAAACGTCCGCAATGATGTTTTTTTTGCTAATTTGCATAATGTGAAAAGTAGTATAATAAATACAACTTTGGCAATTATGGATCTATCAACGCCAAAATTTGCATGCTGCCTTGGGGGACTGACATAAACATTTCCGCTATAAATGAGCAAGATTGGTGAAATAACATGGTCGCCATCAATGAAAGAACTTCGTAAAAGGCGGGGCTTACAGGGAATTGCCTATAAAGTTTTTCTTGAATAATCCTGCCTTAAATCGATGGAGACATCTGGCACGAGGACCTGAACGTACGTACAAAGTTTTGTTCAATGTCACATGGCATGATAATTTCACTTTATGAGGTTTAACATTAATATGCGTTCCCCCAGCCTGCCTATAGTCCCCCAGTGGCTAGAAATAGTGATAGGTGTAAACCGAGCCCTGGGTATCCTGCTCTGCCATTGAGTAAATGAAAGCTCAGATGGGCCGATCTGGAATCTTGCTCCTTATGAGGTCATAAGGAGCAAGGTTACCTCCCCTTTCTCTGCTTTGCCCGCCCAGAGAATTTGGCCCACCTATGAGAGAGAGACATCATGGCTTTCAAATGAGCAAAGTGGCAGTTG
Source organism: Perca flavescens (assembly GCF_004354835.1). Taxonomy (NCBI): domain Eukaryota; kingdom Metazoa; phylum Chordata; class Actinopteri; order Perciformes; family Percidae; genus Perca; species Perca flavescens. The sequence goes on along the minus strand of NC_041338.1, from coordinate 9,604,821 downwards.
GTCAAGGCCACACCCCCACCCTTCTCCCCCCCCCTCTTTCCTCCTCAATAGCTACAGACACAGAAATGGCACATACTAAGGAAAGCTCATTGTGGGACTGGCTCTAGTGGCTGTAATTCTGCACCAAGGCAGAATTTTGGGAACGAGACTTCAGATACACTATTAGGGGACCACTAAGGCCTATATAAAGGCATCCAAAACGCACCATGTCATGGGACGTTTTAAAATCTGATTAAGGTGGGTGAAATGGCAGGACTTATTGAAATGCTGCATCTATTATATTGATAAAATACCTTCAATGGTGCTTGATCTTTGACTTATCAGTGATTGAGCTTTGGGGAATTTGGGGCTGGGGGGGGCTAGCAGAAAATTGGCCATAACTCACTAACGGTTTGTCCAATCATCATAAAAAGTGTAACATCCTCAGTCCGTCTTGAGGAATAGGCCTACAAAAAGATTTTGAGTTCAAAATACCACAAGTGTGCCACAAAAACCAGTGGACGGAATTTCACCAAAATTAGTACACATGGTCTGGGGGTGAGAATCAAAATGACAAATGTCTATTCATATTAATGTTTCTCACATTATGTAAATCAGCAAATCATGGTGGACTTTTATGTTCCAAGAGGCTTTTGTGTAGAGCACATTGAGCTGGATATGTGGGAGAAATTTCCAGTCAATCTGACTCACACTGTGAGTCCAAAAATCACGTTTGTGGGCGTTAATTAGTGCGCCACCATCTGCATCTCCGATTGGGCTAATATTTCTTGTAAAGCATTTGCACATGATTTCCAGTTACCGTGACAAGATTCATGTTTCTTGCTTATTCCAGCTCACAGCAATTGTAGCCCCAACGGAAATAAATAAGCATAAATAAAGCTAAATAAAGCAAATAAATATAGCTGCAAGCCGCGATTCGTGGGTTTTAGGGCTGCTCAATTATGGGAAAAAATATAATCACGATTATTTCAGTCAATATTGAAATCATGATAATTTAACACGATTACTCGTTGACTTCTGGAAAGATGTTGCAATTATTGAACTTAAAAGGTGCCCTGCCATACAAAACCGTTTTTACTTGCATTTTATGCTTATACTTGCATATGTTGGTCCATATGTGTTTGTTTTATGTTGCGAATGTGAAAATGAACTGCTACCTCCTTTGTCAGCTCTAGCCACTGAAAAGAAATAAGCAGAGAAATCAGGCCAATTACAAAAGTTGGTCAGTCGGACATCATATTGCCTGAGCTCATTACTATTCATTAGCTCGCCCAGTTGGGCTGGGTAAAGGATTCTGACAGCCAGGCTGTCATTGGCTAGCTGTTAGCCAATCCGATTCAAACAACTTTAATCTGTTTTTGTGATCATTAGGAGCAGAAATCCTAATCACGATAAAATTTTGATTCAACTGTCCAAAGTCAAAAGCTGCAAGCAGCGTTGAGCGGTTTTCCAGCTTCACAAAGCTGAGCAAAACCATCTCAGATGGTTTAATGTTTTTTAGGAAAAGTGTTGAAACCAAGCACACACCTGTTTCATCGCTACAATAGAAGCAGCATTTCAAAAAGTCCTGCGATTCCACCCCCCTTTTAGCGGATTTTAAACGAAACTTGGTACTTATGTTCAGGTCATGGTGTCAGATGTCTTAATGTATAATGTTAGGCAGAATTGCTGTGGAAGAACCTGAGTTAAGACAATTCCCTGCTTAGCCCCGCCCCTTACGAAGTTCTTTGATTGATCGCGGCTATGTTTTATGACCAATCTTGCTCATTTATAGTAGGAATGTCTATCCCAGTCCTGCAAAACCAGCAAACCAAAAGTCAATCGGACTCACCGTGTGAGGGGCGTGTCCCTTCAGAGTTTTGACCTAAATTATAGTGCCACCATCAGGCCAAATGGCATCACATTTTAGGGGAAGTATTATCACATCACCATCAATAATGCTAAAAATGTTCATGTCTTTAGCTGTTTCCAGCCCACCAGTCCCTTGAGCATGTGTATTCATTTTGGTAAAAAATTCTGTCCACCAGGTTTTGCGGTACATATTTGTGGTATTTTTGGCGTCCCATATGGGTTAAACTTGAAATTGTTGCATAGGCCTATTCCTCAAGATGTAATAAAGATATGTTACAATTTTTAAGATGATTAGACAAACCAAGTTATGGCCAATTTGCTGCTAAGATCCGCCCTTTGAGAAGTTCTTTGACCAATCTTGCTAATTTATTGTAGAAATATGTATCCCAGTCCTGCAAGGCTGCAAACCAATTTTGGTGTTATAATAAAAACAAAAAAAAAAAAAAAAAAAAAAAAAAAAAAACATCATGGCGTTGATGTTAAAGGAGAATCCCGGTCGATTTCAACACGTAGCTCTGTTTGTTTATTCGGAGTGCTGTCAGTAGCGAGAAAAACGAAAACAATCGGTGCTGCCTACACCGAGTTATCCTCCTGCTAGATTTTGCACCCAACAGGCTTAAACAGGGCAAGTTTTAAACGTGTTTTTAACCTCTAAACATGTTCGAAATGCCATTACAAGTGCTTAGCCATGTGCAGTTATTCCTTCCGAAGGAACACGGCGAATTTGGCTGCTGTAGATGTGACAGAATGGCATAAAAGTTGTGTTAATCCATACCTCGGTTTATTTCATGCTTTCTGGTGAAGTCAACACTAGTCGATTGCCGATCTCATACAATCCAATCCAATTAATGAAGTTGCATAACCTGCAGACATAATAATGATAAAACACTGTATAAAGATCGTTGTCACTGATTACACATGTCTCATGCCCTGTGTCAGAATATGATAGAACTGCATGACACTGCTGACTGCTGGGACGCACTACATAGGCACCTTTCTTAAAACGTGGATATCGCACACAATACTTCTCGCTTCCATCGCTTCTTCGTGCCGTCTCTGTTTGCATTACAGTTATAATGTAGTGCTGCTAAGAGAAGCCTACAGAATAACAAATTTGAAAACACCTTTGGAACAACAATCTAGTGTATGTATGATAAAATACAGCATTGTTATTCCATTGCGCAGCACTGACCTGTCAGGGTACAATGGCGGACTCAAATGCACAACTCAGAGCAGTAGTGAAGAAAGGTTCCTTTATTGTTCAAAGAACAAAAAGGCAGAGGTGCAAAATCGGCAGGAAAAAAATCGTAGTCAGGATACAGGCAAAAGGTCTCGAAAACACTGGGAAATACAAACTAGAAAACCGCTGGAGAGTGAGTACACAAGATTCATCAATAATCTGGCACAGGTAAGTGAATGTAGTAAGTATTTATACTAGGGGAACAGGTGATGATGATTACACACAGGTGAGACACATAAGGGACAGGAGGGTAATCACAGAGGTGGGAAAGTAGACAAAGACAGGAAGACAAGTGACCAGGAATGTATACAAATAGTGGATTTCAAAATAAAACAGGAAGTCCAGAAAACAAACAAAACATAAAATAAGAGCGGAGCGGGGCTGAACATGACATTACCTGCTATACATGCCAATATATGAAAACCCAGTCTGCTTGGGTGCGAAGTGCAAGATGAGGGAGTGGAAGGCTTCAAGGAAGAAAGTCTGGTGCCTTCAGTAAGGATGTCTTGGTGATGAGACTTTCCAATTTTATTGCTCCCACTGAGCTTGCAAAGACCAAGATAGGTTGGCAGACAGGCAGACACACAGACAGAAATACAAATACACAAATAGATAGACAGTAGGGTTGTTGGAACGAATACCCAAAGTCAAATATAATTTGAATAGTAAAAAAAATCAATACTATTCGAATGTGACTTTGTTTTTATTAATATGTTGGCTAATTTTAGCTAATCACCCTCTTCTCGCCTTGGCCTACCCGCATGTGTCACTCATGTCACGTCTTAAGAACAACAATTTTCTCTGTTGATTTGTGTATGTCGCTGTGTACACGTGGTAGAAAATGAAGGTAAATAAAGTTGCTTGTAGGTCCCTTTCAAGGCCAGGCTAATGTAAGAAGCCCCTCTAGTGGACAGAACGTGTAACAACAGTGGCAAATACAGTGCATACTGAGTAGTGTAGTACATATTATTTAAAGGTGCAATATGTAATATTGTATGTAATACTGGCAGCTAGCGGTTAAAATAGTTACTGCACTACCAATTCAAAATACTGGAGAGTCGTTTCACCTGCCCCCTCCTCCCAGACTCGAAGTTCACGGGGGTTGCCAGGCTGAGACCGCAGCATTCACAACAATGTTGCTAGACGCTTTTCTCACATAGCCAGACATTACTCCACAGCACAGCGGAGTAGGTAACGGTAGATGCTGGCTATATTGACAGTCATAAAAGCCCAAGCTTACGCGGAGCTCTGTAACCAACTGACAGACACACCTTTTTGGCTTAAAATTACAGTATGAACCGCTAAAAACATAACAACCTCACTGTCCTCTCCACACGCCAGTGAGGCACACTTCCTCGGCTTAGAATTACAATACGAAACGCTAAAAACAACCACTACCTTGCCGACGGAACACTGTAGCGCGCTGGGTTTATGTTTTTACAGGTATATCTGGCAACCCGGCCTGCCTGTCAAACTGGGCCGTTGATAACAACACACAGATCAAAACATAAACATAAATTCCGTCACGGAATGTAAATTTCAAAAAGAAAAAATACTGACTTGTCAGAAAAGATTGTATTTCAGTTTAACATGTTTCCTTAATATCTGATGAGGCATTGGTGTCATTTTTGGATTTATTACAGTACAAATATTACATATTGGACCTTTAATACTGTGCACTGTACCTGGTTCCATCCACTATTTATTGCGTTGATTCCCCTCCAGCGGGGGATGAGCGCAACTGGAGAAGGCAGGGGTGTCATGGTCGTGGATGTCCTGAAAGTGATTTGTCAAGCTTCTCCATTTGGCTTCCATCACAGCTGGGTTGCCATCTGGGGTTGAGGCTGCAGGTCAGTACAGGTGGTTGATGATGGCTGGCCTCCACAACAGTAGTTGGTCACACTGTTGGTCTTTCGAGGCTGTATCCAAGGCCTTCCCCAGACCTAGTTTAGAACAAATGTTATTAATTCAAATCCATTCATCTTCGTCCGCTTATCCGCTGTCGGGTCGCGGGGGGAGCAGCTCCAGCAGGGGACCCCAAACTTCCCTTTCCCGAGCAACATTAAACAGCTCCGACTGGGGGATCCCGAGGCGTTCCCAGGCCAGGTTGGAGATATAATCCCTCCACCTAGTCCTGGGTCTTCCCGAGGCCTCCTCCCAGCTGGACGTGCCTGGAACACCTCCCTAGGGAGGCGCCCAGGGGGCATCCTTACCAGATGCCTGAACCACCTCAACTGGCTCCTTTCGACGCGAAGGAGCAGCGGCTCTACTCCAAGCTCCTCACGAATGACTCAGCTACTCACCCTATCTCTAAGGGAGACGCCAGCCACCCTCCTGAGGAAACCCATTTTGGCCGCTTGTACCCTGGATCTCGTTCTTTCGGTCATGACCCAGCCTTCACGACCATAGGTGAGGATAGGAACGACAATTGACCGGTAGATCGAGAGCTTTGCCTTCTGGCTCAGCTCTCTTTTCGTCACGGTGTGATAAATTGAATGTAATACCGCAACCGCTGCGCCGATTCTCCGACCAATCTCCCGCTCCATTGTCCCCTCACTCGTGAACAAAACCCCAAGGTACTTGAACTCCTTCACTTGGGGTAAGGACTCATTCCCTACCTAGAGTAGGCACTCCATCGGTTTCCTGCTGAGAACCATGGCCTCAGATTTAGAGGTGCTGATCCTCATCCCAACCGCTTCACACTCGGCTGCGAACCGATCCAGTGAGTGCTGAAGGTCGCAGGCCGATGATGCCATCAGAACCACATCATCTGCAAAGAGCAGCGATGAGATCCCCAGCCCACCGTACCGCAACACCTCCCCACCCCGACCACGCCTTGATATCCTGTCCATAAATGTTACAAACAGGATTGGTGACAAAGCGCAGCCATGGCGGAGGCCAACCCTCACCTGAAACGAGTCCAACTTACTGCCGAGAACCCGGACACAGCTCTCACTTTGGTCGTACAGAGATTGGAATGCTCTGAGAAGAGACCCCCTCACCCCATACTCCCGCAGCACCTCCCACAGTATCTCCCGTGGGACCCGGTCATATGCCTTTTCCAGATCCACAAAACACATGTAGACCGGTTGGGCATACTCCCAGGCTCTCTCCAGGATCCTTGTGAGAGTGAAGAGCTGGTCCGTTGTTCCACGACTAGGACGGAATCCGCATTGTTCCTCTTCAATCCAAGGTTCGACTATCGGCCGAACCCTCCTTTCCAGCACCTTGGAGTAGACTTTACCAGGGAGGCTGAGAAGTGTGATACCCCTGTAATTGGCACACACCTTCTGGTCCCCCTTTTAAAAAGGGGAACCACCACCCCGGTTTGCCACTCCTTTGGCACTGTCCCAGACTTCCACGCAATGTTGAAGAGGCGTGTCAACCAGGACAGCCCCTCCACACCCAGAGCCTTGAGCATTTCTGGATGGATCTCATCAATACCAGGGGCTTTGCCACTGTGGAGTTGTTTGACTACATCAGTGACTCCCACCTGGGAAATTGACAATGATCCCCCATCATCCTCCAGCTCTGCCTCTAACATAGAGGGCATATTAGTCGGATTCAGGAGTTCCTCAAAGTGCTCCTTCCACCGCCCTATTACCTCCTCAGTTGAGGTCAACAGTGTCCCAGCCTTACTGTACACAGCTTGGATGGTTCCCCGCTTCCCCCTCCTGAGGTGGTGAACAGTTTTCCAGAAGCACCTTGGTGCCGACCGAAAGTTCTTCTCCTTGTCTTCTCCAAACTTCTCCCACACCCGCTGCTTTGCCTCTTTCACGGCAGAGGCTGCAGCCCTTCGGGCCCTTCGGTACCCTGCAACCGCCTCTGGAGTCCTCTGGGATAACATATCCCGGAAAGACTCCTTCTTCAGTCGGACGACTTCCCTGACCACCGGTGTCCACCACGGTGTTCGTGGGTTACCGCCCCTTGAGGCACCTAAGACCCTAAGACCACAGCTCCTCGCCGCAGCTTCAGCAATGGAGACTTTGAACATTGTCCACTCGGGTTCAATGCCCCCAGCCTCCACAGGGATGCACGAAAAGCTCCGCCGGAGGTGTGAGTTGAAAGTCTGTCGGACAGGGGCCTCCTCCAGACGTTCCCAATTTACCCGCACCACCCGTTTGGGCTTACCAGGTCTGTCCAGAGTCTCCCCCCCTGACCCAACTCACCACCAGATGGTGATCAGTTGACAGCTCCGCCCCTCTCTTCACCCGAGTGTCCAAAACATACGGCTTCAGATCAGATGAAACGATTATAAAATCGATCATTGACCTTTGGCCTAGGGTGCTCTGGTACCAAGTACACTTATGAGCATCCCTATGTTCGAACATGGTGTTTGTTATAGACAATCCATGACTAGCACAGAAGTCCAACAACAAACAACCACTCTAGTTTAGATCAGGGAGGCCGTTCTTCCCAATCACACCTCTCCATGTGTCTCCATCATTGCCCACGTGCGCGTTGAAGTCCCCCAGCAGAACAATGGAGTCCCCCACTGAAGCCCCATGCAGGACTCCAGTCAAGGTCTCCAAGAAGGCCAAATACTCCAAACTCTTGTTTGGTGCATATGCACAAACAACAGTCAGAGTTTTCCCCCCCACAACCCGCAGGCGTAGGGAAGCGACCCTCTCGTCCACCGGGGTAAACTCCAACGCAGCGGCGCTCAGCCGGGGGCTTGTGAGTATCCCCACACCCGCCCGGCGCCTTACACCCTGGGCAACTCCGGAGAAGAAAAGAGTCCAACCCCTATCCAGGAGTATGGTTCCAGAACCGAGACTGTGCGTAGAGGTAAGTCCCACCAGATCTAACCGGTAGCGCTCCACCTCCCGCACCAGTTCCGGCTCCTTCCCCCACAGAGAGGTGACGTTCCACGTCCCCAGAGCCAGCGTCTGCTGCCTTGCTCTGGTCTGTCGAGGCCCCTGACCTTCACTGCCACCCGTGTAGCAGCGCACCCGACCCCAGCGGTTCCTCCCACAGGTGGTGGGCCCATGGGATGGGAATTGAAATCCTAACTGCTTCAAGGTTCCAACAATGGATACATACCTTTCCCCAATGTGCCAGACATCAAAATAATGCTGTGTTCCCTCAGGGAACAGCTCTTCTCTCACCCATTTGGCAACCTAAAGAGTAGAAAGCAAACTTTGTGGATGCTTGCACTGTCTGGCCCTCAGTGCATCAGCAAAATCACAAACGTCCAGCCTCAGTGCAATTCATAAATCTACATTCTACATCTTTATTGTATTTACCTGGCGATGTCTGTCTGTGATGAGGGTTGACACATGCAGGTCCTGCCTCCTCAGCAAGTCGATGCTGCGCTTGAGCCCCTTAAGCTCACACCAAGAGCTGTTGGGGACCTCTGAGCTCTGCAACATGACATAACAGTGTAAGTGTAGAATGCTGGTGGTGGTGAAGGATGCGTAAAGAAACCGGTCCAAGCATTATAATGCACTGTACACTAGTTAGGGAATACATAATAAAGTCCTATGCATACATTGTACTAGTGGAAAAGTGCTATTAGTCCTAGTCCAAATCTGAAAAGGGCTTCCGTTAAGACTTTTGCAGACATGTTTTGGTACAAGCTGTCACCCTGTTTTTTTAGTTAGATGACACCCATAGGTAACATATTAGGGTGGTTGTCAGGCTGATTTTTTTTTTTTGTGACTTGTACAAGCAATTTTAGGCCAAGTTTTTGGTTTCCTGCTCAACACGACATGCCAACAATAAATGTTGAATATCTCCACAACCACAAGGACCATATACATACAAATGGTATCAAATGAAAGCCAACACTCATGGGACATGTGCTGAAGTGTCAGAATGAACATGTATTGTACAGTGTAAGAGACAACAGAACTAGAACATGAAGAAAACTATCTCCCCCTAAAGAGAACCAGTTTTCAAACCAAATATCAGCTTGGAAACATAACATAGTATCCCAAAACCTCTATCAGTCAGTACCCCTATCTATGGGAATGAGTCAAGCCAAGTTTAAAGCTTGTAGGGAGAGACAGTGCAATGCTGCACAAGTTATAATACTTTAATGTCAAGACATAAATGTAGAACTGTAGATGGTGGTCTATGGTGCTATTTGACTTCATTAATGTAGCAGGTTGTAACACAAATTATATTTAATTGAGATATCACTATAGTTATTAATTCCATCCTAACATAACTGCTCTCTCACTTCTTTAGGGTTAGGGGTTAGTAACTACTTAGTAGTAATGACTATGTAATAGTCATATGGCAAAGGTATGATTTTCCTCATCAAAGCAGTGGCACTCAGGTAGGCAGCCAACAGAAGGCACCCAGGGACCATGTACATGTGCTCAGTCTGAGTCCTGGTCAGGGACACAAAAGAAGAGTTTACTGTTTTGATAATGAATACCTTCCCAATACAAAAACATGTATGCATGCATCCAAGAGCATAATATAAATCTAATCTACAAAACAGGAAAAACAATATCATGCCAAATAATCTGAAACAATATAGTTGCATATAATGTGGCAAAACTCAATGAGTACCTGAGTATTCTTGCACCAAGCTGCACAGGCACACCCACATGCCCCACTGCAAAATATTCCACTTTTTCAACATCGACACTGCCTGGTACTGCACTGACTTCCACTTTCCTTGCATCCACATATCGTCAGCTCCAAGCACCTGGCCTGTACAGGTTCTTTGGTTAAAAGCTAAGGGACAAGCATTCCATCCTTCATGTGACAACCATAACTGGTTGGTGAGGGCAACTGTGAATGAGTCACTAGTGACTGTTTCCAAACCTTTGTTTGATAGTGGGCCCTCATGAGGTGCAGAGACAAGGCATCCTGAGTTGGTGGTAAAGTATCCACATTGGCTTTCACTTTCCGAAACAGGGCACAGCAAACATCATGGATTGAAGTGTTGGTCGTTTTTGGATCATACAGTTTGCAGAGAAACTGTTCTGCTGAGGATAGAATAGCTGGACTTGGTACTTCATCCTCACCAAAGTTGTGGAGAAGATGAGGGCACTGCTGGAACACTTTCCATGCCGTCCTTTTTCCTATTCCATGTGAATTGACTGGTAGTGTCACATCCAGTGATGGCATGAAATGCCAACAGACCATCCAGAATCTCATTTGACATTTTAATATCATGCACTTTAATGTAGCATGGTTTCTTGGCAGTTCCTACTTTCATCCAAATTTCTGGGCTCAGCAGGTGTGCAAACACAAGAAGCAACAACAGTACATCTGTGTCTCTGCACTGAATGATGAGCTTCTCATACCCTTTGGTTGTGGCATCAACAGCATGTAGCAATATGCGGGTATCTGCTTCTTCATGTGCAGCCCGTAGGTGGGAAACGTCAATCCCAGCTGCCGTTGCCACTTTTTCAGCATCACCAAATCCCCCCCTTATTACAATTTCAAGACCATACTGAATGACATGCCTTTCAAGTTCATTTGAAATGAATTGTGTCAGGTTGGCCTTGTTTTCGTCCATTTCAATGAAACTATTCCAGTTAGCTGGCATCTTTACATCATTACTTACAATGGTGCAAATTTTTCGCTGCGTGGTGCTGCGTTTTGCTCTGGTTCCACCCTTTATGGAGTTCTGTAGGTACTGATCAAAGACTAGAGCCACTCTAGTAATGCTCCCATGTAGATTTCCAGTCACTTTCTGTATGAAAATGTCAGCATAATCCCCAAATGTCCAGTTTTCCTATTGTTCTTACTAAAGCCATCCCATCAATGATAGTGCATGTTCTCACAAGAGATGGACTCAGGCCCATCTCTTTTGCACCAGCTTGTAGTATGGTGGCTAAGTCAGCTTTGCTAGTAGGTCTGAGCACTGACTCTGTTGTGGCAAGTGAAAGGGGGACTGCGCACAGTTCTTCTTGGAGAAGCCCATCTATGTTAACATCTCTGCCACTATCCATGGATACAATGATGCAACGGAAAATATCCCTGTCAGGCTTCACACACTTGGATTTGAGTTTTCCAAGTTTGCCGTCTGTTCTGTAAAGATTTGAGAATGTTTTGAGTTTTCTCTTAGTGAGGCTGTTATGGAAGTTTGTGTTCATTGTGCTCATTCTTTTTTTCACCAGCTCAGTTACCATTTGTTTCCCAGACTCTGCAACATGTGTTAGGTCATTCAGTATATCTTCTGAAGCAACATCACCGGTTGTCAAAGACACCAACTCATACATATTCTTCAGTTGGAAGACATGGTATCTCTGGAATTGGTCTACAAGTTGATTGACATCATCATTATCCCTTCTGAGTCTTGATGGAAGGCAGTCTTTGTGGTTGTCTTCATCATCTTCTCCATCATGTGTCAGTCCAAACAGGGATCTAGTGTCCTGTGCTAAAGATGCACGTTCATTGTAGGTGATGAACCAACGGTTTCTAGCTGTCTCATTTCGAATGATGCCTACCAATCCTCCAGCAACCTTTCCGGTTTTGTTGATGTGCTCAAGGCAAAGATCAAATGGCACCTTGTTGAAGCTGTGTTTGGCCTCTTTGGCTACAAAATCCCCATCCAGGAAGCCCTGGTAGACCCGTGGTCCTGTCTGTGCCAGATGTTCCATGTCTGCTATGAATACAGCACCCCATCGTGTAGTGGGTGTGATCATATGCAGCAAACCAGGGCTTCATGCTCTTGAAGGACGACATGTACAGCTTCCAGTCACCACATCTCAATGCCCGTGTGAATTCCAGGAGAATAGACACAAGGTCCATGTATTGACGAGAGTCACAAATGATCTTCTGCTTTCATGTGATGGTGGCCATGCATCGTTTCTAGTACTTCTCGATCTGAGCGCAGCTTTTGATACAATAGACCACACTATACTTCTCGCCCGGCTTGAGAAACATGTTGGGATTAAAGGGACAGTACTTTCTTGGTTTAATTCTTACTTATCCAATAGATTTCAGCGTGTCATTTTTAAAGAATCTACTTCTGAACTGTGCAAGGTAGGCTGTGGTATACCACAAGGGTCAGTACTGGGCCCTATGCTATTTTCCATCTACATGCTCCCTCTTGGTTCGTTCATCAGCAGCTTTGATGTTCAGTTTCATTGTTATGCAGATGACACGCAGCTATATGTCCCTCTATTACAAAATAACCATTCACAGATTCTGACATTACAGGCATGCATGGAAGAAATTCAAAATTGGATGGGCAAGAATTTCTTGCTGCTTAAAGGAGAATTCCGGCCAATTTTTACATTAATCTTGATCGCTATAACTACGCGAGTACTTTCGATAGAAAAAACCCCGACCCGAATCAGTGCAGGTAACAGAGAGAAGCTGCAGCTACGTACTACAAGCGTCCCCTGACCTAAAACGGCAGTGCTCGGGGCAAGTTTTAGAGTGCCTTTGTGCCTCTTAACAGACACAAAATGCAATTAAAGCTGCGAGCAGCGATGGACGGGCCCTCGCACCTCTGCGCGCGTCGGGGTTACCAGTGGACGCCGCTCCTTGCGACTGCGCATTTGCGCGGCACTCAGACGCCGCAAATCGTCAACAATGAAAAGGGAACTTCCCGCCGAGTACAACGATACCTCACACAAGATTCTACATCATGCGGTTCATTAGCTGTGAAAGGGGGCGTGCCCAAAGCATAGCGGGCGGGTCAAACCATCACCAATAAAAAAGGAAGTCTCTGCTGAGTTCAATGATACCTCACACAAGACTCTACCTTAGATGGGTCAGCATTTATAAAAGGGGGCGTGGCTTAAGCACAGGGGGCGGGCCAAACCATCACCAATTAAAAAGGAACTCTCTGCTGAGTTCAATGATACCTCACACAAGGATATACCTTAAAGGGTTCAAATTGTATGAAAGGGGGCGGGGCTTAAGCATAGGGGGCGGGTCAAACCATCAACAATTAAAAAGGAAGTCTGTGCTGAGTTCAATGACACCTCACACAAGGGTATACCTTAAACGGTTCAAATGTTATGAAAGGGGGCGTGGCTTGAGTAAGTGGGCGTGGTCATATTATAGGGGGCGGCTCAGTATCACATGTAGACCACACATTCTGAGTTTCGTGCAAATCGGATGATGTTTGTCATATAAGGCGCATTTAATGTTGCCAGCGGGGGGCGCTATGACCAAAAGTCAATCTTGGCCTGTAGGTGTCCTCAGGCCTGGACCCTTGTCAATCGTGAGAAATTTCGGTGAGATACGACAAAGTACACTCAAGTTACAACAACTTCTTTGTTCATCGCTAAACACTCAAAATGGCCGCCACGCCATGCCCACACCGTCTGACGAAAAGTTTTTCTTTTAATAACTTTTCATCGTTAAGGTGTTGGGATGGTACAGACCAAGTTTGAGGTCCATCGGATGAAATCTCTAGGAGGAGTTCGTTAAAGTATAGCACCTTGACTTTTAGGCCTACTTCCTGTTGCCACCAGGGGGCGCTATGACTTTAAGTAAATATTGGCCTTTATTTGTCCTCAGGGTTGGACTCTTATGAATCCTGAAAAGTTTCGAGGTAATCGGACAACGTACACTCGAGTTACACCCACTTCCTGTTTCGGCGGCAAAACGCACAAAATGGCCGCCCTGCCACGGCCACACCCTATGACGAAAAGTTTTTCTTTTAACAACTTTTCATCTTTAACATCTTAAGATGGCACAGACCGAGTTTGAAGTTGATCGGATGAAATCTCTAGGAGGAGTTCGTTAAAGTACGACATGTGGAAATGGCCAAAATTGCACTAATTTCGAACATTTAATTCAAAATGGCGGACTTCCTGTTGGGTTTAGGGTATGGCTCTAATGAAGTTTTTTGTACATCTTGACATGTTACATATGTGTACCAAGTTTCGTGAGTCTACCTTAAACGCACTGCAGGGGCTCAATTTTCTTAACTTTCTAGGGGGCGCTAGCGAGCCAGTTTTATGCGCCTATTCCCGAAACCCTTAAAATACGTAAATTTTCACTATACTTGATGCGACCGCCAAATTTGGTGAGTTTTTGAATATATTAAGCCCCTCAAAAAGCCAATTCATTTGACGGGAAAATAATAATAATTCCTTCAGTTTCAATAGGGCCTTCGCCGCTGTCGGTGCTCGGGCCCTAATTAATATGTCTGTGCCACATGAACAGGGCCCTTATGTGTCAACTGCCTCAATTTCTCCACATCCTATGTGTTCGGAGAGTGCGTCTGCCAACTCAAAGCAACTTGTTGTCTTTTGTGCTATCATTGTCATCCACCCATTGCAGAAAGGTTGGCCACAGTATTCTCCAAAGTTCTTCAAAGGCAAGTTTGTGTGCACGGGCTACACAGTTCCATGCCATTCCCTTCATGATGTTTTCAGCTGTGTTCTTTCCAAACACACCACTTTCCTCAAGAATGTCCCTCAGTCCAGAATCAGCAAGATGCTGTCCAATGACCTTTGAAAAGTTCATCTGCACATTAAAGCCACCCAAGAGAATAATAATATCCTCACACTCTTTTTGGTGGTGCCACTGAAGCATCTTTCCTTTGCATTAGAGCTAGAGCTGTTCATCAAAGGTTATGATTGTGTACCTTTGGCCCAGTTTTGTAGTCATTTTGTGGCAGTTCTGTAACACTGTCCAGATTGTGTCGTAGTCATGTGCTGGATAATTTATGATACCACTCCAAGATGGAACAACCTGATTATCTGTGTTCTGTAGTTTGCATATAATCCATGCAAGATCTTCGTTCTTTGATTGTTTAGTTAGTTGTGTGTATGTCTGAATAATACATCTCCGGTGTAACTGATCCATGACATTTTGGAGGGGGCTTCTGCAATTCAATGTTAGCATCCTTGAGTTCAAACACTCTTGGTGGAACTGAGACTGACTTTGATTTCCCAGATTTCAGCATTATTTTTGGGATTTCTTCTTCAGGATTACTTCGTCTGAAAGCAGCAGTCTGGGAAGCATGAAAGGTTCCTTTCCCATCAAGGGTCTCCTCATTTATGTCTATGTTGTCATTTGCATACATTATGTATCCAGGGAGACTAGCATTGACAAAGTTCAGTGGAATGTATACTTCACCATTCTCAAAGTATCACTTCATAGCCTCATTTGCCATGGTAGTATCAGCTCTCAACACTGACTCATAGCTTATGCTGTGCCCAGCAGCATGAAGTAACTGCACTAAGTCCTTTGAGTGTGTAGCTTAGTGTACAGCAACTCCAATTCCAATGTGACATCATGTCTTGGGGACTCCCTGATGTCTGCCTTGACCTTTACCGACACCCGATACATCCAACTCAGTATCTCAGTGTCCTTGTCTGTTCCACAGCTAGTCATTTTCATCCCTTTAACATCATCTTGTTTGTCATCCATTAATTTCTTCATGTTAAGAAGAGCAGTTCTAGCTGTCATGTCAGGAAATATCATGATGGAATCAGTTGGTTTTAATGATTGAACAAATAGTGCTTTTCCCTGAAGCAACTTTTCAAGCTTTGTCTTGAAACGCTGACCTTTGTATATTCCTGGTTCCAAATCAAAGTCTCCCAGAAATTTACAGTATCTTTCCCATACTGTTTTCAACGAGTATATTTCACCTCTGGCAAGTCCTGCTCTAAGCTCATCTGCCACATTGTGTAAGCAAATATAATATGGAGCACCTGCTCTTGATGAAGTGCTAGAGGAAGTCCCTGTAGCAGATAAAATGATACTTGCCTTCTGCAGCAATCAAGTTATTGACTCCTGCAAGCCTCAGTCACAATTCTGTCTTGTTGAGCTAGATCAAGAATCTTTTTAGATGTAGTCATGACTTGGATGTTTTGAAGTTTGTCCTCAGGCTTGTCTTTCTGACAGAAAATACATTTTTCCCAAGACACTGAAGGTATCGAACTCCTAGTGGTGACCGGCTCGCAGTTGCTTGCAAGATTTAGTGACTTCTTTTCACTTTCAAAGCGTTTCTTCAGGCGGGAAATAAAAGTCACATTTGTAAAAGCTGCATACCATGTTTTGTGCCATTTTATCTTTTCAGTTTCCATATTTGTCTTGACAAATGAAAATGTTTTCCCAATCAATATCTCTTCCTATTTGTTTTTCTTTGGACGCTAGGCTTACAACTCCCTCTGGATCCATGTTATCTCATCTTATCTGAAAGGCAAAGAAATGTTTCACTACACTAGTCTGATTGGATTCTGGATCACTACAATGTCCTCTGACATAAGCTGAGGGCTTGGCTATTGAACAAACTGGTTAACACTTTTAGCTAGCAGACTGTAAAATAGGCTGCTGTGCAGCAAATAAATTATAAACATAATATTTCCATTACACATCTGTACAAAACTTAATTTACCTATTAGTAAGTAAGCTAGTAATTATGAAAGTAAATTAGCCTAGCTATCTGTCTGGAAGTATAGCTAGTTGGAAAAGAGTTTAGCTTACCTGTTTCTGGCAACATTTGATGGTAGAATGGTAGAATCTTGAGGTAAATGTTTGTGTAGACAAATAGACAAAAGTTAATCTGTTGTATGATTGTGTGATTCGCTTTTTGTTTTGTTCAGACTGTTGACACCTGCTGTGATCATCTTCTCTGGATCTGCTGCCTCATGCCAAATCACAGCTGTGCTGACACAACAGTGCCCCTTGTGGTGTGATACTGTTGTGGTATTTATTAGGGCCCAAGCGCCGACAGCAGCGAAGGCCCTATTGAAACTGAAGGAATTATTAGGGCCCGAGCGCCGATAGCAGCAAAGGCCCTATTGAAACTGAAGAAATTATTATTATGGCCCGAGCGCCGACAGCGGCGATGGCCCTATTGAAACTGAAGGAATTCTTATTAGGGCCCGAGCGCTGACAGCGGCGAAGGCTCTATTGAAACTGAAGGAATTATTAGGGCCCGAGCGCCGACAGCAGCGAAGGCCCTATTGAAACTGAAGGAATTATTGTTGCTTTCTTTCTTTCTTTCTTTCTTTCTTTCTTTCTTTCTTTCTTTCTTTCTTTCTTTCTTTTCCCGTCAAATGAATTGCCTTGTTAAGGGGCTTAACATATTCAAAAACTCACCAAATTTGGCGGTCGCATCAAGTCTGGTGAAAATGTACGTATCGTAAGGGTTTCGGGAATAGGCGCACAAAAATGGCTCGCTAGCGCCCCCTAGAATGTTAAGAAAATTGAGCCCCTGCAGTGCGTTTAACGTAGACTCACAAAACTTGGTAGACATATGTAACATGTCAAGATGTACAAAAAACTTCATTAGAGCCATACCCTAAACCCAACAGGAGGTCCGCCATTTTGAATTAAATGTTTGAAATTAGTGCGATTTTGGCCATTTCCACATGTCGTACTTTAACGAACTCCTCCTAGAGATTTCATCCGATCAACTTCAAACTCGGTCTGTGCCATCTTAAGATGTTAAAGATGAAAAGTTGTTAAAAGAAAAACTTTTCGCCCTTTGACGTTTCGCTGCCGAAACAGGAAGTGGGTGTAACTCGAGTGTACGTTGTCCGATTACCTCGAAACTTTTCAAGATTCATAAGAGTCCAACCCTGAGGACAAATAAAGGCCGATATTTACTTAAAGTCATAGCGCCCCCTAGTGGCAACAGGAAGTAGGCGTAAAAGTCAAGGTGCTATACTTTAACGAACTCCTCCTAGAGATTTCATCCGATGGAATTCAAACTTGGTCTGTACCATCCCAACACCTTAACGATGAAAAGTTATTAAAAGAAAAACGTTTCGTCAGACGGTGTGGGTGTGGCGTGGCAGCCATTTTGAGTGTTTAGCGATGAACAAAGAAGTTGTTGTAACTTGAGTGTACGTTGTTGTGTCTGCCCGAAATTTCTCACGATTGACAAGGGTCCAGGTCTGAGGACACCTACAGGCCAAAATTGAGTGGCAACATGAAATGCGCCTTATATGACAAACATCATCAGATTTGCATGAAGCTCAGAATGTGTGGTCTACGTGTGATACTGAGCCGCCCCCTATAATATGACCACGCCCACTTACTCAGGCCACGCCCCCTTTCATTCTATTTGAACCGTTTAAGGTAGAGTCCTGTGTGAGGTGTCATTGAACTCAGCAGAAACTTCCTTCTTCATTGGTGATGGTTTGGCCCGCCCCCTATGCATAAGCCACACCCCCCTTTCATAACATTTGAACCGTTTAAGGTATACCCTTGTGTGAGGTATCATTGAACTCAGCAGAGACTTCCTTCTTCATTGGTGATGGTGAATTTGTGAATTGGTGATGGTGAATTTGAACCGTTTAAGTTAGAGTCTCGTGTGAGGTGTCATTGAACTCAGCAGAGACTTCGTTTTTAATTGGTTATGGTTTGACCCGCCCCCTATGCTTAAGCCCCGCCCCCTTTCATACAATTTAAACTTTTTAAGATAGAGTCTTGTGTGAGGTGTCATTGAACTCAGCAGAGACTTCATTTTTCCTTGGTGATGGTTTGACCCGCCCCCTAAGCTTTAGCCACGTCCCCTTTCATAACTAAAGACCCGTTTTATGTAGACCCTTGTGTGAGGTATCATTGAACTCAGCAGAGACTTCCGTTTTAATTGGTGATGGTTTGACCTGCCCCCTACGCTTTAGCCACGCCCCTTTTCACAGCTAATGAACCGTATGACGTAGAGTCTTGTGTGGGGTATCGTTGTACTCGGCGGGTGTTCCCTTTTCATTGTTGATGATTTGCGGCGTCTGAGTGCCGCACAAATGCACAGTCGCAAGGAGATCGGCGTCCGCCGGTAACCCCGACGCGCGCCGAGGCTCGAGGGCCCGTCCATCGCTGCTCGCAGCTTTAATTGATTATTATTTTTTAATGATCATGCTTGCACATAAATTGGATTATATTGCACATTTGCCCAACATTACAGAAGGTAACATGGAAGAAAATGGAAGCACTTTGGAAAAGAAATCGGCTTTTCCACTTTTAAGAATATAGTGTTAAAATGGACAAAAAAACACTTTCTAAGCTGACAACCTTGCTAGGACACATGTTGAGGGGTTAAATATGAGTACTGGATAGGTTGTATGCTTGTACCAAAAGGTTTTGGCCTCCTGACTATAAGATGCATTCCATTTACCAAATTGCAGAGTTAATTTCTTTGTCTAATAACATCAGGCTTACCTGAACATCCACCACCTTGGTTACTCTCTCCTCTATCAAAGAGTACGAGCCATACTTTGCACAGTGCCCTGGAGAATCTGCAGAGGTGTCAAAAGTATTCACATTCATTACTCAAGTAGAAGTATAGATACTAGGGTTTGAAAAGACCTCTGTAGAAGTATCAACTCAAGCTTTTTACTCAAGTAAAAGTGTAAAAGTACTGGTTTCAAAACTACTTAAAGTATAAAAGTAAAAGTACTGTAAGGGGGAAAAAATGCCATTAAGGACAAAAGCTTATATAGTGCACTACCCCACCTCCACAAAAAAGGAAGCACCTTGTTCAATTGTATTTGTCTGTTCTGTATGTTTAAAAATATAAACCAATAAAAAAGTTGATCTAAAAAAAAAAAAACTTATTTCAGGCTGAGTCTGTGTTGTTTTTCAACGGCAGCTACAGTCTGGTGTTAGAATCCTCTCCAGTGAAATACAGACACACTTTTAGCTGCTAGCTAACGGTATTCTAACGTTAAAAAAGTCTATCCTAGACAACCCAGTCTCATGGCAGTACGTAAAATGGTCACATTATTTTAATCTATTGATACGTGTTCACAGGGACGTTTTTGTCGCTTGTTTCGTGGTGGCCAGGACGAAAATGTAAACTTATGTATTTAAATGGGAAGCATATGTCGTGGTCACAGCACGTCTACGGTAGCGAGTAGTATTAAATGCCGAAAAAATCAGCGTAAGGAGGTTGGTTGGGTCAAACCACCCTAAAATTCCCCCAAAATTCCGGACTTTCACCCAGGAGGCCGGGGATTGCGTCCTGCACGTGGCGTTTTGTTTCCCCGTTAACAGTCCTGTTATTGTCGTGTGTTCCCTGCGGCCGTCTCCCGGCATGTGAGGCATCCTTTCCCCGTGGCTGTGTCCCGGCGTGTGAGGCGTCCTCCCACACGGCAGTTTCCCGGCGTGTGAGGCGTCCTTTCGCCATGGCCATGTCCCGGCGTCTGGGGCGTCCTCCCCTGCGGCCGTTTCCTGGCGTGTAAGGCGTCCTTTCCCCGTTGTTTTTTTCCTAAACCCAACCTTGTCATAAAGTTGGACATTTTGCACGTGTTTGCCGCTCACTCAAAACCAGTGATGTACATGAGATAGAGCTGCCTAAACTGACTGTGCTGTACTTGAGAGACCCTTGCCATGCACCAGATACACTTTTGTGCAAAATTACCGTCCTTAAACCTGCTTCCCTTGCCAAAGAGCTTGAACTAGTTGTGGATACAGTATCCATTTTGCCACACCACATCTACGATATGTACTTCAGTGACATACCACTGCTCCCACCTACAAGTCGACTGGTGACCTACACAAGTAAAAGAATTCCAGTGCTTGGATGCATACATGTCACAGTGAGTAGAGCAGTTTCGACCTCCTCAGCCATGTTCTTTGTGGTGAAGAAGGGCACCCTTCTCCTAGGACGAGATCTCATGGCTGTCTTAAACATCTGCATTCAAGGCAATACTGTCCTACCTCCGTCCACTGCTGCTCCTGGTCCTGTGATGACTACTGACTCTACAACTGCATCCTGCATCCCTGCTGCTCCTGACATCGGCTGTGCACACAACTTTGTGCATAAGGTGAAAATCGACCATACTATCAAACCTGTACGTCAGAAACTACGACGCCTGCCTTTTGCTGTAAGGGCTTCTGTCTCAGCGGAACTGGACCGCTTGCTGAAAGCTGGCGTCATTGAGAAGATTGATGCATCACCATGGGTTTCACCTATCGTAGTCACAGGACGGAAAACTGGTGGAATAAGAATGTGCACAGATCTCTTGTTCGCAAACCTACAAGGTGCAAGGTATTCTCTACAATTGATCTGGCTAATGCATATTACCAGCAGCCTCTCAATGAAGATAGCCGAGACCTCACAGCATTCATGACACACAAGGGTCTTTTCAGATACTGTAGGGTTCCCTATGGCCTTGCATCGGCCCCTTCTGCCTTTCAGAAAATGATGGCTGACATCCTCAAAGGCCTCCCAGGTGTCCAGAATTATTTGGATGACCTCATTGTCTATGGCAACACTCCTGCTGAACATGACCAGAACCTCAACATTGTCCTCCAAAAACTGAAAGAGGCTGGACTACTGCTTAATGACAACAAATGTCACTTCAGGAAGCCCTCTCTACGCTTCCTAGGCCATGTCATCACTGCAGATGGCATTCTTCCTGACCAAGAGCACATCGATGCTGTTCTAAAAGCCCTGCCTCCATCTGACATTGCTGCCCTGCGTTCCTTCTTGGGCCTAGTATCCTGGTACTCAAAGTTCCTGCCTAACTTTGCAACAGTTGTGGCCCCTATGCCAGTGACAAAGACACCTTTACATGGACTCCTGCAGCACAAATCAGTTTTGAAGAAGTTAAACAACTTCTGGTGGACAGTCCTGCACTTGCCCCGTTTGACCCTTCTCTACGTCCAGTAATATCCACAGACGCAAGTGATTATGGACTTTGCACAAGTACAACCTGATGGCACAGAGAAGCCTGTGGCTTTTGCTTCCCGCACACTAACTGCAACAGAGCGGAAATATTCAACTGTTGAAAAAGAAGCACTTGCCTGTGTGTGGGCTGCAGAAAAATGGAGAACGTACTTGTGGTGATGTCGCTTTACTCTCCGCACAGACCACCAGGCATTGACAACACTACTCAGCACAAAAGGAATCGGTCGGGCTGGAATGTGTATTGCCCGCTGGTCCGCACGCTTGCTCTGTTTTGACTATGATGTCATCTACCGACCAGATTCTCAGAACTATACAGCTGATTGCCTTTCACGTCTCCCCTTACATGCACCTGCTGATTCTACCCTTGATGCAGAACCTGAAATGGTGGCACAAGTTTCTGCTATCCTAAGCTCCCTCCCAGTGGATGACTTTGACACTGCCTGCTCTGCTTGTCCTGAGCTGTCAGCATTGCGCTCACAAATGGAAAGTGGCTGGCCTTTCTCCGTTAAGTCAGTTAGTGAAACATTGTCTTCATACTACAAGATCAGAGATGAACTCTCAGTCAAAGATAACTACATCCTGAGAGGCTCAAGACTCATTGCACCACTCTCCCTACAACACACTCTGATCACACTTGCACACGAGAGTCACCAAGGGGTCGTCCGCACAAAGCAACGCCTGAGAGACCTGTACTGGTGGCCAAAAATGGATTCGCAAGTGCATTCTTGCATAGCTTCATGTGTACTCTGCCAGTCTAATGATAAAACAGCCAGTACTCACCCTGCTCCTCTGCAACCTGTTCCACTGCCTGATGGGCCATGGAAGAAACTTGGGCTTGATATTGTTGGACCCTTTGACACATCTGTTCCTGCCTGCAGGTATGCCATTACACTGACTGATTACTATTCCAAGTGGCCTGAGCTTGCTTTTTCACATACTGCCACTACTGCAGACGTTATCCAGTTCCTGACGTCTGTCTTCAGTCGTCATGGCAACCCAGAGAACATTGTTACAGACAATGGTGCACGGTTCACTTCTGCAGCTTTTGTAGCGTTTCTTCAGGACCGAGGTATATCTCATAGCAGAACTTCAGTCTATTATCCAGCTGCTAATGGAGCTATTGAGAGATTCCATCGCGTCCTCAGAAGTTGCATTCAAACCGCAATCCAACAGTCCCTGCCATGGAAAGAGACTGTACTGAACTGGCTTCAGGTGTACCGTGCAACACCACATGCAGCAACTTCCACAACCCCTCATGAACTCCTTTACGGAAGAAAAATGCGAACCAAACAGGATGTGCTTCCCCTGCTGCCTGTCACATCTCCACTGGATGCGTTTGCTAATGATTCGGTCCAGAGACGGCAGCGTACCATGCAGCATTACACTGATGCTAAATGTCGGGCACGCCCGCCTTTTTTCAAACCGGGAGAGAAAGTGAGGATAAGAAAACCTCAGCATGTCCCTAAAGCACATCCCTGATTCACTACCCCAGTAACTGTGAGAAAGAGAATAGGTCCTAACTCTTTTTTACTGAGTGATGGAAAGATTTGGAATGCAGCTCACCTTGCCCGCTTTCCCTTCTGTGGCTGAACAAGACTGTGACACATCTTGCCTGCCACACTCTGACACCCGAGTCACTCCTGAACCCTCTAACGAACAGCCACGTGTTAAATACAAGCCTAAGTGGCATAAGGACTATGTCATGCCATAGCTTCAAAATGAGCTGAGATGATTGGTTGTTACAGTTCAAAGTATTACTGGTTAGGTACCAGACACATTTAAAATACAAGTGAAGAGTAATTCTTATGTTTATACTTACGTGCACTGTTTAAATGTTTAATGTGCCTTATGATAAGTTTCCCAATATACTGTGCTAATGCTATCTAGTGGGTATACTATGGGTATATTTTTAAGTTAAACAGTATAGGACAGCTAGAGTCTTGCCTTATTTTGATCTACTCTTTACTGTTGACACTTATTTTGAGTGTAATCTTTTACAGAAAACATAGATGTTGTGTTCTATCTTTGTATGTCTGCTGCATTCTACCACTAGGCGGCACTGTTGTAAAGCAGCTATAAGTTGAGACCCTGAGTACAGAGAGTGAGAGAAGAAGATGGCGACTACTGAATGTACCGTGCTCGTCAATGACCGTGCTTTGCTAGCATGCTCGCTATTAAGAACTGTTGTAATAATATAATGCTTCCTGTTGAAGTAAACGGCACTTGTTGAACATTACGGCGTTCTTCTTTTCACCAGCGTACACTACACATGTAAACTGGAATCTTAGTGGAAAATTCATTTTCATGAGCCATGTAACAGCTTAGTTGAAAGGTTCAAAATACAGAATATTATGTGCATGTAAACACACACTGTCTTAACAGTATGCAGTAACTTGTTACTCCATACTACTAGTTAGAAAGATTGATTAGTTTTCCAGTTTTGGCACATCCCTTTTGTGAGTTTTAATAAACTCCAACTTCAAGCTTGCCATGGCCATACTCTTCTTCTTTGTGTATTTGGACTATTGGAGTATAACTGCTTTAGAAAAGAGGAATGGTAAGCAGACGGTTATGAAATGATTCAATGGTACAAATAATTGTTTTCAGTAAACTGTGTAAACGTATTGTCCCATTAGCAACCAAGCTAACAAGCTTATTAACTCAGGGAGCTTTTTTTTCTTCAATAACTCGTTGAAAGAAACTACTGTCTATACAATCCTGAAAAAAAATGCAAGGGTATAGTAGTCAACAATGTAAAGAGAAAATAAAAGGTCACAGAACTACTGTACTTGTTACTTACTAGCTTTATATTGGCTTGTTTAATTGCAAGCAATTGTTAGCATTGAGCAGCTACTGTAGTTTACCAACTAGCTCTGTAAGTGGTACATCATAATGGCCCTCATTTATCATTCTTGCGTAGAAACGGGCGTATATGTTGGCGTAAGATTATGCTTACACTCCTCTCACCACCTGATTTATGAAGCTGTGCGTACCTTTGAAATCCAGGTGTATGCAATACTTGCCCTTGATAAATGCCGTGGCTGAAAACGATCGTCATTAGAATAACACGCCCCAATATATTCTGGGTTTTGAGGCCTCGCCCCTACAATTCACGACATGGCGAGACGTAATCCGGCTGAGAAGCGGCACTTTTCAGAGGTGGAGATTGAAACCCAAGTGTGTACTATTTGGCAGCCTGAAAACTGGTATTAAAGGCTGTAGAAAGAATGCGAAATGGAAGGAGATCACTGATGCGGTCAACAGTGTTGCCGTGGTAAATCAGACTCCAGCTGAAGTTTAGCCTATTTAATTTATACATCGACACATTTTTCTATAGTCCTAATAGTAATATACAGGCTCTATTGCAATCTCTTAGGCCTACATATGTAGGTGTACTTATATTTAAATAAACACACGGTAGCAGAGTTTATGCAGTGTCTTTTATTTTACTTGTGGTTTTTTTTCATGAGTCGGAATAACGAGGCAACAGCTGGACCCTGTCTCCTGACAGCAGAGGGGCTGGAAAAACAAGCTAAAATAACTTGGTCAATGGCAGTAATAAATCATTCACTTGAAAGAGAAACAAAAACCTGAAGAATAAATAAAAATGTTGTGCATCGTCATGTTTCCTGTATTGAATATCATTGCCAAACATAACACTATAGGCTACCTTTTAAAAGCGAGGAATAATATCCTGTCTCCTTCGTAAAGCCCCCAGTTGGGGCTGTTCTGGACACTGCTCTCCGGGCATCGGGTCATCTGGCTCCATCGCTACATTTATGGGGTTTTCCTGCGAGATGTTGTACAGAACCCCCCCAGGCTAAAACAATGTTGCAAACCGGCGCATAGAGGAATTCTTTTAGTTTGTCAGTGCGTTTTGTGGTGTTAGGAATTGTTTTTCTGCGCATTTCCGCACTAACTCAAAACGTGCGTACATGTACACCACCTCCTGAGCTGGCGTAGGATTTGAGCGTGCCATACGCCAACGTCCATATTGATAAATCTCAAAGTCACCATGGTTTTGGGTGTACGCCAGGTGTACGCTGGAAATTTGATGTATGCACTTTTGATAAAAGAGGTCCAATGAGTCTAGAATACCATATTTTGCAAAGACGTGCGGATACATTGTAGGGTGCCACCCTCTGGTGTGACAATAGGCTTTTCCATTAATTTAGCAGCTATTTTGTATTTTAAACTTGAATTTTCCTTTTCCTCTTTAAGCAAAAAACAGTAAACAGTTAATAAAAAGCAAGTAAACAGTAAAAAACAAAATTAAATAGGTAAAAAGTCTGAAAGGTTAAATACACAGTATTCACAGTATTGCACAGAGGGAATATTGGTATTGCACAGTTAGGTGTACATTTGAGTTATCTCAGGACTGGTTTGCGCTTAGCAAAGATAAACAGATTACCTTTGTTTTTTTACAGCAATGACATATGTGACGAAACCTCTGCATTCTCATCTGACGCATCACACTCCTCTGTTATGGTGTGGTGGCCATTTCAGTAGATTTACTCACTAACGTTGTTGTGGAAACACAATAACCATGGAAACTAAATGCGTGGAATGTCACCTCTCTGTGGGGGAAGGAGCCGGAACTGGTGCGGGAGGTGGAGCGCTACCGGTTAGATCTGGTGGGGCTTACCTCTACGCACAGTCTTGGTTCTGGAACCATACTCCTGGATAGGGATTGGACTCTTTTCTTCTCCAGAAAGAGGCGCCGGGCGGGTGTGGGGATACTCACAAGCCCCCGGCTGAGCGCCGCTACGTTGGAGTTTACCCCAGTGGACGAGAGGGTCGCCTCCCTACGGCTGCGGGTTGTGGGGGGGAAAACTCTGACTGTTGTTTGTGCGTATGCACCAAACAAGAGTTCGGAGATTCTGCCTTCTTGGAGACCTTGAGTGGAGTCCTGCATGGGGCTCCAGTGGGGGACTCCATTGTTCTGCTGGGTGACTTCAACGCGCATGTGGGCAATGATGGAGACACATGGAGAGGGGTGATTGGGAGGAACGGCCTCCCTGATCTAAACCAGAGTGGTTGTTGGTTGTTGGACTTCTGTGCTAGTCATGGATTGTCTATAACAAACACCATGTTCGAACATAGGGATGCTCATAAATGTACTTGGTACCAGAGCACCCTAGGCCAAAGGTCAATGATTGATTTTATAATCGTTTCATCTGCTCTGAGGCTGATGTTCTGGACACTCGGGTGAAGAGAGGGGCGGAGCTGTCAACCGATCACCATCTGGTGGTGACTTGGGTCAGGGGGTGGGGGAAGACTCTGGACAGACCTGGTAAGCCCAAACGGGTAGTGCGGGTAAATTGGGAACGTCTGGAGGAGGCCCCTGTCCGACAGACTTTCAACTCACACCTCCGGTGGAGCTTTTCGTGCATCCCTGTGGAGACTGGGGGCATTGAACCCGAGTGGACAATGTTCAAAGTTTCCATTACTGAAGCTGCGGCGAGGAGCTGTGGTCTTAGGGTCTTAGGTGCTTCAAGGGGCGGTAACCAATGAACCACCGGTGGACACCGGTGGTCAGGGAAGCCCTCCGATATGTTATCCCAGAGGACTCTGGAGGCAGTTGCAGGGTACCGAAGGGCTGCAGCCTCTGCCGTGAAAGAGGCAAAGCAGTGGGCGTGGGAGAAGTTTAGAGAAGACAAGGAGAAGGACTTTCGGTCGGCACCAAGGTGCTTCTGGAAAACTGTTCGCCACCTCAGGAGGGGGAAGCGGGTATCCATCCAAGCTGTGTACAGTAAGGATGGGACACTGTTGATCTCAACTGAGGAGGTAATAGGGCGGTGGAAGGAGCACTTTGAGGAACTCCTGAATCTGACTAATACACCCTCTATGTTAGAGGCAGAGCCGGAGGATGATGGGGGATCGTTGTCAATTTCCCAGGCGGAAGTCACTGATGTAGTCAAACAACTCCACAGTGGCAAAGCCCCTGGGATTGATGAGATCCGTCTAGAAATGCTCAAGGCTCTGGGTGTGGAGGGGCTGTCCTGGTTGACACGCCTCTTCAACATTGCGTGGAAGTCTGGGACAGTGCCAAAGGAGTGGCAGAATGGGGTGGTGGTTCCCCTTTTCAAAAAGGGGGACCAGAGGGTGTGTGCCAATTACAGGGGTATCGCACTTCTCAGCCTCCCTGGTAAAGTCTACTCCAAGGTGCTGGAAAGGAGGGTTTGGCCGATAGTTGAACCTCAGATTGAAGAGGAACAATGTGGATTCCGTCCTGGTCCTGGAACAATGGACCAGATCTTTACTCTCGCAAGGATCCTGGAGGGAGCCGGGGAGTATGCCCATCCGGTCTAGGTGTGTTTTGTGGATTTGGAGAAGGCGTATGACCGGGTTCCCCGGGAGATACTGTGGGAGATGCTGCGGAAGTATGGGGTGAGGGGGTCTCTTCTCAGGGCCATCCAATCTCTGTATGACCAAAGTGAGAGCTGTGTCCGGGTTCTCGGCAGTAAGTCAGACTCGTTTCAGGTGAGGGTTGGCCTCCGCCATGGCTGCGCTTTGTCACCAATCCTGTTTGTAATATTTATGGACAGAATATCAAGGCGTAGTCGGGGTGGTATGAGGTTGCAGATGATGTGAAAATATTTTTTTTTACTAAAGCAGTATATGAAATCAGATGTATTACCTACCATCATTCAGTTGTTTTGTGTTATTTAGCTAAGATATTTATAAAATATCTGGTCATGCCAGACGTTTTATTATTCCACTAATTTTTTAAACAATGCAATTACCCATTTCAGCCACCAGGGGCAGTGCTCCCTTTGCCCCACAGCAAACTCATTGGTCAGACCCATCTGGTAGTGAAGGATGGTAGAGACTAAGAGCTACATGGAAAAATATGCACCAAACAAGCCACTTTGAAATTTTATTGTTTCTATGAATACAAAAGTTGGGTAACCCCCGGACTAAAAAATGTTGGATGACCCTCCCCTCAACAAAGAATAAAAAGACATGACCCTACCCTATTTTCCTCCGGTGGTCCATTCCATAAATACCGAATGGTCCCTTACCGGATATTTCCGGCAGTGCTGGAAGTTCCGCCAGATATCCCTCACTTTCACCTTTCTTTGTTCGGGAATGATTGTAAAGATTTACAAAGAATATATTTACAGCATTTACTCTCTTTTGGGACCTATTGGCAGTGATTTGCTATGGACAAAATACACAGGGCAATACACTGGTAAGAGCAAATC
This sequence comes from Perca flavescens, assembly GCF_004354835.1. Lineage (NCBI taxonomy): Eukaryota > Metazoa > Chordata > Actinopteri > Perciformes > Percidae > Perca > Perca flavescens. The sequence goes on along the minus strand of NC_041338.1, from coordinate 9,575,999 downwards.
ATTTTTAACCATGTATCCAGCTAATTTATATAGCTCATATTACTGTATTGTGTGAACAGTTAACTTCATTTAATATTGTATGTGGCGTTTTCTTTTGTCGGGTGCAAATGTTCCACCTAAACAAATTCCTTCCGAGGCCATTTTGCAGAGCCACGGTCACAAACATAACATCTGTGTATCATTGTGGGACAGCAATCATGACAATCATCAATATTGCATGTTTTGATTTGGTGTGTATGTGTGTGTGTGTGTGTGACAGAAATGTGTGTCAGATGTTTGTTGGGTGACCATACAGATGTTTTTTATGTTTGTGTTTTTTAATGTTATCTGTTGATTGTTGGAGCAGACGATGCAACAACATTTTCTGTGTAAACAGACAAAGTTTTAACTCATCTTATCTTATCACTTCATCTGGAGCTTAGCGCCGCCGAAGATGATTGTGATTGGTTTAAGGAAGTGCAAACAGAAGTATATGCTCCTGTTGGCCAGATCTATCTCCACAGCGCTGCTAAGGAAGGTCTGGCAATGCGAAACTATGAACAATGCAGTAATCCACCTGGCTTAATGTGCATTTAATCAACAGACCACTTAAATACATTGTTTCCTGAGATGTTAACGTTTATATATTGACTATGCCAATAGATAGTTCACTCGTTTCTTGCTTGGTTGGTGTAGATATAGTGTATTACGATTATGGAGTGTCAAGAGACTTTCCAGCTTGTCTACTTGGTAGATTCCATTTGTTTGTGGACATTGATCATGTTTTTACATACCTTTTTTATTCTCAGCTGTAGATTTGAAGACAGAGACATTGAAGAGCTCAGACACTATAACCTGCAGCTTCTACAGTGCCAGTCAATACTATTGACTGCATTCTGGTTTGCCTAGGGACTTGACAAATAGGGTAAGCAGTGTGTAGTTAATTCAGTAAAGGAGGTTCCTATTTCTCAACAATGAAATAGTATCATATAACAAGCAGTTGTCCTCACATGTGTCCTTAGGAACTAAGTGAGAAATATCAATCTCCTGATGCTTAGTGTCAACTCAGTCAGTGGGAGCTCCTGAACATATTACAGGCGCAACCATACCCACACAAGGTAAGCATAAGGGCCCGAGCACCGACGTTGTCGGGGGCAAAGACCCTATTGAAATTCAAATGTTTTTTCTTCTTTTTCTTCCAATTATTATTATTCTATGTCTTTGAGTAGAGAAATCAGGTGCTTGGTCTAGTAAAAAACGCAAAACATTTGGGACGCATGTCAGACCTGGTGAAAGTTGCGATCTGATATGGGTTTCTGGCTTGTGTATGGCAAATTGGATCAATATCAGTTTTCAGTTATTATATAATATCAGTTATTTTCACGTGGAGACATGAAATTTGGTAGGCATATGTATAATGTATAGACTTACAAAAATGCCTCTTGGAGCCACCCCCTAAACCGTGTGTTGCCAATACGCACATCGGTTAGAATTATGTTTTGATATTTTTTTTATTTTCTCTCACAGCTTACCACTGCTGGGGTTGCAACTGAAATAAAAGGCTAAAGCAACGACAGTTCATGGAAAGCAAAAGTGTAATTATGGTCAGATCTTGTGCCTGACTGATGGGAAAGTGACCAGTGTAGTCTAATATAGGCTATTATAGTGGGTGTACTGTAGCCTACTGTATATTGGCCAGAATCTGCCTTTGGGGGAGAAGGGGGGCATATCATAGTGGGGGGGCCTGGGTGTCCTCCCCCAGGGAAGTTTTAGGCATCAACGACTTAATTTCCTGCATTCCGATACACTTTAATGCAGCAATTTACGGTAAAAAATACCTTTATTGACAATTCAAAATGTATCAAAAATATAATGGAAAGTAGCCTATATTGTTACGTGTCATTGGGCATTTTTAAGTGGGTATATAGAAATCCTGGAGCTTACTATCACGTAGACTACACCACTGGAAGTGATATTGATAGGATAAGCTTTTTTTTGCCAGCTTTCCTTCCTGCATCTTGCCTGTAAAACCGTGTTTGTGCCTGGGAACTGAAAGAAATCCAGGGCATGTTGATCTTGCTTTGTAGTACAGGCCTCAGGTGTACATAATTGGGTTCACGGCTTTCTTAAATAGACCACGGTATTGATCAAAGATTTACTGATGCTAAAATGGAGACTACGCATTGTGTATTCTTTACACAGAGTGAGCAGCAGCTTCATATGAAATTATGACATCGTGAAACACATTTGTAAAAAAGAAACACGGCCGGTGTAATAAAACAGCGAGAGAAAGCGAGGCAGACGATCGAGGACCGACTGAATGCGTAAGTAGCCTAAAAGTATACATTTACTGACCACTGCTCTGAATTGAAACTGCCATACCATTCAAGAAGTTAGGCTAATTATTTGCACAAATGAGCAGTTGTACTCTTTGCCTTAAAAGTGAGCAGAAGACTAATGTTATGCAGGAAATGTACCATTTAGATCAATTACAACCACTAATCTACAATGCTGTGAAGCGTACATATCCCTCTCTCTCTCACTCTGTCTCTCTCTCTGGTATGGGCTAAAATATGAATTACCTAAGGAATATACACTACTGGTCAAAAGTTGTTTTTTATTGACATTTTAGCAGTTCAAGTCCAATGAATAGCTTGAAATGGTAAGTGGTGAACTGCCTGAGGTAAAAAAAAAAAGTAAGGTTACCCAAAACTGAAAAATAATGTACATTTCAGTATTTTACAAAAAGGCCTTTTTCAGGGAACAAGAAATGGGTAAACAATGTAAAGCTGTTTGCTGCAGCAATGGAGGTTGATCAAGCTTTGAAAGTTGGTGCTACCAATTCCCACAGGTGTTCCAACTTGTCTGGATTACTTACAACCCCCTCTGTTTGTATAAAAAATATTGTTGGAACACACTGTGGTACCTGAGCATTATTTGAACAGTATTGTACTGCAGAAAGTAGTGTGTTGCTATAAAAATGGCGGGAAAAAGGCAATTATCAATGGAAGAGAGACAGACCATCATAACACTTACAAATGTTGGTCTTTCCTACAGAGAAATTGCGAAAAAAAGTCATTGAGTACAGTATTCTTCACCATCAAAAGTCACTTAGAAACTGGGGGAAACTCTGACAGGAAGAGGTCTGGCAGACCCAAAGCCACAACAGAGTCAAGAGCTTGCGTGATAGGCGGCTCACAGGACAACAGCTTCAAACATAATAATAGTGGTCGTGATAAGCAAGTCTCAGTTTCAACTGTAAAGAGAAGACTTTGAGCTCCAGGTTTGATAGGTCGAGTTGCAGCAAGAAAGCCATTGCTAAGACGTCAGAATAAGAAAAAGAGGCTTGCATGGGCCAAGAAACATCGTCAATGGACTACTGAAGACTGGAAGAAGGTGCTATGGATTGATGAATCAAAATCTTCGGTTCATCACGCAGGATTTTTGTACGCCGTTGAGTAGGCGAAAGGATGGTTCCTCAGTGTGTGACATCAACTGTCAAACATGGAGGAGGAAGCATGATGGTCTGGGGCTGTTTTGCTGGATCCAGGGTCGGTGATCTGTACAGAGTGAAAGGCACCCTGAACCAAAATGGCTACCACAGCATTTTGCAGCGCCATGCAGTACCCTCTGGTATGCGCCTAGTTGGTCAGGGGTTCATCCTACAGAGGGATAATGACCCAAAACATATGTCCAAGCTATGCCAGAACTACCTTAGCAAAAAAGAACAGACTTAAACCCCATTAAGATAAGATATACTTTATTGTCCCCGAAGGGAAATTTGTTTTGGACTCTGTCCATTCTGCAGCGTCAAAAGACAACACACAATACAAAAAAGGCAACACCAAATACAGAGAGAAAAAAAAATACAGAAAAGACAACAAATACAAATATCTCTCAACACATACTCTCTTGCAATACAAATATGCTTCCATATACATATAATGAGCATATTAACTACTCCTTTCATTGGCACTTCCCATTAAACAACCCATCGGCTGTATTCTCCGCAATAAGTGGGACACAGCCCTTGCACAGTACAATATTACAATAATACAATATTGCACAGCTGACATATTGCCCAACCCCAATAGCCTACATATCGCACAAATTCCACAATGCACTGACAATGCCCAACCTCGATAGACTACGTATTGGACAAATGACCATTGAGCTGGTTTGGGATGAACTGGACAGAAAAGTGAAAGCAAAGCAACCTACAAGTGCCACATATTTATGGGAACTTCTGCAACAGAGTTGGGAAGAACTTTCTGAAGAATATTTGATTTCCATTGTAGAAAGAATGCCACGAGCGTGTTCAGCTGTTATATCTGCCAATGGGGGCTACTTTGATGAGTCAAAAATTTAGAATACATTTTGGTTTATAAATTGATTGCATGATTTCTTTTTTAACTTAAATTGTTCATTTGTTCTATTCTTTCATTTAAGAGTACAATAAGACATTGAACTGCATGAATTTCAATAAAAATCTGGAAAAATTGGGGTGTTCTAAAACTTTTGACCGGTAGTGTATTTACTCCCACCGCTTGCTTTTCAGTATACAAGTATACAACAGTTTTTTTGTGGAAATAATTAGCCTAACTCTAAATGGTTTCTTTTAAGAGCAGTAGTTAGTAAATGTATATTTTTAGATATATCATTCAGTCGGTCCGCTTCTGCCACGTTTTTTCTCACTTTTTTTGTTTTTGTTTTTTACAGAGGCAGTTTCCGTCTTTACATATTATATGCTTCCTTTGCTTTGAAGGCCTATTAATGGACATAGAAAAGAAAGACTGAAGAAATTGGACTCTAACATCTAGAAACTATAAAGATAATTAAGTGATACATTTAATGCACACTTTAAACAGACTGTAACACAGTGTATTCATCAGATATTCCCCCCCCCCAGCTAAAGGTCAAAAACCAATGAGGTGTCCTCTCGCTGTTGTTTCATGAATGTACAGTAGCCTCAACTATATAGTTACTGGTCCAGGGAACTAAGCCTATAATTAGGGAGGATTGTACAATTATAAAAACCTATAATAATTGTTCAATCCTCCCAAATTATAGTCCCAGTTAACTGGAGAGAAAACAAATTGTGTGCTAAGAATGCCAAATACAGTGCACATGGAAGAGGAACATACATGGTCCTTTGTTAAAGAATACTAAAAGAAATTAAAGCTGCGAGCAGCGCTGGATGGGCCCTCGCGCCTCTGCGTGCGTCCCGGTTACCGGCGGACGCCGCTCCTTGCGACCGTGCATTTGCACTCAGACACCGCAAATCGTCAACAATGAAAAGGAACTCCCCGCCGAGTTCAACGATACCTCACACAAGACTCTACGTCATATGGTTCATTAACTGTGGAAAGGGGCGTGGCTAAAGCATAGGTGGCGGGTCAAACCATCACCAATTAAAAAGGAAGTCTCTGCTGAGTTCAATGATACCTCACATAAGGGTATACCTTAGATGGGTCAGCATATATGAAAGGGGGCGTGGCTTGAACATAGGGGGCGGGCCAAACCATCACCAATGAAGAAGGAAGTCTCTGCTGAGTTCAATGACACCTCACACAAGACTCTACCTTAAACGGTTCAAATGTTATGAAAGGGGGCGTGGCCTGAGTAAGTGGGCGTGGTCATATTATAGGGGGCGGCTCAGTATCACATGTAGACCACACATTCTGAGTTTCGTTACCGTCGGATGATGTTTGTCATATAAGGCGCATTTAATGTTGCCAGCGGGGGGCGCTATGACCAAAAGTCAATCTTGGCCTGTAGGTGTCCTCAGGCCTGGACCCTTGTCAATCATGAGAAATTTCGGGCAGATACGACAACGTACACTCACACTCACAAGTTACTACAACTTCTTTGTTCATCGCTAAACACTCAAAATGGCCGCCACGCCACGCCCACACCGTCTGACGAAAAGTTTTTCTTTTAATAACTTTTCATCGGTAAGGTGTTGGGATGGTACAGACCAAGTTTGAAGTCCATCGGATGAAATCTCTAGGAGGAGTTCGTTAAAGTATAGCACCTTGACTTTTAGGCCTCTTTCCTGTTGCCACTAGGGGGCGCTATGACTTTAAGTAAATATCGGCCGTCATTTGTCCTCAGGGTTGGAGTCTCATGAATCCTGAAAAGTTTCGACCCAGTTGGACAACGTACATTCGAGTTACACCCACTTCCTGTTTCGGTGGCGAAACGCACAAAATGGCCGCCCCACCACGGCCACGCCCTATGACAAAAAGTTTTTCTTTTAACAACTTTTCATCTTTAACTTCTTAAGATGGCACAGACCGAGTTTGAAGTTGATCAGATGAAATCTCTAGGAGGAGTTTGTTAAAGTACGACATCAGGGTTGGCTAGCATGGCTGTATTAAGATCATGCCTACATAACGGTACTACAGACATAGTGATTACATGGCCTTGGCTCTCTCTTATGATATATCCGAGGGCTGTATACTGTAAAGCTTGTAACGTGGATGAGGGATCCAGCGCTAGCTAGCTAGCTAGTAGCACGACATAATGATTAAATCTCCTTGGTTGTCTAGCTAAATACATCTATCGTTTATTTAGCTAAGCATGTAAACGATCAGGAACAACGAAAACACAATGTTTAACGTTAGTGAATATTTGACAATGAAAATGGCGAGTTCATGAGTTGGCCACTTGTAAGACATATGAGAGATAACCTCATGAACGAGCATGTTGCTACCGGTTGCTAAGACAACACAAACAAATTGTTGCTAGTGCGCGTGTCCACCGTGACGTCATGGGCCAAGAATGCGGAAAAGCCGAGCTCCATGTTTGCATAATGCACTCATTGGAATGTACGGGGCTTCCTGCCGAACACTGTATCCAGTTCTCTTAATACATCCATGGTTGGACAACGTACACTCGAGTTACACCCACTTCCTGTTTCGGTGGCAAAAAGCACAAAATGGCCGCCCCGCCACGGCCAAGCCCTATGACAATTTCACGGCCTTTTTTTGAGCTTTGTTGTGGTGTCTTTTGTATGTGTGTTGCAATGAAGTTGCAGAAAACAGTGAAAGTTGCATCCACCGTGTGTGATTGTGTGCATGCGTGCATTAAAAACTTTTCATCTTTAACATCTTAAGATGGCACAGACCGAGTTTGAAGTTGATCGGATGAAATCTCTAGGAGTAGTTTGTTAAAGTACGACATGTGGAAATGGCCAAAATCGCACTTATTTCGAACTTTGAAATCAAAATGGCGGACTTCGTGTAGGGTTTAGGGTATGGCTCTAATGAAGGTTTTTGTACATGTTGACATGTTACATATGTGTACCAAGTTTCGAGAGTCTACGTTAAACGCATTGCAGGGGCTCAATTTTTTTAACTTTCTAGGGGGCGCTAGCGAGCCATTTTTGTACACTTATTTCCGAAACCCTTAAAATACGTAATTTTCACCAGACTTGATGCGACCGCCAAATTTGGTGAGTTTTAATAGGGCTTTCGCCGCTGTCGGCGCTCGGGCCCTAATAATTCTTTCAGTTTCAATAGGGCCTTCGCCGCTGACGGCGCTCGGGCCCTAATAACAGTGCTTTACTGAACAGCAATATGCACCTGTTGTATTTTAATGCAGGCTGATAATAATAATAAGGTAAAAGCACTGCTGAGTGAACAGAAAAGGCTCCATAAATCCTGGCTGTTAGCCTGGTCAGGAGCAGGCTAGCTGCACAGAATAAATATCCATGGTAATTTAGGTGCCTCTGTTTTTGTACAACCAAATCAAGGCTAAATTCATCCAGGATAACTGGAATATCCTGGTTTAATCCCTTATCCTGGTTTTGTGCAACAGGCCCCAGACTTTCACTGCACTGAAAGACCGAACAGTAAAAGCTTGTTAAAGAAAATGAGTTCTGTTTTGTCAAAAATTCAAAAACGTTACTTCTCCACTATTTTTCTGAGTCATTAGTACAAATTTGTAATCTCAAGTTTACAGTGCTCAACCACTTTAATTATTTTTCGTCATTGTACTCAAATAGTTTAATAGTAATCGCTGAGACGTCACGTACGTGCTTCGACGTGCCACCTAATCGAGCCACGCACCCTGCACGCACCGAGCCTGTGGAAAAGTCTGCCATTGTTGCTGCCCGTGTCGGTGGAGAAATTTACAGCTTTCACAGCTGTTAGTTTGTGAAAAAAATCCTTTGAAAATACCTTATCAATATCAGTGATCTGTTGGCTATTTAAATCAAATTTAAAGATTATTAATTCAACACATTTGTCATTAATGAATATATTGACATCCAACCACCTGTAATATTTTCCAAACATTGTCTCAAAATGTTCACAGGTTTTACTTTGTTTAAGTCTTAAGCAAATCCCTTAGCATCCTCATCGGTGTCCTATTGTATAAAAAATGCATATATAAAGGTTATCAATTTAATAGGTTTCTCATTAATGAATATTCTGGCATCAAACCACAATAAGTCTCAGACCCCCTCTTACAAATTTCACAGCTGTTAGTTTGTGAAAAAGTCTTTATAAATCCTGTAGTATCCTCATCAGTGACCTATGGCTTTTCAATTCAATGGCTTGCTCGATTATGAATATAATAACATCAAACCACCTGTAATATGTCTCAGACATCCTCTCACAAATTTCACAGCTTTTAGTTTGTGAAAAAGTATTTAGCAAATCCTTTAGCATCCTCATCAGTGACCCATTGTCTCTAAAATGTATATTTAAAGCTTTTCGATTCAATGGCTTGCTCATTTATGAATATAATCACATCAAACCACCTGTAATATGTCTCAGACGTCCTTTTACAAATTTCACAGCTGCAATTTTGTGAAAAAGTCTTTAGCAAATCCCTTAGCATCTGCATAACTGACATGTTGTCTGTAAAATGCATATATAAAGATTATTATTTTAATATGTTTCTCATTTATGAATGTATCGACATCAAATCACCTGTAATATTTCTCAGACATCTTTTCCCAACTTTCACAGCTGTTAGTTTGTGAAAAAATACCAATATCCCTGATCTTTTGGCTATTAAATGCATATATAAAGGTTAACATCTTAATAGGTTTCTCATTTATGAATATGTTGACACCAAACCACCTGCAATATGTCTCAGACATTCTCTCACAACTTTCACAGCTGTTAGTTTGTGAAAAAAAATTGCCGTGGCGGGGCGGCCATTTTGTGTGTTTTGCCGCCGAAACAGGAAGTGGGTGTAACTCGAGAGTACATTGTCCAACTGGTTTGAAACTTTTCAGGATTCATAAGACTCCAACCCTGAGGACAAATAAAGGCCAATATTTACTTAAAGTCATAGCGCCCCCTAGTGGCAAAAGGAAGTAGGCATAAAAGTCAAGGTGCTATACTTTGGCCCGCCCCCTATGCTTAAGCCACGCCCCCTTTCATAACTGTTGACCCATTTAAGGTAGAGTCTTATGTGAGGTACCAATGAACTCAGCCTAGACATTTTTATTGGTAAAGGTTTGGCCTGCCCCCTATACTTTGGCCACGCCCCCTTTCACAGCTAATGTACTGTATGACGTAGAGCAGTGGTTCTCAATCGGTGGGGCCCGCCCCCCTGGGGGGGCGCGGACACTCTCCCGGGGGGGTGCGAGTAGGCTACAGGATGGGAGGAAAAAAATCAACAAAAAAAAATTCAGAAAGAAAATTTCCCCCATGTTGAAATGCAAGTGGTTGGACTATAACACACAAACAAATGATCCTCCTGGCGACTTTTTTGTCAAAAACTAATCTAGCGACTTTTACTGGTGTTATTGGAGACTTTTGTGGTGTTTGGAGACTCGAAAGCACGTATCACTCTGCAGTTACTGTGCTCAACGAGCAGCGGGTGCTGCCGTGAACCCCTCCCCTGTCCAAAAGCACTCACAGGCGGTCAGTCTCTCAGTAGCCTTGCGCAGCAGTCCCAGCCTGCAGTCAGAGCAGAGAAGAGACACACACCACTCCTCATATAAACTCATATTTTGCTCCTTGCAGACAGAGTGGACGCCTTCACACAAAAACTTGACCTATGGCATGGCCGCATCAGTTGAGGGAACTGCGACATGTTCCCCAGCCTTGCAGACTTTATCACTGATGCAGGCACGTCACACGACTTCTCCTCTCTTTTTCAATCAGCATCTGAGCACCTGTCAGCAATGAGAAAACAGCCACTGACCAGCATCAACGGGTCAAATTAATTTCCTTGTTTCTGTTATGAAGACAATCGTGTGTGACTCGAACATCTCACATTTACCAACAAAACGTACAGCGAAAGACCGTGCAAAACATTTCAGACTGTACTGCCAACGTGTATACATTGTAACATCAATGTACACTGTAACGTTTTTTCATTATATAGTCACTGAAGCGGCTGCTGTTTCAATACTGTCGGCTCTCTGCAGCGGGCGGGGCTGCTGCTCCATTTCCCCCATGGACGCACGCACGCACGCAATCACACACGGTGGATGCAACTTTCACTGTTTTCTGCAACTTCATTGCAACACACATACAAAAGACACCACAACTTTTATCGCAATTTTTAACAAAAGCTCCCGTGAAATCAGGCATTTTGGGCCGCAACAAGCTCAAAAAAAGGCCGTGAAATCCTGGAAGGACTGCCCTTGTGTGTTTTTTCATGTGTTATGGTGCGCATTCACCAGTGTTTTTTTGTTGTTGTGGTGTGCGTAGGCTACTCCTGATTTTGTCAGTCATCTCATCTCTTATATGCTGTGTCTCTATGATCCTATCCTGTCCTATTCATGGTAGCCTGCTCGGGGACATTGTGCCGTCATCACGTGCTGTAGTAGGGGGGGCCGCCTTGATAATCCTGCATATGGGCCCGGTGTTGGCTCATTACTCCACTGACCTCCTGCCCTCTTTCGTCATTCTAGGCAGCATTGATGCAGGAATACTCCTGTCGCCTTGAAGATTCTCCTCCCTTTTGCGTTGGCATATTTGTGTGAGGCAGGATTCTCAAAAATGACTGCACTCAAAACGAAATAACGCAATCGTGCACGAATCTAGGATGTTTAAGCCACGCCCCCTTTCATAAATGCTGACCCATCTAAGGTAGAGTATTGTGTGAGGTATCATTGAACTCAGTAGAGAGTTCCTTTTTAATTGGTGATTGTTTGGCCCGCCCCCTACTCATTAGCCACGCCCCCTTTCACAGCTAATGAAATGTATGACATAGAGTCTTGTGTGAGTTATTGTTGAGCTCAGCAGGGAGTCTGCGGTGTCTGAGTGCAGCGCAAATGCACGTTCGCAGGGCCCACAGTCCACCAGTAACCCCGACGCACACCGAGGCGCGAGGGCCCGTCCATCGCTGCTCGCAGCTTTAATTAATTGAAACTGAAGGAAATTTTTTTTTTCTTTCTTTCTTTTTCCCGTCAAATGAATTGCCTTTTTGAGGGGCTTAACATATTCAAAAACTCACCAAATTTGGCGGTCGCATCAAGTCTGGTGAAAATGTACGTATTTTGAGGGTTTCGGGAAGAGGCGCACAAAAATGGCTCACTAGCGCCCCCTAGAAAGATAAAGAAATTTAGCCCCTGCAGTGCGTTTAACGTAGACTCACGAAACTTGGTACACATATCTATGTCCAGATGTACAAAAAACGTAATTAAAGCCATACCCTAAACCCAACAGGAAGTCTGCCATTTTGAATTGAAAGTTTGAAATTAGTGCAATTTTGGCCATTTCCACGTCGTACTTTAAACAAAGTCCTCCTAGAGATTTCATCCGATCAACTTCAAACTCGGTCTGTGCCATCTTAAGACGTTAAAGATGAAAAGTTTTTAAAAGAAAAACCTTTCGTCATAGGGCGTGGCCGTGGCGGGGCGGCCATTTTGTGCGTTTCGCCGCCAAAACAGGAAGTGGGTGTAACTCGAGTGTACATTGTCCAACTGGCTCAAAACTTTTCAGGATTCATGAGTCCAACCCTGAGGACAAATAAAGGCCGATATTTACTTAAAGTCGTAGGCCTAAAAGTCAAGGTCCTACACTTTATTGAACTCCTCCTAGAGATTACATCCGATGGGGTTCAAACTTGGTCTGTATCATCTCAACGCCTTAAAGAGCAATGTGCAGGTTGAATTCATAACTGAATTAATACTTAATGTTGTCTGAAGAGGTCTTTTAAAAACACATAAGTAGAAATTGCTATGTTACACAGACCCTAAAGCAGAAATTTTGATGAAAGGGTGCCCATTTTTAAGCTAGGCTCTGAAATAGCCTTTCCCGCTAGCAACGCATATAGCGTAGGCAGAGGTAAACAATAGGTTTCTTCTCACTCTACAGTGGTGAGAGAGAGAGCTATAGAGAAAGTTTATGTAAGTCATAATGGTAAATTATTGTGTTTGTGCTGGTTGCACAAAGTCCAGCCTGTCAGGAAATCATGTACATAATTTTCCTTGTAGGAAAAGCAAGGTTTTTTGTTTTTGGGTTCGTTTTGTGCAGGTGAAGTGAGCAGACTTCACTGCCGCGTCTGTCACCACACTCTCGGTCGTCTGTGGCGCTCATTTCACTCCGGAGAGTTATAGACCTGAAGAGTTATAGACCTGGAGATTTGTTGGAGTCTCGGATAGGATTTTGGAGTAAGGACCATGCGAGGCTGATTACAGATGCTGTTCCCTCGGTGATGGAATCAAGTCCACCACCATCAAGGCTTTCACCTGAATCTGGCGTGGGCATGATTGGAGGACCAAGTGCTAGCACTTGCAGAAATTCCATGCACCGAAAAGAGCTCCTAGCAGAGTAAGTCTTACTTTTAATTCTTGTAACTCTTAATTTGGCTGATCTCGTAATGTTTTAGTCTAATAATTTCAGAATAAAGAAGTGATTTGAGTGTGTATGTATTGGGCAATCCACCATCTAACTAGTAACATACATGTTAGCTTGGCTATTGTATTAGCAAACATTTGGTAGCTGATGATTTGATGACAGGAGTAGCTAAAATTGCGTCTGAAATCATTCCCTCATCTGGATTAAAAATGCGCTGACTGCAAATTCCTAGCATCAGGGCTTCAGTATACAGAGAGAGAGCTTTAGAACAGGTTTTCGTAATTGTCTGCCTTGAAATCAATGCAGTTTGCATTAAGCTAGCTATGAGCTGTTGGCAGGCAGCTAGCTAGCACAAACACCCCCGTTTCCCCCGTATTTTATTAAGCTAGCTATGAGCTGTTGGCAGGCAGCTAGCTAGCACAAACACCCCCGTTTCCCCCGCATTTTATTAAGCTAGCTATGAGCTGTTGGCAGGCAGCTAGCTAGCACAAACACCCCCGTTTCCCCCGTATTTTATTACGCTAGCTATGAGCTGTTGGCAGGCAGCTAGCTAGCACAAACACCCCTGTTTCCCCCGCATTTTATTAAGCTAGCTATGAGCTGTTGGCAGGCAGCTAGCTAGCACAAACACCCCCGTTTCCCCCGTATTTTATTAAGCTAGCTATGAGCTGTTGGCAGGCAGCTAGCTAGCTAGCACAAACACCCCCGTTTTCCCCGCATTTTATTAAGCTAGCTATGAGCTGTTGGCAGGCAGCTAGCTAGCACAAAACTCCAGTTTCCCCTGCATTTCAATTCTGACTGTTCTCCCGCACAATTTTGTATCCCAGTAGGTTACTCTCTGGTAATTTACAAAGTCCAAATTGATCTATTAATCAATATGCTGAAATCTCCTAGATTTTGCCACTAGAGGTTTTGACACGTCAGAGCTGCTTTGGTTTTATTTCTCTTTTTTATAATTACTGATCCAGTTGGTAACTAAGCTTGTATCCTATTTTTGTGAGTGATTTTGAACCTCTGTGTTTTTCAGATTTTGGCAGAGCGTGCAGCCAGTAATGAAGGGATAGATGCACCTGACAGAGGGCTTCTCTCTACAGGATCCTGGGCCATTATTGCTTCGTCGTGGGTCATAGTGCAACATCAGATGTCTGCAAAGCTCATCAGGTAGTGTAACTTGCATCTATCATTCGCTGTATATGACACATAAACATTTACAAATTACTTCTAATGGTAGGAAGAAGACATTTCATACTGGACTTTATTAGGTTGTGTTAGGTTGTATGCGTTGTGACCACTGACTATGTGATGTTGTGCAAATCTTTTATTTTTGTTTTTTTTTCGCTTAGCAGTTTTCCTTGGACTTGGGTGGCCCCTAAATCATGGCTGCAGCTGTCGCCGCAGTCCCCTGCTACGTCCTGTAACGCCCTGCTACACCATGAACTACTGCAACTACTATTTATAGTCGTAGTTCAATTATCTTTATTGTGACTATTATTGCCACTGTTCATCACACCCCCAACTGACACCGTCAGACACCGCCTACCAAGAGCCTGGGTCTGTCCCAGGTTTCTTCCTGAGAGGGAGGTTTTCCTCGCCACTGTCGCACTGAATGCTTGCTCTTGGGGGAATTACTAGAATTGTTGGGTCCCTGTAAATTATAGTGTAACATCTCCAAATTATAGTGTAAATTATACCTACTCTATTTGTAAAGTGTCTTGAGAGAACTCTTGTTATGATGTATTAAAGTTGATAAAGATGAGACTTTATTGATCTGGTGGTGAAATTCACAAGCTACCTGCCAAGTCAAACTAAAGTAATACAAAAGTAGTGTAAAGCATTACAATTCAGAGACTGTAATATAACTAATTACTCTGAAATGACAATAACTAGTAATCTATAATGAACTACATTTTGGAAGTAACTTGCCCAACACTCCTAGTTACTATCAATGAAAATATGAATACATTTTATACAACAAGACACTTTGTGATTGTGTTCATTTTGTGAAAACAAAATATATTTGATTGCCTCCCTTCCTCTGGAAGCTGCCTCCTGATTGCGGCCACAACACAAGCTGGTATCGCCTTCCTGATCTCCCTGCCCAGAAACCCATATGTCTATCGGACCACCTGCCTGTAGGCTGTGTATGGGAATTGCCTAGAGAATGATAGGGGTGCAATGTTGATATTGAGTGATAGACTTATTTGATGTAACATTTTCAGTTATTTTATTCCATAAAGGTATGTATGCACATCAGAGTTGAAAAATCTGCTAATCCCTCAGCATCAATAATGCACATTAGATTATATTATATTATACTTTATTGTCATTGTGCAGAGTACAAGTAGAAAGACAACAAAATACAGTTTGTGTCCAACCAGAAGTGAAACAAAATCAAATATGTATAAGTAAGTAAGTAATGAACAACATGTATAGATATGTGTAATGTAGTAGGAGTAACATATTAGTAAGAATATAGATATATATGCAGGGTATTAACAGAATATAAGAAAAACAGAATAAATATGGATATTCAGTATGAACCATATAGACAGATATGTGCAGTGTGGTAACAGTACCATTGTAGTGCAGAAACGGTAACGTAAGAATAAGTGTACTGTATGTGCAAGAGGAATAGTATAAAGAGCAGTAGAATATGGCTATATATAAGTAGTTACAGTATGTACATTATTTTGATAGTTTATTTGTGTAGAAAACTGACGACTATAATAGAAGTGTATAATATAATAGTGTTATAAATTACTCTCATCTAAACATACTGTGGTCTGTTGGCTTGGAGAGGACCATACTCCTGCCTGAAGTTGAGGTATGCTACCTGCAGCGAGAACGGGATGGAGCGGCAGGCAGGTAATGTCCGTGGCCGGGACTAAACCCTCAACTAGTGCCCAGTAGGCATCCACCTCTCGACAACACATGCTGTCCACCACCGACGCCATAGCCTCACAACGTCCGCACAAGCACCTAGCCAACAAAACGATTCTGTGCTAGTGCTAACCTGCTTCTCTTAATACATCCATGGCTTGGATGGACTCCACAGCTGTCTGAGCGTTAAAATCTTAGCTTGTAGAATATCACAAGACAAAACGTTGCTGGCTTAAATTAAGACAATCTATATGTATGTTTAAACTAAAACAAGGTCGAAAGTATGTTTGCTAAAGCAGATTTATTGTATAACACCAATGTACTAGCCTAGATGAACCAGAGTTAGCCACCATACTACACAGTAACTCACCAAGTCACTTGCCCTATTCGCCACTGGTTCGCAACTCTACTTCTCTTTTCTGCCCATTGTTCCTCCCCCTGATCCCCCCCTAATCTCCCCCTGACCTCTGTCTCTCCTAGGAGGCTCATAATTATAGGCCTGTGGGCCATCATAGGCATGCTCGCCGACGTTGGAGAGCTCGGTTTCTTCATCCACGTCCATTGTAATTTGAGCATGAACTTGACCAGACTCCCTCGCGTTACGTCACTTCCGGTCAGTGATAGATAGATGCGGAAGTTATTTTATTACAATTTTATCTCAAAATATCGTTTATGGCGGTTAAATATTCCTCCAGTTTTGAAAATGTAGTTATTTATCATTAATATACACTATGCTGTATAGGGGTGTCCAACCTGCACATTGCTCTTTAAAGATGAAAAGTTATAAAAAAATTTTTTTCGTCAGACGGTGTGGGCGTGGCGTGGCGGCCATTTTGAGTGTTTAGCGATGAACAAAGAAGTTGTTGTAACTTGAGTGTACGTTGTCATATCTGCCCGAAATTGTTGTTACACTGTGTTACAGTCTGTTTAAAGTGTGCATTAAATGTATCACTTAATTATCTTTATAGTTTCTAGATGTTAGAGTCCAATTTCTTCAGAGTCTTTTTTTTCTATGTCCATTAATAGGCCTTCAAAGCAAAGGAAGCATATACTATGTAAAGAAGGAAACTGCCTCTGTAAAAAACAAAAAACAAAAAAGGGAGAAAAAACGTGGCAGAAGCGGACCGACTGAATGATATATCTAAAAATATACATTTACGACTTAAATTGAGAAGACACGCTTTGGCGGAGCTCTGGCACACTTATCCTGCAATATTGACATTTTTTATTCTTGGTGGCGTTCAATCTCACGGATAAGCGGAGTGGCTACTTCATGTGATGTCCCTGGATCGATTCTTGAACAAACCTACGGGTAAAATGCCTCCTAAACAACTTTTGAAGAAGAAAGATATACCTGTGGCCTCCTCCCAAGACGACGATGCTACGCTAGCGGCTAACGCTAGCACGACACCTGACCCGGGTCTGACCAAAGCCCTTGAAACGATGACGGCGAATATTGCCACTATGATGGATGAAAAATTAGAAAAGATGCTGCACGATATCACCACAAATATTTCTCAGAGTTTGAAAGAAGTCACTGACCGTGTCAGTGAGGCGGAACACAGAATTTTAGTGGTGGAAAATGCATCTACTGATGCTGAGCAGCGTTCGCTAGTTTTGGAAAAAACAGCGAAGGAGCTGACAAAACGGCTTCAGGACTATGAGAATAGAGGTCAACGCAAAAACCTGAGAATTATTGGCCTGCAAGAGAAGTTGGAGGGGACAAACCCAACGAAGTTTATGGAGTCCTGGATTCCCCAGCTCCTACAACTAGACACCAAAGCGGGCCGTATCAAGTTGGAAAGGGCACACAGGCTCCCGGGTCCCCAGACTTCAAGACTCCCACGCGCAATGATAGTGAGATTTCATAACTTCGGTGACCGTCAAAGGGTGATAGATGCGGCTAGACGACTCAAAGATATCTGTCAGGACGGAGCGAGGATTCATTTCTTCCCGGACTTTGCTGCTGCTACGCAGAAAAGACGACGCGAATACGACCAGGTACGGAAGAGGCTCCAGAACATCGAGGGAGCTCGTTATGCCATGATCTACCCCGCTTCCCTCAGGATTACAGTGAATGACACGGTTAAAACGTTTAATTCTCCAGAAGAGGCTTCATCATTTGTTGACTCTCTGTAGCTGCCCTGCAGATGAGGTGAGCCACTTTCATGTGATAATTGTCGGGCGTTTCACCGGGAGGTTTTAGAGAACTTAACCTGACTATGTTTTGCCTTAACTCCCTAATATGTTACCCTGCGGACTCTTGATTCAAGCCGCGATATATTTTTCATAAATAAATAAATATCAGGGGGTATTATTCGGTTCTACTACTAGAAATAAACAGACGGTATTTACTCAAGACGCACTCGTACCTCCCGCGTAAGTTACGTGATGCTTCACGGGGTAGGCTATGTCTATGAAAGTTTTAGGATCACGAGTTGCGGGACTGGTGTTTTTTTTTTTTTTTTTTTTTTTTTGGTTGTACTTTATCCCTAATTTTCACTGCCATCAGGACCAGTACCCTACCAACTTAAATGGGACTGGGTTGGTCAGACTTTTTTCTCATCCTACACATCAAACATCAAAGGGGTATGTATCCTGATAAATAAGAAATTGCCCTTTAAACTGGAATCTTGTGTTAAGGACAGTAGTGGGCGATATATTATAATTAAGGGTCTGCTGTATGGGAAATACATCTCAATTCTTAATGTGTATGCACCATCAAATCACCCTACTGACTTTGTCACAAAGGCATTCTTGGAGTTTGCAGAACTTGAAACTGAATGTTGTATTGTAGGTGGGGACTGTCGTGGAAGTTTCCTTTGCAGCAAGGGGGGAGAGTTTTCAGAGTTTAGTAAATTGAAACAAATAAGACAGTCTGAGACTAGAACCAAGTTGGGTTTTTGTATTTTATTAAAAACATATATATATATTTGCAAATAGGAGCAACATGATTTCACAAAAGGCCGCAGCCCAGTGTGGAGTCAGTTTCTCAAATGAGTGAACAGAAACACTAGGCTTATATGCATCTTCAGAGTGACAGCACACACGCACTTGGATTATTATGACGCTACAATTTTGACAGGCAATCTGATACACATGAAGACAATCAGAGAAATACAAGAGACATCTTGGAGCCATCTCACCTCCTCCTCCCTGTATGACTTTCACCCCCCAGTTACATCTTAACTGGCATGGGAAAACTAGAGAATTTTAGGGTGACCTTGTACCTTTATCGGTTCAGACTAACAGTGCTCACATAATGTTCCAGACTGGATGTCTCACAAAGTTAGAATCAAAATCTGCATGTGGGAAATGAGATAAACTCTTTCAGCATTTGTGAGGGAAGTAAAGTAGAAATAAAACATACAAATATAAGGAATTATGCTTAAATGTAATTTTTCCCATTACTATTACATTACTTTAACTGCCACCTGAACCCAATTATGGACAGAATGCCTGCAGATCCTAGGGTCCCATCAAAAAGAGCCAGGGCACTAATAGACACGTGAGGAGTTTGGGTTTATTGATGTTTGGAGAACTATGCATCCTACTTCTAAAGAGTTTACCTTTTTTCCAATGCTTATAAGAGTAGTTCTAGGATAGACTATTTTTTCATCCCTAAATTACTGCTTTCCTCTATTGTGTCTTGCAATATAGGAACTATTTCTATTTCTGATCACAGCCCAATATTCTTACAGTTGCTCTTTACCGAAAAACAGTGCTCTTCTAATTCCTGGAGATTCAATCCACACTTACTTAGTGATACCAAATTCATTTCCTACTTTAAATCAGAATTTAACATATTTTACACAATAAACAAAACGGCAGATATAACCCCATCAATATTATGGGAGACCTGTAAGGTTTATGCTAGAGGCCTTATTATCTCCTATGTTAGAAGTAAGCAACGCAAATCTTTAGAAGCCCAAAGGGAAGTAGAAGGCAAACTTGCTTATTTGGAGAAGACATATGCAAAATACCCCTCTGATATTAATATGAAAGCAATGTTAGCTACAAGAGCGTCTCTAAATTCTCTTCTTACTCATAGAGCTGAGCAGAGTATTTGATTTGCTAAACAAAGACTATATGAGCATGGTAATAAACCAAGTAAGTATCTTGCAAGACTAGTGAACAAGAGGACTGACTCTCAGACAATTTCATCCATTAAAGACAAAAATGGACATAGTAAATCTGATACAGTTAATATTTGTACGGTTTTTAAGGAATTTTATAAGCAGTTATATAATAGTGAAGAACCCCCGGAGGTGCAGGACTTGATTGATAGATTTATGTCGAAGCTTACCTTACCTAAACTAACGGAGGAACAAAAACAGGGGCTGAATGGACCAATCACAAAGCAGGAGGTTTTTGAGGCAACATGAGAAGGCTGTTAAACGTAATTCAGTTGTCGCGTCAGCAGAAGTTGCCCAGTATGGTGATAAGTCTAGATGCCGAAAAAGCCTTCGACAGAGTCGAATGGCACTTTCTTTTTTCCACCTTAAATGCCTTTGGATTTGGAGATGCTTTCAACAGTTGGGTTAGGTTGTTATATAACAGACCACTGGCTGCTGTTCGGATCAATGGCCAGCTTTCATCCTACTTCCCTTTGGGCAGGGGAACCAGGCAGGGGTGCCCTTTATCCCCATTGCTGTTTGCTATAGCCATCGAGCCCCTTGCAGGAGCTATAAGGAATAGTCCAGATATCACTGGAATTTCAGTTGGTGGGAAAGCTCATAAAATAGCCTTATATGCGGATGATATACTGCCTTTTATAACTAATCCAACAAAATCTATACCAGCTGTTTTAGAGGTAATAAATCAATATAGTACATTTTCAGGGTATAAAATAAATTTTTCTAAGTCTGAAGTCTTGCCGCTAGGCAACTCTTCTCGGCCCATCTCTTGCCCGTTTAAATGTTCACCCACAGGCTTTACTTATCTTGGAATTTCCATCACCCCATCGTTAGAGGCAATGTACAAGGCCAACTTTGAACCTCTTTTAAAGCGTATATGTGATGACTTGGACAGATGGATATCTCTTCCACTGTCAATGATGGGTAGAATTGCCTTACTCAAAATGAATATTCTACCAAGACTTCTTTATCACTTTCAAATGGTTCCTATCTTATTTAATAATAAAACAATCAGAAGGGTAAATGGCTGGATCAGCTCATTTATTTGGAACAGGAAGAAACCACGACTAAAAATGGCTAAGTTGCATATGCCTGTAGAGCAGGGAGGCTTAGCTGTCCCAAATATTAGGCTTTACCAGCTGGCTGCACAGCTTTGATACATAGCTGAGTGGGTTAATAGTAACCCAGACTCTGTGTGGCTAGATCTGGAATCCGTGAATGCGGGCAATGGCCTCTCAAGTCTTTTATTTGCCTTGGACTCAAGGAAAACTAAGAATGTGGGGGACAATAACATTCTAATTACAAGTCTGCAAGCTTGGCAAGCAATAAGGAAATTAGAGGGTTGTTCTACAACATTGTCCTCGCTAGCTCCGATATATGGTAACATAGATTTTGCCCCAGCCCGCTCAGATATGGGATTTAAGATGTGGGAGGAGAGGGGGATCTTAACTCTGGGACATTTATTTGATAAAGGAGCGATGCTCACATTTGAACAGAAATATGGCCTCCCGAGAAACCACTTCTTCAGGTATCTGGAAATTCGCAGCTTCATTCAGAACCAAAGCAGGTATGGCTTTGATTGTCAGACTTCACAGATGGAACGTTTACTTCTTGGTGGAGGCAAGAAAGCAGTTCTCGGTCGGGGGTATACTGAGCTCAACTCTGCTAGCAATATGAACTTAGAGTATCTTCGATGCAAATGGAATGCTGATCTCAATCTTACATTAGATGAATCAACATGGTTGGAAATATGGCGGTTAGCTAGAAAGATCTCCATATTTAACCGAACCAGAGAGACTCAGTTTAGAATATTGCATCGCTTGCAGATTACACCACAGCTCAGACACAGGATGAACTCAAGTTTGTCTGAAAAGTGTCCCAAATGTCAAGTAGAGGTGGGAAGCTATAGGCACTGTATGTGGACATGTATCCACATTGAGGAGTACTGGGATAAAATTGTTAGTAAATTGAATTTGATTTTTAATGTCCAGCTTGATGCTGATCCTCAGGTTCTGCTTCTTGGCTTGCCCAGTCCTCGCATTAAAGGGTCTCACCAAAGAAGGCTGCTCAGTATTCTTACATTTGCTACTCGCAAAAATATATTGCTCAGGTGGATTGATAATGCACCACCTACAATTGGGGGTTGGCATAAAGTGATATTTGACTTACTACCAATGGAATACTTAACATACAGATTAAAATGTAGGGTAGATGACTTTTTTAGGATCTGGACCCCTTTCTTTAAATATGCTGGTAAAAGACTTACAATGAGGAAAACCGGCTTACTGATGTTTTTGGGTTGTAAGGTTGGACATTAATATATACATAATATAATTTTTTCTTTTTCAAATATAGCATTTTCTCTCACTGATTTTATTGTTATTTTCTTTACTACTCTCTCTTTTCAGATATGTATTTGCTACATTGCTGTCAGTTGTAATGGGTCTGAGCGTTTCCTTATGTCAGTGTGTATATGCGTATGTACATATATTGAAATCCCATGTCTTCATAGTTTATTAAGAGTGTATTGCACTGTGTATATCATATAACAGGTAATCTGAGATTTGTTTTGTGGCCTTGTTTTGTTATTTGTTGTCTGTGTTTATTTCAGAAAATGTAATAAAGATATTATTAAAAAAAAAAATACATTTACTAACTACTGCTCTTAATGAAACCATTTAAAGTTAGGCTAATTATTTCCACAAAAAAACTGTGATTAAATACACTACCGGTCAAATGTTTTAGAACACCCCAATTTTTCCAGGTTTTTATTGAAATTCATGCAGTTCAATGTCTTATTGTACTCTGAAATGAAAGAATAAAACAAATGAACAATTTAAGTAAAAAAAGAAATCATGGAATCAATTTATAAACCAAATTGTATTCTAAATGTTTGACTCATCAAAGTAGCCCCCTTTGGCAGATATAACAGCTTGTAGCATTCTTTCTATAATGGAAATCAAATATTGTTCAGAAAGTTCTTCCCAACTCTTTTGCAGAAGTTCCCATAAATGTGTGGCACTTGTAGTTTGCTTTGCTTTCACTTTTCTGTCCAGTTCATCCCAAACCAGCTCAATGGGGTTTAACTCTGGTGACTGTGCTGGCCACTCCATGTTTTTAAGCTTACCATTTGTTCTTTTTTGCTAAGGTAGTTCTGGCATAGCTTGGACTTATGTTTTGGGTCATTATCTTGCTGTAGGATGAACCCCTGACCAAATAGGCGAATACCAGAGGGTACTGCATGGCGCTGCAAAATGCTGTGGTAGCCGTTTTGGTTCAGGGTGCCTTTCACTCTGTACAAATCACCGACCCTGGATCCAGCAAAACAGCCTCAGATCATCATGCTTCCTCTTCCATGTTTGACAGTTGATTTCACACACTGAGGAACCATCCTTTCGCCTACTCAACGGCGTACAAAAATCCTGCGTGATAAACCGAAGATTTTGATTCATCAGTCCATAGCACCACTTCCAGTCTTCAGTAGTCCATTGACGATGTTTCTTGGCCCAGGCAAGCCTCTTTTTCTTATTCTGATGTCTTAGCAATGGCTTTCTTGCTGCAACTCGACCTATCAAACCTGCAGCTCGAAGTCTTCTCTTTACAGTTGAAACTGAGACTTGCTTATTACGACCACTATTAAGCTGTGCTTGAAGCTGTTGTCCTGTGAGCCGCCTATCACGCAAGCTGTTGACTCTCAGAAACTTGTCTTCTGATCCTGTTGTAGCTTTGGGTCTGACAGACCTCTTCCTGTCAGAGTTTCCCCCAGTTTCTAAGTGCCTTTTGATGGTGAAGAATACTGTACTCAATGACTTTCTTTGCAATTTCTCTGTAGGAAAGACCAACATTCTTAAATGTTATGATGGTCTGTCTCTCTTCCATTGTTAATTGCCTTTTTCCCACCATTTTTATAGCAACACACTACTTTCTGCAGTACAATACTGTTCAAATAATGCTCAGGAGGGTATGGTACCACAGTGTGTTCCAACAATACTTTTTATACAAATGACAGGGCTGTAACTGGGGATTTCCACTGGATGCGTAACGGCTGCGGACCGGCTCCGCTGCGTGTCTGCTGCGTGCTCCGCTGTCCGTCAATACCCACCAGGTCCAGATTTGTTGCGGCACAGCTGCGGCCGTGACTGACAGCTGTAGTCACGAGGACCCACAAGTTCGCAAATTCACGTAGAATAGAACCACAAAACCAACAACTTGGACGTGGAAATTGCCGGTAAGTAATCCAGACAAGTTGGAACACCTGTGGGAATTGGTAGCACCAACTTTCAAAGCTTGATCAACCTCCATTGCTGTAGAACAGCTTTACATTGTTTACCCATTTCTTGTTCCCTGAAAAAGGCCTTTTTGTAAAATACTGAAATGTACATTATTTTTCAGTTTTGGGTAACCTTACTTTTTTTTTTAAAGTCAGGCAGTTCACCACTTACCTTTGTACCATTTAAAGCTATTCATTGGACTTGAACTGCTAAAAGTTCAATAAAAAACTAAATAAATTGGGGTGTTCTAAAACTTTTGATCAGTAGTGATCCGTAGATGGAAGGAAGTGAGGTTTTGCAGGGTTTTGCAGTAACAGACAAATGAGCAACATTTTGAGATAACATTACGAGGCAGAGAGACAGTCGCTAAATTAGTCAAATTTAACATCTTAATGCTTCTTCCACACAAAGCACATTGTTATCGCCAGATGACTGACAGCTTTGTAGACAATAATATTTAGCCATGGTTTCTCTGGGGACTGGAGAGTTTGAGGGTACGGGTGCCATTCTGTCTCAGAAAGCAAACTGTTGCTGAAAAGGAATGACACAGTGTTCCTTATTCACTTACTATTGTTTACACATTTTTACACCTCTAATCCAGCATCTGTTCATCTGGAACCACGCTAGGGACCCGTAACTCCTACACTATCTTTCATTGCTGTTTTGCCGACCCACATTAGTACACCCCCACTAAATTCAGATGCACGAACTCCAGAGCCAGAAGTAGCACCCCGACCTAATTGCAAAGCAAAATATAAATAAAAAAATGTCCTAAGAAACAAGCAGACATCCTCCATCCGTTTCTGTCATCTCTGTTTAGCGGTGGCATAGTGTTTGTCAACAGACGATTTCCTTATGTTCCACAGCAATATTGCACATTTTGCAAAACACTTTACTTTTCGGAAATAACATCTGGATACTGCTTTTCATATTCCTTCAATGTTATTTTTGTAGGCAAATGTAGGCACATGTCAGTTGCGTCTTCTGAATGAAAAAGGAAGTGAGTTTGCTGACGTATGACGTTTTGCAGGAAACAGCGATGATAGGTCAAAGTTGCAGAAAAGTTGCAGTGATTGGTCAAAATTGCAAGCCGCGCCATATTCACGGGGAATTTGTGCCAAATCCTGGACGGACTGAAAAAGAATGAGAAAGAGGGTTACACAGCCTGTGATTATTCAACCTGGTCTCACTCCCAACTCATAAAAAACTGACGTTTGGTCAGTGGCTCTCAGCGTCGGATAGCGACACAAAACTCTAGAGAACTAGACGCGAGTCCCGAGAGCGTCAAATAGTGACTCCAAGGGTCCCGACCAAGCGTGTCTAAATATGATGCTAACAACGTAACAAACTTCAAAGGCAACTGACTGAGTGTCGCTTTTTGATGCAATGGGAGCTAGAATGTGTTGGATTATTAAATCACACTAATAATAATAATAACACTTCAATACTGCAAGAAATAGGCTTGTAGATTAAGCCTTGCTGATCATGAGGGAGAGGATGTGTTGATATAATTGAAGAAGATGGACTGTCCACACTCTCTGTGCTTTATTGGAGTGCTTTAGAGAACCTTTGTAATTTCATTGGTCGAGCACAAGTGACCCTAATCCTGACCACAGGCTTGATTTGAGTGCTCACAAGAGTAGCGGCATTCTATTATCTGAAAACTTAAGTGTGCTGTATGAGTGTGTGGGATGGTAGGAGGATATCACATTATCTGCAGAGAGCTGAAGGGCTTGCCACAGTTTGTGGGAGTGCCATCCTGTCTGTGTATGTCAGTGTGATTCCTGTACTTGCCAAAATGTATGTGTGTTACACCTTGGAGACATCATGAGCTGCACATCATTAATGCCCGAGGCTCAAAGTAATAAATACAGTATGATGCTGTGTCAAAGGTGGATTCTGCTTCAGCAACTCCTGTGATGAATCAACTCATCAAACACACACACACACACACACACACACACACAGGGTTCGTATCACGGTTTTAGGGTCACGGTTTTCGGTTCTGTACGGTTCTTGTTATTTTTTCATTTAATCTTTAACACTCCGGAAATATACTTCAGCATATGATATATAGCTTAATTATCCACAATTTAGGATACAGTATTAAAAAATAGTTATATCATCTAATCATGCACAAACTAATCTTGGTCAGATCTGATCCATCTCTGAGGAAAGCTAGGTGAGATTTTGATACAGCAAGAGGGAAGACTGATGATTTCAACAAGCTTTTCATTCATTTGGCAAAAAAAAAAAGAATGTGTATTGCCATCTACAGGAACAAACTTATGTGCCTTTTCAGCACATGAAGATTGAAACATTACAGAATATGAATTGAAATAACTTGCATTTATCAAACTACTAACTTCAAAGCACCGGCTTTTGAATAAGTCAGAATACGTTAAACAGAATTGCCTATAATGAGGCTATAACACTAGCAAAGACCATGAACATAAAGTGAAGCATAAGTTCAACCAGCTCAACACAAAAACAGTATCAACAATGCTTCTATTCCCTGAGAGTGAGGATACATTTTTTTCACTAATTCAATTTCATTAAAGTGCAGTATTTATGTCTGGAGTTCTTATCTAAACTTAAAGTGCCACTGTAATATTTTAAATATTAAAAACAAAAATGCTGGCTATCAATATAAAATGTTTTATAAAAATAAACACACTGCAATGTTTAAAAACAACACTCCTCTGTTCACTTAATTTTCATATTCTTCTGCAAGAATATCAGTTTTTCCACATTTTCTGCCAAGAGGCGAGACCTACTTGCAGTGACTATGTCCCCTGCCGTTGAGAAAACACGTTCACTTGGCACAGATGTACCTGGGACAGCAAGGTTACGTTGTGCCAACTTAGCAATATGAGGATACTTATGGTCATTGCTCTTCCACCATGCGAGTGAGTCTTCATCCACAGAGATGCAGCCTCTGACTTTGTATGAGGTCACCTCTTGATGAATGATGTCTGACAAAGGCATTGTGCTTCTTTCCTCTGGCTCTGTTGTAAAAAAAATCTGCAAATACCATTGCCAGGACAGATTTTTTTCTGGGGAGAGGCCTCTGATGGCCCTGGCTCCGCTCCTGAGGATGAACTGGCCGCTTGGGCTTCGCTGCCTTGACCCTGATGAGTATAAAAATAGCTCATGATGGTGGTTACATTCTTCAGAGATTTGAGAATATTTATGGGGCCCTGTGCCAGTTTTGTCTCACTGTCAGTTAACACGGCAATGTCCTTGACTTTCTTCTTCATATCCTTATCCATCAGGGCAGAATAGATGGCAGCCTGTTGCGCCACATAACGTTCTAACATGTCATATGTTGAGTTCCAACTAGTTGCTACGTCGTGTATTAGTTTGTGAACAGGCAATTCCAGAATTTCCTGTTTGTTTTCCAGGACATGGGCAGCTGTTGTGCTTCGGTGAAAGAAGCTAACCACCTTCCTAACCTTCCCCAGGAGTCGGGATACTTAGTTTAGTGAGATTGCACTCTTGGCCGCAAGGTTAACTGTGTGTGCCCTGTCCGACTTATCACTGAGAGGCTGCTTAAATCTGCAGAGAATAGAAGTTGTTTCCTAACCGGCTCTCCCTCTCTCCTTGCGCTACCTAGTACCAACACATTGGGGTGAGGTCATCTTCTCAGATGAACTGACATTGAAGAAGTAAATTTGAAGTGGCTCAAGGCCAGATAAGCGGCGCAAACTCCACCGCTTGCGGCGACCACTCTATGATCCTCGTTACTCGCTTTAGGTGCAAGTTTTAAGAGTTATAAAAGAGTTACGCAGCGGTCAAGGGAATCAGATTAGAAAAAGAGCTTTAATGTGCACGAAAGAAAATCAACACACAAGAAAGCCCGAGCAAGGTCCGGACAAAGCTTGCTAAAGAGTCCTTTGTCTAACTCCACTTTATATCTTAAAAAAGAGAGATCCTCCCCCTGCCAAATGCTCCAATGATCACCTTCAGAACATGCGTGTAAAGCTTCAATTGGCTACTTTCGAAGCTTAAGACCACCTCTTCTGGGGATTTTCCACTGTATGAAGTCATTTTGCCGATCTTGCAGTTTTGAATGTTTAGGCTTAAGGCGTATTTGGTGTGAACTTTTCACCGGATGGACTATCCGCAACTAGCGCGACTGCTTCAGTGGTATATCATCGCGGCTAGTAGCGACTGTATCGCAGCAGATTTTCTGTGGTACTGAAGGTGGTATATGGAGGGAGAAGATCTTTCCTTATTTTCAAGGCAGAATACATGTCATCTCTTATCGAGTATCATACTAGTTGTACATTATATATTTTATACCAGATTTTATCACATTTTGCCACAACATTCCCTCCTTTGTGACTATAGAGTCACACTTCCTAGATACAATCTGTCCTATTAACGGGTTCATTACCACAGTATACCCACTTGGTGTTTTGTACCACAGTGACTGTTTCGTGATTATCAAACATTAACAAAAGAGAGTTTCATCAACAGATGTTAATTCCTGGCATAATCCACACCTCTTTACCTTTTGTTGGAATTCAGTGTAAGGGAGGTTGCATCATACATAATCTCTCCAATGAGTAGGCTGCATAAGACATTATATTCAAATAATATTGCAAAAAGCTGTTTTTGGTGCTAACATAGTTCAAGCAAGCATAAACAACAATAACACACCTATGGAACCTTGCTCGGGAGATGAGTGATACACACATGAATATATGAAGCCTTGAGGCTAACTACCTAAATCTTTTTCCTAGGCACACATGGTTATACCGCACTTCTCATATACGGAGTGCTGTGAAATTTTTACTGATTGTCATCACACTATCCCTCACTGCCCACCTGTGATCTGCAAGGAGATAGGACTCTGGTGTAGTTATACAATCATGACATGCCAATCATACAGTGGCAAAACTCAAACAATACTTGATTATGACTTTTAACTAACATTCAAACACATGATTATGATTTCTAACTATAGTTCACACAACACTTGATAAGGTTTTCTTTTTCTTCAAATTATGGCCCTTTAATGGTAAGAAATCCTTCAAATCTAGTGGCTTTGTTTTAAATGATCTGACAAACATTAATAAGGCTCTTCATTTCCAAATATTTTTCTTTTCCGTGATACAGTGATATAATACTATATTCATTGCTGCTTCAGTGACATAACTATGATTGCATTATCGATTTAGACAGTGGTGTACTGAGTCCAGTGTCGTTAACAGATTGTCCAGTGCTTTCATCAGAGGTTTGTTGCTTTGTTTTTTCCAACAATGATGGGTGACCCAGATACTTTACGCATCGTAGAGGGTCCGGAGTGACCTACCCCCTTACTCCTGTGGGTTGGTCTCCGCCTTATCTTCCACTCTCCTCAGCCTGCGGTACATCTCCAAAGATTTTTCCTGTTGATTCAGACGTTGGGTGATTTGTTCCATTGTCGTAACCACTGATGCAGCTTTTGCCTCTGCGTACTTCTCTTGCATTATTAGCTTTCTTTATCTCCACGTCTTGTGCCGCAATAATCTCATGGCACCGCTCGTGATCCTTTGCCACACTCTGCAAGGTTTTATAGTGCTCGCGACGACGGCGGAGGTATCTACGCACTTGTTGTTTCTTTCTCAGACTGCGGTAATAATGGGCGTCTGCTGGTGTTAGTTCTTTCATCACCCTCCTAAAGTTCTCTGGTGACATAGTCATCATTGGACTATCCCACTGGGACGCTGGAGATATGGGAATTACACTGGCAGATTGGGAGGTTGTGGGGGTCATGCTGACAGATTGAGAGGTTGAGGGAGGGTTTCCCGGGACCACAACCATGGTGCAGTCATCACTATCCAACGTATCTGCTTTTGATTCGCTATCCCCATCCGTTTGGTCCTCTGGTCTGGTCATCCCTCCTTCGGAGCTGTCCCTTGGCCTTAGCGGTGGTGCTGGCTCTGCCTTGGCTGGATATTGTAGATCTGGTCCGGCCGGAACTGGGGTTAGGGGAATGTGGCGGCTAGTCCCTGCAGGCTGGGTCCGCTCCTGGGTCATTGGGGCTTGATTCAGCTGGAATGCATGGCTGGACTCGTAGTGCCATTGTGAGTCGTGGACCCATGATAGGTCCACGGGATTGATCGTTTTCCATCCCTGCGGGTTATTCCCTGCCCTACCTATTTCCATGTGCCCTTGGGTGTAGTTGCTGGTTTGGGGCCTAACTTGTGCTGAAACCTGCATTTCGTGATATGTATTCTGGCCTCCCTGGGGATGTATGGTTGAGGGGTGATAATCCCCGGACTTAGAGCTCCAATTGATGTAGTCACCCCAATTGTTGCCTTCTTCCATGTCTGTCTAGTGATAAGAAATCAGAGTTAGTCACCATTCGAATTTTAAAATTTCAATTTCATTGATTGGGTTATTCATGCACTGAGTTCGTTAGCTTCTAGCTTGCTGAATCAAAAGAAATGTCCAATTGCCAGATGTCATGTATTAGGTCACAGTTAACCAGTTATCTTTTGTCTCGGTGGTGGGTTCTGGTTCCATGTGCAGATAGATTTTATCAATTGAATGTTTACCAGTTGGTATTTCATACCATTGATCTGGAGTCTCTTGTTTTAGCTTCTTTATGTCCTCGGCTATTCCGTTGTCACATTCTATATACACCGGGAACTGTCCTGTAATGACGGTCATGGTTTTCTGGATCATTAACCTGACTAGTGGGAAAATACAACATGAAACAATCAGTGCTATCAGAATCACGGCTCCAACAGCCACTCCTACTCCCTTCAAGATCTTACTCCAGGATAGTCCACTGATCCACTCCCAACTACCCATTCACCCAGTATTCCAATTGGATAGTTCTACATTAATTTCTCTCATCTCATTCATTTTATTAATTGCTGTTGTGAGATTTCCGCCCTCCCCGGTATGCATTGGAATAATTGTGCAGCACTCCTCATCTATCATATCACAGACTCCTTGGTCTTTAGCCAATAGTGTCTCTAGGACAAATCTGTTTTGAAGAGTCATTAATGATGTGGCGTGTAATTGTTCGTTTACCAACTCTTGGGCTTCTATAGTGTAATTAAGAAAACGATTAAAATGAAACCACAGAAAATTTACCCACCTGCTGTTTCTGGCAAGATATTGGGCATTTATTACTTGACCGACTATCGGGATTGACCCTGCCACTCGCCCTGAGATTATCCAATCGTCCCCTATTGCCATATGTTCGGCCGGCACCCCATGTGGTTCTTGGTTAAATGTTATATAAACCCGATTGTCTGGGGTCCACTCTTTATCTAGACTTCTTTTAGTTCTGTCCCCTGTCTCTCCTGCTGGTGGCGCTATTATAGTCAGATGCCCTGTCAGCAAGACTGGGGCACAAATTTCAGTCCAATTAGCCTCTAGCTGTGGTTTGATCTCCATGTCTTTTTCACATAACCAAAAAATATCGCCCAAAGGATAGGTTCCAGATGAACAATCTGGGATTTTGTATTGATAGATCTCCATAGGATTTTTGTCATAGATAACATGACCATTATTTGGTACCAGCTGATCACATTTAAGCCTGGCTGCACTGGTGGTGGAACAGAGTTTGATACGAGCGCTAGCTGTGGGATCGTCTGGGTACCATGGATCAAGTGTGCATGTGATCAGTTCCCTTGAATCGCTCAGCCATGGGGTCTCTCTATGGATTATTTGCTCTAATTCGGGTTCGCGTACTACACAAAATGGGAAAATCATGTTCTCTGGTTTCTTAACTATAGGGGGCAGTAGAAAGTCGTCATCCACGTTTCGTTTTAACAGTCGTCTTGGGCATACTTCGTTTGACCATTGTGATTTACTGTTACCTCTGGCCATCTGCATCGTGCAGGGTGCAAAACACTTGCGATACTTTGAACAAGCTCCTATCTCACTTCCAGGTAATGGATGTATTTGGGGTAGCCTTTTGGCATTATAACAGGCTATACAATCGTTTCTGGTTATCTGTTTAGCTGAGTACTCCAACCACTGGTAAAAGACATTAGACTTCCATTGGGACGTCTTTAGTTTTTCAAATGTCTCCTGGGGCCCAGTCGATACAGATCTAGTGGTTATGGTTCATTCTTCTAGATGTAATTCTACCAGTTGCTGGGCCTGCTGTCTAGTCATAAACTCCGCTGAGCTCATTTCGAAACAAAAACTTTGACCACATTTGAGTCTTACCTCTCCCTCGACTTGACAATGTTTGTGAGTTGGATTGCCTCTAAGATAGACGCCTTCTGTACTTCTGGTTGTGAATTGACCGTTTATGGTTGACATGACGTAGGTGAGAGTTATATCTTTGTTCAGTGGTATTTTCTCTTGACCAGCTGCCATCACCCCCACTGCCAAAGCACAGTCCACTATTTGTTTGGTTAGCTCTGTCTTTTTATCGGGTCCCTTTCTTTTTAACTGGACTTCTTCATATGTGATTAAAATTATTGCCACCAATATTGCTATGATCAATGTTTTCAGAATCCATGTTTTCCTTCCTCTGTTCTCTGATTATTTGATGATTATGTTAGGCTGGACAGGCCATCTATCTATCTGTCTTATTACTGGGTCTGCCCTTCGGTACCTTACTGGTTGACCTAGCCCCGCTGCTTGATGACCCCCTACTGTTTGTATTACAGCATGCGGTACCGTCCTGTCTCTTCTCCTGTAGTCGTTGGGATCGTCTGACTCCCTGCGGGGCGTCGTCGCCTGCCCCATCCTGGACTCGGTCCTGTCCCTGCGGGGCGGTGTCATCACCTGCCCATCCCAATCCAGGAAGTTCTGTTCTGGGGCTTGGAACTCCTTCCCTAGTTGGTTTGCATGCTCTGGTTGGGTCATTTGCTCTGCAGCAATGATTGAGATGGTACCAATACTTCTTACCTTCTACTCTGAGGGCTGTTGGTGTTACTAATAGGACTTTTAGTGGGCCTTCTCGTCTGGGCTCGTTCCACTTTCGTTTGTACGATCTGATGTACACCCAATCTCCGGGACTTATCTGCTGCAGGGTTTCTGGAATCTCGGCACGTCTGTCCTCAGTGGCACCTTTCACCTGTTGAAACACACTTTTATGGATTTGACACATGTGGGTTAGATAACTGGATAACTCATTTTCCAGCTGCTCAAGTGGGGGTCCCTCTACTGGACCTCTGAAAAAGGGGTCAGGCATGGGACGTCCCGTAAGCATTTCATGCGGGGTTAAATGCGTGGATCTGTTAGTACATGCTCTCATAGACATTAGTGCAAGAGGTAAGGCTTGAACCCAATTTAGCTTACCTGATTCTGTTAGGTCACTGGTCATTTTGGCTAATTTATTTTTGAGAGTTCCATTAGCCCTTTCCACTGAACCCTGTGATTGCGGACGATAAACACACCCACATTTCTGCTTAACCCCTAGCATTTTTAATGCTATTTTGAAAGTTTCAGCTACAAAATGTGGTCCGTTGTCTGAGCTGATGGTATCTGGAATACCAAACCTAGGAAAGACATCTCTGCACAAAAATGTTGCTACTGCTTTGGCGTCTGGTGCTGGTGTGGCCACAGCCTCCACCCATTTGCTAAATTGGCAGACCACCACTAGAATGTACCTCATTCGGTTTATCCGGTGAACCATGTCTACGTAATCTATTATCAGATGTCTGAAAGGTCCGTCAGGTGTTGGAATATGTGCGATAGTTGTTGCAAAAGATTTTCTAACATTGTAGTGTGCACAAACGTCGCACTCATGCAACACTTTGTCTACAGTGGCTGCCAGAAATGGAGACCACCATACTGTCTGTAAACGTCTTATCACTTCCCCCCTTACGCAGTGATCTAATCAGTGCGCATTCCTAATGGCAAAATGTAGAAGAGAAATTGGCAGTACAAATTTACCCTGACAGCTTCGCCACAATTCGTGTTGAGGTCCTGGTGTATTGTTTTGTATTGCCCCCCGTTGCACCCATACAGATTTTTCTTGGGGGCTGGCCCGGTCTTGTGCTTGGATGAGAGAAGGCAGCGTTGCCAGTGGTGCAATATCAGGGGCGACCAATACAGGTCCTATCATAGCAGCCAAAGCTATTTGTCTGGCGGCTTCGTCGGCTGCGTTATTACCCCTTGCCACAATGGAGTTTACCTTCTGATGTGCTGGGCATTTTATGATGGCTACAGCTGCAGGAAGCTGCATGGCCTCCAATAGATCTGAGATGGCGTCACCATGCATGATCGGCGTGCCATCAACCCTCCGGAAACCCCTTTGCTTCCAGATGCTACCATACACATGACACACTCCATATGCGTACACCGAGTCTGTATATACATTGAGACGCTTCCCAGAGCCCAATTTATATGCAGCTGTCAATGCTTTGAGTTCCGCGAGCTGAGCAGAGCATGGCTGAGCAACCTTTGATGCCTGCAGATTGGAAAATGTCACACCATCGTCGTTCAATTGGATTACTGCGTAACCTGCGTGATTACCTGTCGTATCTCGAAAACAAGATCCATCTACAAACAACGTGAGGTCGGCTGTGATTGGCTCATTATGTAGGTCTTCTTGTGCTCGTAGAAACGTTTCCGTGTGCTGTATGCAGTCGTGAAGCGTTCCTTCTGTTGGCACCACCATCCTGGTTGCAGGATTTATGGTGGTACGCCTGGGTTAGCACAAATCGCGGACTCGTAAGTAATGCGTGTAACTGATGGGACGTATGTAATGTTACTGCGTGTCCCATGGTCAGTGAGGAAGCCTTTTGGAATGCAAATGCTGCTGCTGCCAGCCCCTGATAGCATGGTGGCAGGCCTGTTTCTATGTTGTCTAACTTAGTACTATAGTATGCCAACGGTTGTTTGCCTACGGCCGAATCTTGCATCAATACCGCATTAACAAAACCTGATCTTTCTGCCACGCATAAATGAAATGGTTTCGAATAATCGGGGTTGCCAAGTGCTGGAGCCGAACGCAGGTCGTCCTTCAGCACCTGGAAAGCCCGTTCGGCTTCTTCTGTCCACTGTAGCTGCGCCGTGCTATTAGCTTGTCCTGCTGCTTTGATCAATGCCCGTAGGGGCGCGGTTTTCAAGGCATAATCGCAGATCCACGGTCGACTGTACCCCGTCATGCCCAGGAAGGAGAGCATTTGTCCCGTGTTTTGTGTCCGCGGTGCCATGCTAATGGCTTCCACTTGGGCCGGGGCAATTAATCTTTTGTCACCCCACAGCTGTCTTCCCAGATAGTCAACCTTTTGCTGACAAAACTGCAATTTATCTCTGCTCACTTTGTGTCCCCTCTCGGCTAGGGCTGTTAGGACAGCCACTGAGTCCTTCTTACATTGTTCTTTTGATGGGCTACAGATCAATAAATCGTTGGCATACTGAATTACCGTACTTGGGACGTGCAGTCCTTGGAGATCTTGGGCTAACACTTTGTTAAATATGGAAGGACTTTCTACAAAACCTTGCGCTAGCCTTTGATATGTATATTGCACACCTTGATATGTGAATGCAAATAAATATTGTGAGTCCGGATGTAAGGGCACGCTGAAGAAAGCGGAACAGAGATCTATTACAGTGTACCACTTTGTGC
This sequence comes from Perca flavescens, assembly GCF_004354835.1. Lineage (NCBI taxonomy): Eukaryota > Metazoa > Chordata > Actinopteri > Perciformes > Percidae > Perca > Perca flavescens. The sequence goes on along the minus strand of NC_041338.1, from coordinate 9,540,418 downwards.
CAGGTGGGATGTTGGTAAGCGTCAACGATGGAGTTAATGGCCCTTAAGTCATGCACCAATCTGTAATCATTACTATGTGGCTTCCTAATTGGGAATATTGGCGTGTTACAGGGGCTCCTCGTTTTGCGTAAAAGTCCTGCCGCCAGTAATCCTTCAATTGTGGGTTTGATACCTTCCATGGCGTGTTGTTGGAGTGGATATTGTTTTAGGTGAGGTAGTTTAGCTCCGTCTTTCAGTTTTATTCGCACAGGCTGAGCTGATTTAACGTATCCTACATCAGTCTTGTGTTTTGACCAAACTTTCTGGGGCACTTGGTTTAGTAAGTTTTCATGTTCTGGAGCCACCATCATTTATGTGGTGGTTCTCTTTTCCATTAAAACCTTTTCCGCAGCTCCCACATTGTACCCTTTTATTGATATTCTGATGTAACGATTGTCAGGGGAAAGATGGATGTTTTTGTTGTCTGTTGGCTTCCATTCCTGGATCTTGAGGGCCGCTTTTACCATAGGTCCCAGCTGGTGTGATTCGTAACCTTCTGCCACCGTCAGGGTGATGTGGGGAACTGACTTGGGGACTTGAAACCATTCTTGCAGGTTATGTGGTAGGGTCACAGCTGCTGCTGCTCCTTGTGGGCCTATGTAGATGTCTTCTCCAACTATTGAGTATTGATTTTTGTTGATTCGTTCTGTCCAACACTCATCATAATTGGGTCGATTCTGTTTTTTGTCGTACAGGAGAGTACAATGTAATGGCAGTCGTGGTGTACTGGTTTTTCCAATTTTAGTCTTTACCCAGGGCTCCCATTCTTCCCACTGTTGGTACAGTGCTGAGTCCTTCGGTGTCAGTCGTAGCCAATAGTACCAGGTTGGTGCCTGGTCGGTCCAGGGGTTGGTGGGACAATTCCTCCTTACGTGGCCCGATTGACCACACCCCCAACATTGATCTTCCCAGCTGGCCCAGTAGCCAGCTGGGCAGGACTACACTGCTGTGTGGACGGTCCTTTCCAACCATCTCTTCCCCTTCCCTTCAACGCCCCTCTTCCTCGTCTCGAGTAGTTACCTCCAGTTGGATTGAGATGCACATGTATTTGGGGTGGTGCTGTCGGTTGAGTGATGGGTGGTACCTGTTGTGGTCCTTGGGGTTCTGGTGCTTGGAGTGCAGCTGGGAGTGTGGTTTGTGGCTGAGTCGTAGGCGCCGGCTGAATGGTTTGGGCCGTCACCACTGGAGCTTGAATTTAGTTTTTCTCTTTTTTGGCCTTAGTCAACTCTCTTGTAGCTGAGTTAGCTTATGGGTTAGTTGTTTATTCAGTTCCTCAGCTTCTTTTTTGCTTTTTCGATCCTGTTCCACATGGTGGACAATGTGCTCCACAAACAATGGCCGCTCCATTTTCATCAGCCCCACTAATCCATCCAGTCTTGTTTGTACGTTTTGTGGCATACTTTTTTTAACCATCATTTTGAACAGACGTTCTGTTGTGTTGTTTGTGTTCCAGGCGTTTCCTGTTTCATTTTTCCACATACGTTGGAATGTATGTAGAAATTTTGCTGGGCACTCATCCTCTTTCAGCATCTCCCCTTCCAATTTGGGTAATGATTACGAAGTTGTGCCCATATTGTGTTTCTGTAGAGTCCGAAATTTATCTCATCCAGTGTGTTTCCATCAGCTAATCGGCCCAACCCCGGTATTGCCCGGAAAATGTCTTCTGTAGTGTGTTTGCCAGTCACGTGCATAAGTAGGGCCTTGATGTCCCCCAGAGCCAGCTTGACTCCTGCTGTGTTTTCTTCTAAGACCGTAATCCATTTATTTGCGCCCTCCGTGATCTCTGGCAATCTTCCAGCTAGTCCTGTCATATCCATGAATGACCAGGGAACATATTGGGGTTGTCCTTGTTTTATCAGCAGGGGGCACTGTGATGTATAACCCTGATGTGTTCTGCCCAAGCCACTCCCCTCTCCTGGCTTCCATTGAACCTTTTGTTGGCTGTTGTAGTACTCCTCCCACATATGCTGTATTTCTTGGTCAATTTCATCCTGCCCCACTCCTCTCTTTTCCAGGTCGTCAATTGTTTTCTCCACCCAGTCAATTGTGTTTTGTGATTGATCCAACATTCTCTGTACTGCCCTGTCGGTTTTCTGCTTTCTTTTCTGTGCTTGCTTTTTGGTTTCAATATAAAAAGTTCCATGGACGGTTCTCTCCAGTCGTGGGCTGGCTTCCTCCTCGCTTCCTATATCCCTTCTGCCGGCCGTTGCACCCAGGGTTTCGTTTGTGGTACTGCCCCCCGGTGGGTTCTTTTGTCTGGGTGTGACTGAGATGTCTTTTGATGTTGTATTTCTCTTCTTTTTTGGTATTTCTGGTGGCAGCTCCGTTTCTTCCTCTATTTCTCTTATTTTGGTGTAATCTTTCTCCTGCATGACCTTCTCTCGTTCTTGTGCTTTCGCCAATTCCCTTTTTGCCTCGCTGTACGGGTCATCGTGCTGTCTGCTGCTGCTGGAATAGCGGTCGAGAGTTTCCCATGATCCTCTGTGACAGTTAAGAGAAGTCAACTCTTCATGACAATCCGGTGAGGCGTAGGGCTGCATGGCCTATTGTGGTTCTTTGCCATCCGTCATTGTCATTGATATTTTTCCCACCATTGGTGACATTTTTATTGTTCCTATCAATTTAATATCATCTTTTTCTTCAGTTACTTTTTCGCCAAATAACGGGAACTGCCCGGTCATGTTGAGTCTTTTTCGCCCTGGATATGGGGGTGGTCTTCAACTTCTTTTTTCTCATTCTCCAGGGTTTTGTTGTCTTCTTTGATCAGTAGTTTTACTGTCCTTATGCTCTGCCTGTAGGCCGCTCCTTCCTGCTTGAACAAAGCTTAACACTTGTCTTTCTTTTGCCCGTTTTCCCTCTCTTTTATCACTTTTATCTTTGATTTTATAATGTTTTATGTTTGCCATTACTTCGTCACAACATGCCATGTCAAAGGTCCCATCCTTCGGCCACTGGCCTGACATTCTGTCGTGCCATTTTTTCATGCAGCTTAAAATCTGATTCTCGTCTTTTGGATGGCGTTTAATTATTAACTCCACCGGGATCACCGTGACACCATTCGCCCTAACCTTACCATGTTTAGCTCCCATATTGGTGTTATTTCTTTTATTTATTTTTTTTTTTTTGGGTGTTCTCTTGCTTATCGTTATTTTCCTCTGTAGTACTAGAGTGGCCTCTACTTAATTGGCTTCCTTCTTGCATTTCTCTGGGATGACAAGATAGATACGATGTACGTTGTTAAATGCGTGTGTGCGGTTGTGTGTGTGTGTGTGTGTGTGAGAGGAAAATGTATGTGTGGGACAGAGGGAGAGAATGAGAGGGGGAGAGAAAAAAGAGAGAGATGTGTGTGTGCGTGAATGTGGGTGTATATATGATATATGTTCCTCGGGTGTGTGTATGTGGGGATGTATACATGTGTGTGGGTGTGTGTGTGTGAAGGGAAAATGTGTGTGAGACAGAGAGAGGGTGAGTGAGGGAGAGAAAGAGAGATGTGTGTGTGTGTGTGCGTGAATGTGGGTGTATATATGATATATGTCCTCGGTGTGTGTATGTGGGGATGTACTCTGTTAAATACGTGTGTGTGTGGGTGTGTGTGTGTGTGAAGGGAAAATGTGTGTGAGACAGAGAGAGAGAGTGAGCGAGGGAGAGAGAGAGGAGAGAGAGTGAGCAGTATTCTAGCTGTGCTTGTAATCTAGGTTGTCTATTTACAAGCTGTTGGATCCAACTTTGCAAAAATAAAGTAATATTGCCCACTATTATCTTATAGTCACAACTGAACCACTGGCCGTGAGCCCCTCCCTACAGCTGTGAACTCTGAATTTACACTCTACTCCACTTCTCTCCTTAGTTCCACTGTTTGCTTGCTCTCGGGTTTTTTATTTTTTATATATTTTTTTTATATTTTATACCTTGTTTTCCATGAGGTTTAGTCATTTGCCCTAAATGACTGCGCTCATCGCCTCCTTGGCGGAATAAGGTTCTTACCCTAAAAGACCTTCTTAGCCCCCCTTGGGCCGTTTAAGTCATTTGCCCTGAATGACCCGCGCACTTCGCCTCCCCTGGCGGAATAACCTCTTTTTTTGTTATTTTCTGTTATTTTATCCCTTTTTTTTTTTACCCCTTTAAAAAACTCTCTCAGCCACCCCTGAGCTAGATCCTATTATGTGCCTTTCCCTTAATTCTGACTTTCTCGGTAATGATCTTCCTGCTCGCGCCTCCTGCTGCAGCCTCGCGACCTTGACCTTATGCGCCGGTGCTACAAACAAAGGCGACGAGACCGAAACTATACCTCTTTTTCTTATCTGTCTGATTTACTGTTGTACACCTTCATTTATCCTCTTGCCTTACTCCTTACACTTTCAAGTTATTAGTCTCAGCCTTCAAACACACTTTACAAACTCATGTGCTCATTCATACACTTCGTCCGCTCCATGGTATTTCAAGACAAACAACATATATTTTTTCACATCTGATTCCTGTTGGCAGAGTTTTTGTTAGTTATTCTAGCCATTCACTTTATGCCAATTTATTAAAATTTCCTCTAGGTTCTTTTGGGAGAGAAAAACGACTTCTGACTCTTTCCACCTGGGCGAGACTTGCACTCCGTCAACACTCAGAATTTAGCAGAAAAAATGGCTCTGCCTACCTTTGATATATGTTTGAGCCCCTGGTGCTTCAGAATGCAAGTTCCTCCCGGGATCAGAAAGGTCTCGTCACGTCTTCCTCGTGGCTGGCTCGCCAAACTGAAGAAGTAAATTTGAAGTGTCCGCAGCTCAATGCCAGATAAGCGGCGCGAACTCCACCGATTGCGGCAACCACTCTATGATCCTCGTTACTCGCTTTAGGTGCAAGTTTTAAGAGTTATAAAAGAGTTACGCAGCAGTCAAGGGAATCAGATTAGAAAAAGAGCTTTAATGAAGCTTTAAAAGAGAGATCCTCCCCCTGCCAAATGCTCAAATGATCACCTTCAGAACATGCGTGTCAAGCTTCAATTGGCTACTTTTGAAGCTTAAGACCACCTCTTCTGGGGATTTTCCACTGTATGAAGTCATTTTGCCGATCTTGCAGTTTTGAATGTTTAGGCTTAAGGCGTATTTGGTGTGAACTTTTCACCGGATGGACTATCCGCAACTAGCGCGACTGCTTCAGTGGTATATCATCGTGGCTAGTAGCGACTGTATCGCAGCAGATTTTCTGTGGTACTGAAGGTGGTATATGGAGGGAGAAGATCTTTCCTTATTTTCAAGGCAGAATACATGTCATCTCTTATCGAGTATCATACTAGTTGTACATTATAAATTTTATGCCAGATTTTATCACATTTTGCCACAACAACATATTAGAAGTGTTTAGCATATTGAATGCATTTTGCACAATGCTTGCACACAGTCGCAGTTCTATCTATTGTTTTATTTCCGCTGTCATCATAGGTAACATGAAATCCAAAATGTTCCCACACACGAGACTTATACGACGCTGGCGCATCCTCCAACTCCGGGCAGCCTTAATTTTCTCTCCCACCTTCCATTTCTACATGTGAGGTGACCTGCAGCACTCCATACTCCACTTATACTGTCTATGTCCACACCTCGTCTTTCGCACAAAAAGGAAACACATTGTCTGAGGTCAAATTCGGACACAAGGCTACATTGCGCATGCGTCGGACTGTGCGGCACACACACGCTCCGAACCGAGACAAGTGAACCGAGACAAGCGAACCGAGACAAGCGATCCGAGACAAGCGATCCGAGACAAGCGAACCGAGACAAGCGAACCGAGACAAGCGAACCGAGACAAGCGAACCGAGCGGTTCGGATGTTTTTTCATGAACCGTACCACCCCTAGAGTGTGTGTGAGCCTGTGTGTTTTCGTGCTTGCAGGTGTGTAGATAAAAATTGACTGTACATCCTCTGATCGTGTATTTAATTTTCTCAACTTTAAAAAAATACATGATGTCTTTGAGCCACTGGGAGATAGAAGGATATTTAGCAGACTTCCAATGTAACAATAAAGAGCGTCTTGCTAGTAAGGATGTGAAAGCTGAAATGTCCTTTTGTGTAGGGTCAAGTGCAAGTGAGGGGTCAGGAATCCCAAATATAGCAATCAGAGGGCAAGGTTGGAGATTTACCCCTAGAACAGAGGACATTATAGTAAAATAACACACCCAGAAACCTTTCAAATCAGGACAAAGAAAAAACATGTGGCTAAGGTGACTAGGACAGCCATGGCATTTATCACATTTGTCTTCCACCTCCGGATACAGACAGTCTAAACTTAGAGAAATGTACCCTGTATAAGACCTTAAATTGAATGAGCCCAAGACGAGCACACGAGGTGGTTGATTGTATCCTCTCTATGGCCTGTTCCCAGGACTCCTCCTGTATTTGTATTCCCAGTTCCCTTTCCCATGTACACTTAAGTTTAGCATTGGAGTGGTCGCTAAAAGCTTTGACATGATACCTCTGTGATGTGGGACAAATGAAAGCATGGTTTCCCACCCCTGCTCTGGAGGTAAAGAGGGGAAATTAGGGAAACACTTAGCCACAAAATTGCGAGTTTGAAAATAGCGAAACAGATGAGTAACAGGGAGTCCATAACGAGATGACAGATTGGCAAAACTATCAAAGACCCCGTCTACATATAAATCTCTGAATTGTGTAATACCCTTGTCATACCACAGTGAAAATGTTGAGTCCGAAAGTAATGGAGGAAATAAATGGTTGTTAAACACAGGACCCAAGGAATATGCGGCTACAAGTTTAAAGTGTCGTCTAAATTGAAACCAGATTTTGAGTGTGTTAAGAACCACTTGATTATCAGTATATAGAAAAGGTTTAGTAGGTAAATAAGAATAAAGTAGAGCAGGTATAGAAGATCCCCTACAGGATGATAGTTCCAATTTACACCAAGAGGATCCAGGGGATTTCAACCAGTAGCACAGTTTATGGATGTGAGCCGCCCAATAGTAAGTGAAAAAATTAGGTAATGCAAGTCCTCCACTATGTCTGCATCTCTGCAGTAAAGTTTTACGAATCCTAGGTGATTTCCCACCCCAAATAAAAGAACAAATTATCTTATCAAGTGAGTAAAAAAAAAAATGTTTTGGCAAAAAAGTTCATTTGATTTTCAGTGATTTTAAGCAGAAGACCTAGAGCAATAGTCTCCTAATGTGTGTGCGTGCGTGCGTGCGTGCGTGCGTGCGTGCGTGCGTGCGGCTGCCCACATAAACTCCATTTAAAGGTGCTCTAAGCGATGTCACACACTTTTTAGGCTACAACATTTTTTGCCACATACAGCAAACATCACTATCCGCGAGCTGCATGTCCCCTGAACACACTGTAAAAAAAAAAAATACAGTTAATGTAGACAGCCCAGGCTCTACAAACGGCAACAAAAACAATCTGTGCCAACCTGGGGTCCGTTCCAGAAAGCAGGTTTAGTGAAAACTCTGAGTTTGTTAACCGTGAGATGAGAGAAACTCTGGGTTTTCTGTTTCAGAAACAGAGGTAATTTAACCTCAGAGTCAGTTACTATGGTAACTGAGCCTGTGAACCTAACCTGGTCAGGAGCAGGTTTCTTCAAGAAACCTTGAGTTTCTCTCAGTCTCCTCAAGGTTTCTTCTCACCCATTTCCTCATTCATTCATTCAGTCTGTATCAGGCGCATTTTAATGCAGTTTGTTATCTGCATGAATAAAAAAACGTATTGGTTTACGTTATAAAATGTTTTTTCTCAAATGTCATTTCCTTTTGTCGACGATCCCGTTGATAAAAAAGCTGTATTAATTCAGAGAGTTTACGTCGGGAGATGATATTGAGTCCCGACTATAGATGTATTTTAATTTCCACATTTAAGATTCCACCGATTTAAGAGGTATTTTTTATCACAGTCCATTAGATATGTAGATATCTTATCCGTCCTCATATCACTAACATCAACCATCATGGACAGGCTTTAACATCCAAGCAGATTCTTTGTGTCGCATTACGTTTTTTGCAAATGGCAGTTTTCTTTATAACAGCGTAGCGGATCAACTGTAATGGTAAAGCCGCTGTATGCAGAGCCGTCAGAAAAGTGTGACTCGCTCTGAAATGTTTTTTAAACGTTTTTGTAGTGTTCCCTGGACACAAACCAGTGAGAGCCATTAAAAAGAAATAAATGATTATACATTATAGTTCTGTTAATGATCATGGTGCTGCAGCCTCAGAATGGGATTAGTATAGCTTACTTTTTTTGCCCGCAGGATTGCACCTAAATGAAATTATAGGTGTAATACATTTCCAGTTTTCACCAGTGATATTATAAGTTAACTGTGATTAAATATGAAATTAATACATTGTTAATGCTTATGCCTTGACTCGAGCACCAATTCTCTCTCTTTTGCAGCAGCAGCCGCTGTCTTGCTTTTTTAACGAAATGCATGTTCAAACTTGCTGTTTGTGCGCATGAGTATTTCTGCCGACCCGTTTGTTTGTGGTTGTTACCATGGTGAATCGTAGAATCATTGCTCCATTCATGCTGCCTTTTTATAGTGGTGGTGCACGCGCGTAACCCTGAGTGAACCTACTCCGAGTTGATTAAACCAACTCATATCAGCTGTTCTGGAACCAAAAACTCGGAGTTTCCCATCTCAGGGTAAATCAACTCAGACATCAGGGTTAGACTCAGAGTTTGTTAAACCTCCTTCCTGGAACAGAACCCTGCACCACGGAACATACACAAACAGTGTTCCAGTGTTCCAGCTACCGACAAGAAGAATTTTGGGGTGGGGTTTGGGGGGTTGGTGCGCGGAAGCACGGAAGAGAGGGGGAGGGGATGAGGAGGATTGAGGAGCGAGCTAGTCTCGTTTTGTTTGAAAGTACTTCGAACGTCAGCAAGAAGTAACGTCACCCAACATTGCTTAGAGCACCTTTAATCTTAATTAGCATCAGAAGGAGCACTTATCGATGTCTAAGGGATACAATGATTTTCCAGTATAACCAGTACATTTGAACTTAAACTACGCTTTCTATCTAATTGCTTGGTTCTGACAAAGTACAAAATCCCTATCATTCATTGTATTAATCACAGACTGGACAGAATGCATTAATTCAATTCAATTTTATTTATAGTATCAAATCATAACATGAGTTATCTCGAGACACTTTACAGATAGAGTAGGTCTAGACCACACTCTATAATTTACAAAGCCCCAACAATTACAGTAATTCCCTCAAGAGCAAGCATTAGCAGTAGCTATTGCGACAGCGGCGAGGAAAAACTCCCTTTTAGGAAGAAACCTCGGCAGACCCAGACTCTTGGTAGGTGGTGTCTGACGGGGTCGTTTGGGGGTGTGATGAACAGTGGCAATAATAGTCACATTAAAGATAATGGAACAGTGACTTGAAGGTAGTCGTTGTAGTGCATGTCATAGCAGGGCACATCGTGTCATACTGAGTAGTGCAGTCTCCTATACCGGATCCTGACTACTCTGTGCATATGAACATCACAGCAGGGCGTTGCGGCATGTAACGTGGCACTGCAGAGCATGGGTGGATGCGGCGGACGCAGCAGGACGCGGCTGGGCATTGCAGGGAATCGCAGAAGAAGAAACATAAGAACTCCGGGGAGTATACTTCCCAGAGCTAGGTTAGTGACAAGCAGTTCTGAGACAGGATGCATACAAAAGGAAACAAATGAAAACATTGATGAGAGGCTGTACTGGCCTGCCTGCCTCTACTCTCACTATATTATTGATTATATGATCAATAAATCTGATGACTACGAAGAGAAGCAGGTGGGCCGGGTTAGGCGGACGCTGCAAGTCCTCACTCCTTAACTATAAGCTTTATCAAAGAGGAGAGTTTTCATTTTACTCTTAAATGTGGTGACGGTGTCTGCCCTCCGAACCCAGACTGGGAGCTGGTTCCACAGGAAAGGAGCCTGGTAGCTGAAGGCTCTGGCTCCCATTCTACTTTTAGAGACTGTAGGAACCACAAGTAACTCTGCATTCTGGGAGCGCAGTGCTCTAGTGGGACAATAAGGTACTAAGAGCTGTTCTAGATAGGATGGTGCTTGACCATTTAGGGCTTTGTAGGTCAGGAGAAGGACTTTAAAGTCAATCCTGAATTTTACAGGAAGCCAATGCAGCGAAGCTAATACGGGAGAACTATGATCTCTTTTCTTAGTTCTCGTCAGAACACGCGCTGCAGCATTCTGGATCAGCTGGAGAGTCTTAAGGGACTTATTTGAGCAACCTGACAGTAGGGAATTACAATAGTCCAGCCTGGAAGTAACGAATGCATGGACTAGTTTTTCAGCATCGTTTTGAGACAGGATATTCCTAATTTTGGCAATGTTACGAAGATGAAAAAAGGCTGTTCTCGATGTTTGTTTTAGATGGGCGTTAAAGGATATATCCTGATCAAAAATAACTCCTAGATTTCTGACAGTAGTGCTGGAAGCCAGGACAGTACCATCCAGATTAGCTATATCTTTAGATAATGAAGTTCGGAGGTGTTTAGGGCCCAACTTCAGTTTTGTTAGAGTTTAACATCAGAAAATTATAGGTCATCCAGGATTTTATATCTTTAATACATGCTTGAAGTTTAGCTAACTGGCTGGTTTCGTCTGGTTTGATTGATAAGTATAATTGGGTGTCGTCTGCATAGCAGTGATAGTTAATCGAGTGTTTCCTAATGATATTACCAAGAGGAAGCATATATAAGGAGAATAGAATTGGTCCAAGCACTAAGCCTTGTGGAACGCCATGGTTAACTTTTGCATACTTAGAGGATTTATCATTAACATTAACAAATTGAGATCTATCAGAGAAATAAGACTTAAACCAGCTTAGTGCGATTCCTTTAATTCCGACTAAGTGTTCCAATCTCTGTAACAGGATTGTATGGTCAAGTGTCAAAAGCAGCACTAAGATCTAGTAAAACAAGTATGGAGACAAGTCCTTTGTCTGCAGCAGTTAGAACGTCGTTTGTAATTTTCACCAGTGCCGTCTCTGTGCTATGATGCTTTCTAAATCCTGATTGAAAGTCTTCAAATAAACTGTTGCTATGGAGAAAATCACATTACTGATTAGCAACTACCTTCTCAAGGATCTTAGAGAGAAAGGGAAGGTTAGATATAGGTCTATAGTTTGCTAAGACCTCAGGATCGAGGGTGGGTTTTTTCAGAAGAGGTTTTATCACAGCTACTTTAAATGTCTGCGGTACATAACCTGTCAATAGAGACATATTGATCATATCTTGTAGTGAAGTGCTAACCACGGGTAATGCTTCTTTGAGTAGCCTCGTTGGGATGGGGTCTAAGAGACAGGTAGATGGCTTAGCTGAAGATACCTTTACCATTAATTGTTGAAGGTCTATAGGATAAAAGCAGTCTAAGTATATGCCAGGTCTAGTCGTTCTTTCTAGCAGTCCTGCGTTGAAAGGTGAACCGTTAGAAGTAGATGGCAAAAGGTGATGAATTGTATCTCTAATTGTTATCATTTTATAATTAAAGAAGCTCATGAAGTCGCCACTACTCAGAGCTAGAGGAACAGAAGGCTCAGTAGAGCTCTGACTCCAGTCCAAACGAGACTCTTCCAGTTTGGTGGAACGCCATTTACTTTCAAGTTTTCGCGAGTTTTGCTTTAATTTACGAGTTTGGGAGTTATACCAAGGTGCTAGTTTCCTTTGCTTCATCTTCTTTTTGAGTGGAGCAACAGTCTAAAGTACTCCGTAGGCAGGCCGTAACACCATCTACACAATTGTCGATTTGAGAGGGACTAAAGTTTACATAAAGGTCCTCTGTTGTATTTAAACAAGATAATGAGTTTAGTGCTGTTGGAATGTCTTCCTTAAATTTAGCTATAGCACTTTCAGATAGGCATCTAGTATAGAAGCTTTTATCTAATTTTGTATAATCGGGTATTAAGAATTCGAAAGTAATTAAGAAGTGGTCTGATAATAAAGGATTTTGCGGGAATACTAATACATCTTCAATTTTGATATCATTTGCCAGCACGAGGTCGAGGGTGTGGTTAAAACAGTGCGTGGCCTCATGCACACTCTGACTGAAGCCAATAGAATCTAGTAGTGAGTTGAAAGCAGTACTAAGACTATTGCTGTCAACGTCCACATGGATATTAAAATCACCTACAATAAGTACTTTATCTGATTTAAGGACTACACATGATAAAAACTCTGAGAATTCAGATAAAAATTCAGAATATGGACCTGGAGCTCGGTAGACAACGACAAATGTAATTGGCTGTACTGATTTCCGTGTTGGATGTTGAAGATTAAGAACAAGGCTTTCAAAAGAGTTATAATTTAGTTTGGGTTTAGGGTTAATTAACAGGCTTGACTCAAATATGGCTGCAACTCCCCCTCTTCGGCCTGAGCCTCTAGGAATTTGAGTATTAATATGACTGGGAGGAGTCGCTTCATTTAGACTAACATATTCTTCATGGCCCAGCCAGGTTTCAGTAAGACAGATCAATTTGATTATCGGATATCAATTTGTTTACTAGTACTGCTTTAGAAGACAGAGATCTGATATTTAGTAATCCACATCTAATTTTCCTATCCTGTTCTATCATCATGTTCTAGTTTTAATTCCAATTAGGTTGTTAAGTATTGCCCCTCTCTTGGTTACCTTTGATCTAACTGATCTGAGTCGAGGAACAGACACCGTCTCATTTTTTGGGACAGGCTGTGGCTGACCTGGATGCTAAATTGACTATGTTCGCAGTCAACTTCTTATTACTTAGGGGATTCACCACTTTGTATGGTCTGTTGTTGATTATAATTGGAATAGTACTAGTACTACATGATAGTGGAATAGTACTAGTACTACATGTTACCCTGCAGAAAACATTTTCAGATTCATCCACTAGTATAGTGCTATCATGATCAATACCTGGGGGGCATGAATCTGTGATATTTTCAACAGAATGTCAATACTTGCCTTTCATTGTGGTCGTTATGTTGTCAGATAGCAGCCTGGCTCCGTGTCGGTTTGGGTGGAGACCATCATGCTTCAGCAGGTTGGGCATTTCCCAGAACAAGTTGAAGTTGTTGACATAGGGAATGCTCAGGGAAGTGCAGAGTGGTTCCAGCCAGGTGTGGAGCCAGAACAGTCTGGACCATCTCTCAGCACCCTTCCTGTAGGTAGGTAGAGGCCCAGAGATGACGATCCGTTTTCCTGTACCCATCAGGGTGGAGAGGAGAATGGTGAAGTCTCTCTGGAGTGCTGTCGACCGTCCCTCTCTGATGTTATTTGTGCCCACGTGCACAATTATGTTGTCGACTTTAGCGTGGCGGGCGAAGATGCTTGGAAGTTTGTGCTGGATGTCACGGACCTTGGCACCGGGGAAGCAGTAGACCTTGGAGGGATCGCTAGGTGAAGGGGGAATGTAGAGGTCCCTGACCATGGAGCTTCCGATGACCAGCGTGGAAGTTGAGGAGTCCGAGGGGGGAGAGGATTGAGGGCGCGTCGACTGTGTGGATGGACCAGGATGAGCTGTGTGGGGACGTGGCAGAGAAGGGAACTCCTCATCGTTCATCAGAATGGTGTAGCGATTTTCTAGTCGTAGGGGTTGGGCTGGGGCTGAGCGTTGTCCTGACCGCCTGCTCTGGTGCTTGCTTATACGCCATGGCTCAGGCTGGTGTGGAGTGGAGCTGGTCAGCAGAGCTGGCTGGGTCCTCGGCAGAAGCCGAGGAGAGACAACAGGGACAGAGGTTGTATCAGTGCGTGGTGGGGTGAGAGTATTGCAGGGCACAGTGGAATCAAGACAACCGACATTAGTGTGTGTGTGAGGGGAACTTCTAATGATAATGGTGTCAAGGAACTGTTCACTTGCCTTGATCTGGTGGAGAGTCGATATTCTGGCTTCAAGTTCCACTATCTTCTGGCTGACCAGGAGGCACGAGTCACAGCCAGGTGAACAGCTGAGGGGGGGCATCGTGTAGCTTGCTAGTTTAGTTAGTAGCAACGTTGATGGAGGCCTTCTCCTAAAACCGATCCCTCTTCACAAGTTGAAATACAATGCAGGTGCTCCTGCTTGTGTTAGCAAGCTGTGGATAGTCCGTTACTGCTACCAAAATATAGAAAAGAATTCCAAGGAGGCAAAATCCTGAGGGGTCCGCGTTACCTCCCGCTAGCAGGCAGGCTAACTAGCTGTTAGCACAACAAATACCTAGACGTTAGCTAACAGAGCGGAGAAAAGTTTTGCAAACAACGGAGAAACTGCGGCCAGACAGGTCCGGTTAAAATACAGCTAAAACGGTGTAAAGAGTGACTGTAATTCGTTGTAGAGGACTTCAATCGCAAGATGCTAAGCGTTAAGCATCTGCCGTTGTCTGCAACAAGAAACAGGAAGTCGGGCTGAAACGGAAGTGACACACAGAAAACTTTTCCCGCTTCAGTCCCCCTACAGGTTGGAAGCGGAGTTGTCCCATTATGTCTCATTCGAACTACAGAATGCGAATGCAGAAGTGCCGTTCACGAAACGATTTTGGAAACATTATTTTAAGTTACAAAAAGTTCCTTAGTGTTGCTTTAAGACGCATCAGATCAGTTGACCTGCTTGGCAACTGTTTGTTGAAACATAAAGCAGCTAAATTCAATGGCGGATCTAGAAAGATTTACAAGAGGTCTTGGCAGGGTGCCATTGGGAAGACAATACATAGGAACCCACATATGTAAGTAGCTTGTGTGGCTGTCATAGAATTAGTTTGAGCGTTTGTTTGATGATAATTACTAATAAAAGACACAAATAGAAAATAGAATAGAATGTCTTATTTTAATCAGTAATTATGATCAAACAAAAGATAAATCAAATGCTATGATAGAGAAACTGTAAAACATCATTAGCTAATCTATTTATATATGTAAATCTTAACATCTAACCCTATAACATATACAACAGAATAAAAAATAGCCAAAAACTGAAAACATGTTATTTTACCGAGTGATATGACGTTATGCTACTGTATTGCAATTTATATGGAAGGATGAATACAAACCTACCCTCTTCCTCCCTCATCGTCATCTGCCTCCTCCTGGCGATCTGAATCCCATTGTATTTGTTCTTTTCACAGTTGACAGTAAAGCAGCCTCATTGCTGTCATATGTGAAAGCAAGTGGATTTTTCTAGTACTGCTTAAGTAATCAAATAAAAATAATCGATGTCCTAGCAAACACTGTGTAGTGTGTTGTAATGTAACACCACCGGAACGGCGACCCTCTGTAAAGATTTTTACAGTTTTTAATATTTTGTATTAAGCTGTTCTTGTCTTTACTAAATTCAAAACTAATTAAAGGGTAGAATGCTCTTACAAATCCCAAGGTACCGATTTTACTTTTGGCTAACGTTAATTTATACTAACGCACAGTTATTGCTGATGCTGAATCACATTAAGCATACTTTACATTCATTACAAATTGAACTTTAAGTTAAATTAGTGTGTTTAAACTTAACCAGGGGAAACAAACTTCAAGTTCAGATGCTCGGGGGGCAGCTCAGTTGCTCCAGTCTTGCCAGGATGCAGGGCCACTGCAGCAAACTTGTTGTGTGTGAGCCAGACTGTGTGAACGCCGCTTAGCACGTTTGATGCAGGGACGTAGCTAGGATTTGAAGGTCTTGTTTTTACAAGTACCGTTTTTGGAACATCCAAATTAGGGGGGCAGCTGGGGAGGTAAGGCTCTAGAATGAAGATATTTTCTATTATATTAGAAAAGCTGTAACTGAATGTATTGACTCATGTATTAATTGCATTGATGACAAACTGATGACAACTATTTTTTGTTTCTTCTGTGTAAGTAAGTACACAGTTAACTTAACAATAATGCTAATACTGAAGAAATGGGAGCGAGAGCTGAGCTCGGAGGGGAACGTAATTAATTGGGAGACAGTTTTGGTCCACTTCAACATATGCCATAGGACATATTGGACGCCTCTAAAGCTATTCCTACTCCCTATTCTGCCAACCTGAACAAACTGGAACTTTTCTGCACATGGTCTGGGAATGTGAACAGGTGCATGAGTTTTGGAATAAAACAACATCAATAATATCTGATGTGATAGGATGTTCAATTCCTACTGACCCGATTGTTTTGTTACTTAATGATGACTCTAAATTACATCTACTTGGGAGACAGAAGAAAATTTGGCTAGCCAGATTAACTGCGACCAAAAAAATAATAGCTCAGTGCTGGTTCCCCCCCCCCACACGCTTTGTATAAAACAGTGGCTGGCGTATTTTCTGGACATAGTTATGCTGGAGCTCTCTACAGCAAGGATTAACAAAGCCAAATCAACTATAGACCTATGGAAAAACGCAGCAGCACAAGTATCAGTCCTAATGACCTCAGCATCACAAGAATTAGAGGAGAACAACCAGGCAAGGTGTCATTTTTTTATTTATTTTTGTTTATTTGTTTGTTTTTGTTTTCTCAAGACCGCAGAGGGTGGGAGAGGGTTGTTGTTCTTGTTCAGTTGTATTTGTCTGTTCTGAAAGACAGGAGTAGTTTAACCTGAATAGAGGAGTAGTTCAACCTGATCGCAGATCCCACAAGTTTAGCCATGCTAAATTAGAGATGCAACAAACCAAAAAAACAGGTTGCATATCATTTAAATGTTACAGACATGACTTTTTCATTATTACAGATGAAACATGCTGATTAATGACAAGTCATGCTGTTGCTGCATCTTGTGTGATTCAAAAGGATTTCATGTTGTTTCTACTGCAGGTGTCACAGGCACGATCCATATCTCAGGTGCAAAGACTTGTTTAAAGGTCCCATGGCATGAAAATTTCACTTTATGAGGTTTTTTAACATTAATATGCGTTCCCCCAGCCTGCCTACGCATGGCTTGGCCCACCCATGATAGAGAGACATCATGGCTTTCAAACGAGCAAAGAGGCAGTTGGTCAAGGCCACACCCCATGTTGTCATTCCTCAGAATTATGGGGGCGACAGAAACTATGCACTATAGCTTTAACATATTATAATGTGCCTTCTGTTGAATCTACCTATTGATTTTCAGGGATTTGATTCATTACTTACCTTGACTAAACCTTAACCTACTCTGATTTAATGGCCTTAATCTTTAACCAATGTTGTTTTTCTTAAGCTTAAAATTACAATTACAATGTCTACATTTCTTGAGCTGTGTAGCCAATATCTGTTTTTGCTTGTTGTTGTGTATTTTGGGCCACTATGAGATCTGTAGTTAAGATACACCTGATGACGATGATGATAAACGGTTAATATTCCGCCGTAGTCCGGGCAATCATTGTTATATCTAGTAACATGAAACAGTGAAGAATATAACAAAAAGTAATCTTGAACTGAATGAGGCGCACCCTCACGTCACGTGACATAGTTTTAATATTCCTACAGATTCTGTCCCACTCCTTATCATCCAGTGTAATACTCAGAACCCTTTCCCATGTCTTTTTGAGGGCTGTCCAGGCTCCATCCCCCAGGTTGTGCATAAGCATAGAATAATACCCAGAAGCCATATGACCTTTTTCATATTTCAACAAAATCTTATCTAAACATTCTGGTGCCTTTGGGGCTGAAGAACTGGATCCCAAAATCCCCACTAACAGATGGCAAAAAAAAATTGAGACCTAGGGATTCCAAATTGCTGTACCACATCCTCAAAGGATTTCAATATGCCACCGAGATACAGATCCACCAGTGTGACAATTCTTTTTTCCAACCAATCACTCCAAAAAAGGGGAGATCAACAATACGTAACTTTGGATTTGGCCAAAACTGAAGTATTTAGATATGGATCCAGTTCAAACAGTCAGGCCACACAACACAACATTTAAGTGAGAGATTATCGGATGTGTTTTTGTCTCACCATACAGTTTAACAGACAGGCTTTGTAAGGAAGATAATGGGGCAAGAAGAGATTGCTCAATACAATACCAGGTTGGGGCTCTCTCAGGAGGAAGTGACCAGTGGGCCAGATGCCTTAACTTAAAAGCATAGTAATAATACAACATCTTTGGTAGACCCAAACCTTTTCTATCAGAGATTATTATTAAAATGTATCCTGGATTTTTTTACCTTTCCATATACATGTCTTTGTAATCCTGTCAAACCATTTAGAATATGACAGGGGAACCTCCAGAGGAAGAGATTGGATAAGGTAATGGGTCAGCTTGGGAACACAAACCATTTTTATAACATTGATCTTCTCTGCTATTGAGAGATTGAGAGTTGCCCATCTATTAACATCACAAGAGATTTTATTAAATAATGGATCCAAATGAATTTTAACTAGGTCTTTTAACTGTGGAGGGAATAATATACCCAGGTTTACGATACCTTGCTTCCTGTCAGAGTTTCCCCCAGTTTCTAAGTGCCTTTTGATGGTGAAGAATACTATACTCACTGACACCTTGACTTTCTTCGCAATTTCTCTGTAGGAAAGACCTACATTTTTAAGTGTTATGATGGTCTGTCTCTCTTCCATTGTTAATTGCCTTTTTCATGCAATGTTTATAGCAACACACTACTTTCTGCAGTACAATACTGTTCAAATAATGCTCACGAGGGTATGGTACCACAGTGTGTTCCAACAGTACTTTTATACAGGCAGAGGGCGTAGTAAATAATCCAGACAAGTTGGAACACCTATGGGAATTGGTAGCACCAACTTTCAAAGCTTGATCAACCTCCATTGCTGCAGAACAGCTTTACGTTGTTAACCCATTTCTTGTTCCCTGAAAAAGGTCTTTTTGTAAAATTCTGAAATGTACATGTTTTCAGTTTTGGGTAACCTTAGTTTTTTTAACCTCTGGCAGTTCACCACTTACCTTTGTACCATTTCAAGCTATTCATTGGACTTGAACTGCTAAAATTTCAATAAAAAACTGGAACAATTGGGGTGCTCTAAAACCTTTGACCAGTGTACATTATGTGCATGTATGTTAGACATAATTAGTTCTTGCCCTTGTATTTTAGCCAGACTTATAACTCTTCCCGAAGTATCCTCAATTAGTTTAATTAATTTAAACTGCAGGTGCTTGCTAATCAGTATAATGACCTCTCTACTACTGCTAGACCCCACACTATATAACACATATCCAACCCATCTTCCACACAATTTTTCAGATTCCACAATCGACATATGCGTTTCTTTTTCTTAAGACTTAAGACCTTCCTCCTCTTGATGGGATTCCCTAGTCTGTTAACATTGTTAATGAGCACATAACAAAGTGGTGATGACTAAACACAACTAAATCCCAAATACTCACAGAACAGTCCATGTGCACCTGAACCTGAACAATGCACAGTTCAACTCCCTAAAAAGTTTGTCCATAACAGTTCTCACATCACACGCTCTTTTTCCTGTGCACTGCTACCGAAAAAAAAATAGTCCAACCAGAGTAATACAAAAGGAAATATGTCCAAGTAGGATCCCAGCCGGTGTCTAACATCAGCGCCAGTCTGTCCCATGAGAAAGCCGAGAAATAAGAAAAAAAAGGTAATGCAGCCATCAGCAGAGGCTGCACATCATTATAAGTCCCTCACCGACAAATCACTCCATATTTTCTATGAATGCCATCGCCTTTCGGGGGCATTCAAATGTCTTAACTCCAGCCTTGGCTTCTATTTTAAGTTAGGCAGGATACAAGATTCGGAATCTCACCTCTCTCTCATGAAGCTTTTTCTTACACTCCTTGAACCTGTCGTGTTTTATCTGTGTCACTCTGGAGAAGTCTGGAAATAGCATTATATATGACACCTGGGCATTACAACTGATTAATGATTGGATTGGTTGGGTCTGTGACGTGCTGACGTTTACGGTAAGCGTATTGTCTCACTTTCGGTGTTCCCGTGTTACGGACGCTAGTTTGCTGCTCCAGCAAAAACGTACTCAACTCTGCTTTATTGTTTAATTTAGCTTTATTCTTTATTTGCCTGGTTTGGATTTAAACTACACCAGTTATACTCAAGCACTTATATTTCTCTTCTCTTACAGCGACTTCCTCGCTGATCTCACAATTGTTAAAACGCTGTTAGCTACTTTAGCTTAGCCATTAGCAATGGCTAATTCCTCTCCCTCTCTCTTGCTCTGTGTGTCAAATGTTTAGCTTTTCCTCTGCCTCCTTTTGTGATAAAGATACATGTAATAAATGTAGTTTATTCGCTGCTTTGGAGACGAGGCTTAGTGAGTTTGAGGCACGGCTCCGCACCATGGAATCAAAATCATATGCTTCCGTAGCTAGCCAGCGCCCTGTAGCTGGTGCGGGCCAACATACTGTAGCTTCTGTTCTGTAGCAGTCCCCCGGCAGACCCTGAGCAGCCGGGCAAGTGAGTGACTGTCCGAAAGAAGCGTGCACTTTGTGCATATGCAAAGACAATATCGGACTCAGTAGTTTTCTCTGGACCCCTGCCAAACCTGATCAGCAATGACATGTACAGCCGCATGTCATCCTTCAACTGCTGGTTGTCGGGGTGATGCCCAGGGTCCGTGTACGTTTTGATAGTTTGTCTTTTCGTTTGAACCACAAAACAAAATAACGAGAAACCAGCTGTTTTCATTTCAAACCAAAAACAAAGAAACGGTAAAAAAAGAGCCGTTCTCCGTTTTTGGTTTCTGAATCCAAAAACGAAAAATGACTAAACCAAATTCAAATAACGGTCCGATTTTGTTTTTTTGAAATTCCTTTTTTCATTTCTCCGTTTGAATATCTACATTAAAAGAAAGACATGTTGCCCATGTGACCCGGAAGTAATAGTAAATATAGCCTATAAAAATAAAAGCCAAGCTTTTAGAACGGTCATAATATTCAGCATAATATTTTATAAACCTGGACCGAAAGAAATATGTTAGCAACAGTAGTTTATTACAGTGATTTAATATCGTGCCTATCAACGTACACATCACCAGTCACGTTTAATGAGCGCATTGTTTGGTTCAATACAGTTGGTAATAGTTAACCTAAGAACTTATTGTGTGTGCAGAGTTGTTACTGTTAGCACTATATTATATAGGGGAGAGCTGGGACAGTTTAAATACTTTTTAATTAAACGTAATTTACAAAGCGATCATATCGCACTGAAAGCTAATATTTTGTCACTAGCAACCTACACCTGTCATCTGTCAAATATAGAGGCATTTTCATCTTTGAACATAACCGTTCAGGAATTATTACAGCAAAAGTGGGGCTTGCGTAATGTTTCATTCGTCCCTACTGGTCGGGACGATTGAAAAAGCATAGGGGGACGAATGAAAAATACAGTTTAAGCCATATAAATTTCCCACAACTTCAGTATTTTACTACATATCATGAATGGTACTCCCAAAAGGTGTTTTTTTAGATAGATTGTTGCAGGGCTATATGTCTTCGTGAATATCTGTTAAGTGTATGAAGCGTTTTTTTTAAATATCATGCACTGTGGATGATTCTGCCATTTTTCATGTTTCTATTGTGGAAAATGTCGTTTCACTTGGTTTTTACGTGGGTTAAGTCACTGCATCCAAATAAGTGCCCTTAACGACCAACAGCCCATCAGTCTCCATAGGATAACGGGACAACTCGACCCCCTACCTGGTGGGGCCCAAATATATTTTCATCTTTCTAAAACTGCTTTTCCATCCCCTCCATAAATTATTGTATAAATGCAGATATTTGTGCATTTACTTAAAATACATGGAGTTACAGCCAGGTCGGGGACAGTTAAAACAGCTCAACCGTCCCGACATAGACATATGCCATTATAACCTGTTTTGCATGTAAACAAGCATGCAATATGAAAGTCTGGGATTGTGGAGAACACTAAATAGTCTACCGAATAAGCATGTAGTCAAAACTTTAAATGAAAAACACTCATTAATAATCGAAAAAATTTAGCTACCCTAACCGCTAAGGAAGTTTACTTTCGACCATCAAAACTTGTTTATTGCCTGTAACTCCGTCATAAAAGGAAATAACAGGGAGATATTTGGCTGATAGGAGGTTAACATGGTCTATGTTTTGACCTAATGAAGTCTATCTATCATCATTGCACTCGGAGAAAACTGGAATGTTTCATCCGTCCCGCGTTTCAATTGTCCCGTAAATTAATATTTAATGTGGTTTCCACCGTAATGGGCCCCACAAGGTAGGGGGTCGAGTTTTCCCATGTTATCCTATGGCGTCTGATGGGCTGTGGGTCGTTAAGGGCACTAATTTGGATGTGCAGTGACCTAACCCACGTAAAAACCTAGTGAAACGACATTTTCCACAATAGAAACTTATAAATGGGAAAACGTAGCCTACTGTTCTAGCTATAAAAATGGCAGAATCATCCACAGTGCATGATATTTCAAAAAACGCTTCATAGGCCATACACGCTTCAAGGTGACAGCAATGAGTCTAAAATAACACCTTTTGGGAGTACCTTGATGATATGTAGTAAAATATTGAAGTTGTGGGAAGTTTATATGGCTTAACCCATTCAAACCTGATCACACATCTGTGTGTGTTTACCTTTTAAGACCTGAACACGCATCTGCGTCATTTTTGTTGTTTATAGATTTTTTTAAATGCAGTTGAAGATTATGGTCAAGAAAGTCTTTTTTAGCAGGCGTTTTAGGCCTAAATGGGTTAAATTGTATTTTTCATTCGTCCCCCTATGCTGTTTCAATCTTCCTGACCAGGAGGGACGAATGAAAAATTACGCACGCACCACTTTTGCTGTAATAATTCCTGAACAGTTTTGTTCAAAGCTGAAAATGCAACTATATTTGACATATGACAGGTGTAGGTTGCTAGTGACAAAATATAAGCTTTCAGTTCGATATGATCGCTTTGTAAATTACGTTTAATTAAAAAGTATTTAAACTGTCCCGGCTCTCCCCTATATAATAGTGCTAACAGTAACAACTCTGCACACACAATAAGTTCTTAGGTTAACTATTACCAACTGTATTGAACCAAACAATGCGCTCATTAAACGTGACTGGTGATGTGTACGTTGATAGTGTTGAAGTAAATAGTTAAAACTATGCTTACGTTTTGAAAACAATGTACTTTAAGGTAAAAAATGTAACTTAAAAAATGTAAACTGTTGTGTAACTGAGTGAAGGAATGTTTCAATACAGATTAAGCCTAATCAGCATTTGTCTGGCTCACACCTTCTCAAGCTTCTAAAGAATTGATTAGGTCATTGCTGATTTAGCATAAATGTAAAAGCGCTAGAAAGACTTATTGTTTAAACAACTTTGAGAGCCATTGCCAGTTGAGCCAGACGTGATTAAGACAAAGAACGAGTATTGCTGTAGTTTGGAAACAATTGACACCGTCTCAGTAAGATCCTGTGACCGGGTGTAGCCTCAAGACACTGATTGGGAACATACAACTTTTCTTTTGAGAGACATCTGACCAATAGGGGAAGATTTCATTTGAGAAACCACCCAGATGTAGGGGAATAAATGTATGATCCGGGGAATGTCACAGGACTGTTTCGATGTGACTCCACAAGGAGATGCATGGATTCAGTCGCTGTCAGCTGCAGTGTAACATTTGTTTTGTCATGTCACGGGACTGTGAATTGTGACCCGAAAGGGGAAGCGTGTTTCCAGTCCGCTGTTTACAATGTATATGTTTTGTCTTGTCGTTTTCATGCAGTTTCATTAAACCTTTTGCTTAACTTTCAATTCGACCCAAGCCTCTCCTTCCTCCTCCAGAAATCGAAGAACGCGTCTTTTAGATATTCTTAACAATAGGCACGATATTAAATCACTGTAATAAACTACTGTTGCTAACATATTTCTTTCGGTCCAGGTTTATATAAGCCTATTTATTGATTTTTTTTTTCTTCTAACGTTACTCTGGTATAACGTTATGCTGCATATTATGACCGTTCTAAAAGCTTGGCTTTTATTTTTATAGGCTATATGTACTACTATTACTTCCAGGTCACGTGGCCAATCTGTCTTTCTTTTAATGTAGATATTCAAATGGAGAAATGAAAAAAGGAATTTCAAAAAACCAAAATCGGACCGTTATTTGAATTTGGTTTAGTCGTTTTTCGTTTTTGGATTCAGAAACCAAAAACGGAGAACGGCTCTTTTTTTACCGTTTCTTTGTTTTTGGTTTGAAACGACAAACGAAAAACAGCTGGTTTCTCGTTTTTTTGTTTTGTGGTTCAAACGAATAAACAAACTATCAAAACGTACATTGACCGCCCAGCTAATAATGTGGGCTACATAGATAACTGGGGGGCGTTCTGGGGAAAGCCTGGTCTGATTAGGACAGGCGGCATTCATCCCACTTTGGACGGAGCCACTCTCATATAAAAAAATCTGACCTAGTCTATTTTCGGTCATAAACCATGACAACCCAAGTTTGATATTAGTAATCAGAGGTGCAGTGCTACGCAGTCCTCTGTGCTTCCGTTAGCGCAGTCACCCACTCACAGTCTAATAACCACGGTGTCTGTCCCCCGACTCAGATCAGTTAAATCAAAGGTAAACAAAAGAGGCTATCCTTAACAACCTAATTGGAATTAAAACATCCACTGCAATGATAGAACAGAATAGGAAAATTAGATGTGGACTATTAAATATTAGATCTCTGTCTTCTACAAAAGTATTAGCACACGATTTGATATCAGATAATCAAATTGATCTATTCTGTCTTACCGAAACATGGCTGTGCCATGAAGAATATGTTAGTTTAAATGAAGCCACTCCTCCCAGTCATATTAATACTCAAATTCTTAGAGGCTCAGGCCGAGGAGGGGGAGTTGCAGCCATATTTGATTCAAGCCTGTTAATTAATCCTAAACCTAAACTAAATTATAATTCTGAATTTTTATCTGAATACTCTAAGTTTTTATCATGTGTAGTCCTAAAATCAGACAAAGTACTTATTGTAGGTGATTTTAATATCCATGTGGACGTTGACAACGACAGCCTTAGTATTGCTTTCAACTCACTAGACTTAGACTCACTCACACTTACTAGATTCAATTGGTTTCAGTCAGAGTGTGCATAAGGCCACTCACTGTTTTAACCACACCCTCAACCTTGGGCATATGGCATCGAAATTGAACATTGAACAGTATTTCCACAGAATCCTTTATTATCAGACCATTTCTTAATAACTTTCAAACTTTTACTACCCGAAATTAGATAAAAGCTTCTACAATAGATGCCTATCTGACAGTGCTATAGCAAAATTTAAAGAAAATATTCCAACAGCCATACCTTAATATAACAGAGGACCTTTATGTTAACTTTAGTCCCTCCCAAATTGCTAATTTTGTAGACGGTGCTACGGCCTCGCTACGGACGACTAGCACCTTGGTATAACTCGCAAATTAAAACAAATCTTGCGATAACTTGAAAGTAAATGGCGTTCCACCAAACTGGAAGAATCTCGTTTAGATTGGCAAGACAGTTTGAAAACCTATAGGAAGGCCGTCAGAAATGCCATATCAGACTATTACTCATCATTAATAGAAGAAAATAAGAACAACCTAAGGTTTCTTTTCAGCATTGTAACCAGGCTGACAGATAGTCACAGCTCTACTGAGCCATCTATTCCTTCAGCTCTGAGTAGTGACGACTTCATGAGCTTCTATAATGATAAAATTATAACAATTAGAGATAAAATTCATCACCTTTTGCGCTCAACTTCTAAAGGTTCACCTTTAAATGCAGGACTGCTAGAAAGAACAGCAAGACCTGACATATACTTAGACTGCTTTTACCCAATAAACCCTCAACAACTACTGTTAAAGGTCTCTTCAGCTAAGCCATCTACCTGTCTTTTAGACCCCATCCCAGTGAGGCTACTTAAAGAAGTGCTACCCGTGGTTAACACTTCATTACTAGATATGATCAATATGTCTTTATTAACATTATATGTACCGCAGTCATTTAAAGTAGCTGTGATAAAACCTCTTCTGAAAAAACCCACCCTTGATCCTGAGGTCTTAGCCAACTATAGACCTATATCTACTCGCCCCTTCCTCTCCAAAATCCTTGAGATGGTGGTCGCCAATCAGTTATGTGATTTTCTACATAGCAATAGCTTATTTGAGGACTTTCAGTCAGGATGTAGGATCATAGCACAGAGACGGCACTGGTGAAAATTACTAACGACCTTCTAACTGCTTCAGACAAAAGACTTGTCTCCATACTTGTCTTACTAGATCTTAGTGGTGCATTTGACACTATTGACCAAACCATCCTGCTACAGAGACTGGAACACTTAGTTGGCATTAAAGTAATCCCACTAAGCTGGTTTAAGTCCGGTTTATCTGATCGATATCAATTTGTTAATGTTAAATCCTCCAGGTACACTAAAGTTAGCCATGGCGTTCCAAAAGGCTCAGTGCTTGGACCAATTCTATTCACCTTGTATATGCTTCCCCTAGGCAATATTATTAGGAAACATTCACTTAACTTTCATAGTTATGCGGATGACACACAATTATACCTATCATTTAAGCCAGACGAAACCAGTCAGTTAACTCCAAGCATGCATCAAAGATATAAAAGCATGGATGACCTACAATTTTCTGATGTTAAACTCAGACAAAACTGAAGTGATTGTGCTGGGCCCTAAACACTTTCGAAACTCATTATCCAAAGATATAGGTACTCTGGATGGTATTGCCCTGACCTCCAGCACTACTGTCAGAAATCTAGGAGTTATTTTTGATCAGGATATATCCTTTAACGCCCACTTAAAACAAACCTCAAGAACAGCCTTTTTTCACCTTCGTAACATTGCCAAAATTAGGAACATCCTATCTCAAAACGATGCTGAAAAACTAGTCCATGCATTTGTTACTTCCAGGCTGGACTATTGTAATTCCTTACTATCAGGATGCTCAAATAAAACCCTTAAGACTCTCCAGCTGATCCAGAATGCTGCAGTGCATGTTCTGAAGAACTAAGAAAAGAGATCATATTAGCTTCTCTGCATTGACCCAGGATTGAATTTAAAATCCTTCTCCTGACCTACAAAGCTCTAAATGGTCAAGCACCATCATATCTAGAAGAGCTCTTAGTACATTATTGCCCCACTAGAGCACTGTGCTCCCAGAATGCAGTTACTTGTGGTTCCTAGAGTCTCTAAAAGTAGAATGGGAGCCAGAGCCTTTAGCTATCAGGCTCCTCTCCTGTGGAACCAGCTCCCAGTCTGGAATTACTGGAATTGTCTTTGTAAATTATAGAGTGTGGTCTAGACCTACTCTATCTATAAAGTGTCTTGAGATAACTCTTGTTATGAATTGATACTATGAATAAAATTGAATTGAATTGAATTGCCTTGCCTCTCGCCGCCCGCAACACCAGGTCCCAGTCCGATGATCTTAGGAATCTTGCCAGAATTGGGTCTGCCTCCTGCCTGGGCCTGCTGTCTGGTGGTTCTGTGTGCGTGCTAGATCTCAATTTATCCCTCCCAAAAACTTTGCACTGCATCACCTCCTTCCTTACCCTCGGGGATGCCCACAAAACAGACATTATTACATCAGGATCGATTTTTAAAATCTAAATTCTTTTCCCAGAAAATGTCGACCTCTCTCTTGCCAGCCGAAACATTCCACATGCAATGACAAAGACATATCCTGCCAGCCTGATGTTTAAGAGAGATCTGCGCACCACTTGATCTCTTTAAAATCATCAGCAGTAAAGGACACTGTTCAAAAGCAACAAGAGAAGCAGAGTATGCGAAGAGAACATCAGGCCGAGGAGAGAACTTTCACTTCTGAAGAATCTGTGTTGGCCAGGAACTACAGAGGCAAACCGAAATGGATTCATGCAACTGTTCTTGCAAAAACTGGACCAGTATCCTATACAGTCCAAACTGCTGATAGTGTCTGCAGGAGACATGTGGATCAACTCCTGCAGACTCCTATAGTGCCTGCAGAACTGTCTTGTGGAGATTCTTCAGATGCACTTTTCAACACACCAGTACACCTACCTATACAATTGCAGAACTCAACCACATCTGAGACAAATGTTCCAGTTGCAGATGTAGCTGAGTATAGGTTAAATAGTGACTGACTCAAGTCAACAGGGCGGAATAATCCCCATGGGAAAAGTCAGGGGCTAAGTTAGTAGGTCTACCCTCACTCTTAAGGTAGCATAGAGAAACTGAATGTTGAGAATGTTGTAATGTTCATATTTTGTTGAGAGGGTGTGGTGTTGTTGATCCGATTTAACCCAGCCATTGCAGGTGTGTGGCGATTGATTGAGGAATTTATTCAGGAAGCAGAGGCGGAGAGCCTCAATTGGATGGACGCTTAAGGCCACATACGCTGGAGACAAACATTTTGGAAGACTGATTATTATTAAAAAAGATTTTGACTAAAGAGACGTTCTCTTGTTTCCCACAACACAAAATCTTTTAAATACACCTTTTAAAACCTAAACTACAACACGGAGAGCGGGCTTGCAGAGTTTAATGCCTCTTTTTGGCCACTAGTAGCACTATGGAGCAATGTTTTTGCACCCATGGGATAAATTGGCCTTCAGGGCTTGAAATGTTAGGCAATACAACTATTTTTGAATATGAAAATGGTTGGGTTAAAGTAAACCATTCCTGGCAGAAAGCCCTGAAGGCTAACGTATTGATTTGTATGTATATCATTCACACATACATGCATGTACATGTAAGTGTAAAAGAGCAGGGCCATGCAATACACTTTACTGCCATCTGTTTCAGGCTACTTCAATGATCTACAGTTCTTGGTGGTAACAGATCAATGTGTAGAATATGCTGTCACTAAAGGGTTAACTACTGTAGTTGAGTGTCAAATTACATGCATTCAACCATGAAGGTACACACTCCGAAAAGCAAGAATCACGTACCTTGCAGTGAGGGAGCATCAAGCAGATTGGCCAATGCAGAGCGGATTGAACGGGCTGAGGTTTAATCTTTAACCATGCCCTGGATGTAAGCTGGGCCTGAGCCGTTCGCAGCATGGTACGCGCACTAGTGTCTTGAAGCGGATGTGGGCAGCAACTGGTAACCGGTGATGTGGGCAGCAACTATTAACCGGTGAAGGGTGCGGAGAAGCGGTGTAGTGTGAGAGAGCTTGGGTAGGTTGAAGACCAGTCGAGCTGCTGCATTCTGGATGAGCTGCAGAGGTTGGATGGCACTTCCAGGCAGACCAGCCAGGAGGGAGTTGCAGTAGTCTAGATGTGAGATGACAAGAGCCTAAACCAGATTATGGGTGGGGGAGTCCTTCACTGGAAGGAAAAGCAGCTCTGTCTTGTCAAGTTTGAGTTTCAAGTGGTATTTGAACATCCAATGAGAGATATGTGTTGCTACCTGTGTTTCAGACTAGAGAATGAAGAGAGTTAGTGTACAGAAAGAAGAGGAGGGGACCGAGGACAAAACCTTTAGGGACCCCAGTTGTCAGTGAACAAGGTTCTGACACAGATTCTCTCAGAGTTACCCGGTAGTTACGGCCTTTGAGGTATACCCCCAGATGCTGACGGGCTGAAATAAGGATCTGGTGGTTCACTGTGTCAAATGCAGCAGAAATGTCCAGAAGGATGACCACAGAGGCCGCTCTAGAATTGCTCAGTGAAAGCAAGTAGGACAGTTTCAGTTGAGTGGCCTGCCTTGAAACCAGACTGGTGGGGATCAAAGAGGTTATTCTGGTGAAGATAAGAAGAGACTTGATTAAAGCTCCACTGTGTAATTTTTAAAGGTAATTCGGCCTATTTGTGTAAATTCAAAGTTTTATAGTTGCTTGGCTAACTATAGCATGGATGTGCATAACGCTAGAACGACGTCTAGGATACTTTTCCTTGCGTCAATGATGAAAAAGGATTGTCTACCTTGTAACATAAACGTAATCATATGTGTCGTGATTTCCCTGGCAGACAACTCACATAATGGAGTTTTAACACAGACTAGCTACAGCTAGAACAGCTGCGTGTAAACGATGGAGATACTAAGAGCTAATTTCATTGACATGATTGTTCATACTGCTCAGAGAAATAATTAAAAACACAAACCTCCGTTGCTTCTCTCCTACGCTGTAAACATTGTCTTACACTGTTAATCTCATACAATATACAGAATAACAATAGCACTGAGACTTTACTAATATTAGCTTGCATATGTTTGGGAACCTGATAGCATGTTAGCAAATGGTACCAAAATAACGTAGAACTATTATTACACTGGAAGGAACACTCACGGACAAAGTCGTACTTCTTGGAATAATACGGCCACCATAGGAGTTATAATGCGCTATAAAGTAATATTCAGTTGGTTGTCATATACAATTTCAACGCTAGATGGGAGAAATTCTTACACAATGTAGCTTTAAAGATAGCACATAGAAAGAGAAAGATAGTGTTTTGAAGAGAGATGGAAGAAGAGCGACAAGTCTTTAGTTGTTTACTTCAGATGCATTGAGTTGCTTCTTTGAGAGAGTTTGGGAAACAAGAGGTGTTGGGATGAAGGATGGTGTCAAGGGGGGAGGTGGTTGGGCAGGCTGAGGGTATTCAGTTCAATTTTATTTATAGTATCAAAAAACAAGAAATATCTCAAGACACTTTACAGTTAGAGTAGGTCTAGACCATACTATAATTTACAAAGAACCAACAATTCAATTAATACCCCCAAGAGCAAGGTCGGAACTTGGTTAGGAGATAGAGGGGTGAAGGAGAAAAGAGAAATGGATGATGTGTTGGATGGAAAGTTGACTTCAGAAGTGGTGACTGAAGAGCGTATGTCATCTATCGTTTTTATTAAGTAGTTGACAAAGTGACTTGGTAGAAGGGAGGAAGGAGGAGGGGTCAAGGAGGTTAGAGAAGATGGAGAAGAGTTATATATCATATATATCATAATTATATAAACAATTAGTAATAATGATTTTCTGGATTATATGATCAGTTTTAATAACTTTCTTTCTATATAATGGAATGTTTCAGTTGAACTCATAGTGCAGATAAAGGGTTAACTCAGAGTGCAGGAATTCACAGAAGGAGATCCTTCAATGAGGATTTTCAGAGCATGTTGCTAGGGAGTCTGATGGGAAGGTTTCATTTCTGGGACAACCCAGAGGACCTTTTCGTTGAACTAAGCACACTGGAAAGTTACAGATGACTGAACTGTTGAACTTGCTATTTTTGAGTCCAATCAGCAGTTCTCAGTGCCGTGCGCCTGAGGCCTGAAGAGCTGTGGTCGAGCAGAATAGACAAAGGATCAAGGCGACTTTCTGTGGAGCTTTCAGAGCGAAGTAGACTGTCGCCCACAGCTGTGAAAACCTACCTTTTTTTGCCTTATTGCTTGGAAATACATTTTAACAGGAGAGAAGTTGTAGCAACTTTTTTATCTGAAGTTGGAGTGACATTTTACCTTCTCAACATATCAACACATCCACGTTACAGCTTTTACAGGCTGTACAGCATACAGCGCTCAGATGCATCATAAGATAACACACATGATAATCCACAGCCATTATTACCGTAATTACAGCTACAGGAACTCAGGAGAACCGTCATATGAGCCTGCATAGCAGTGCAATGTATTTTTATTTTATTATTTTATTTATTTTAAACATGATGGTTTGAACAATGACCATCCAAGTATTCAGATTGGTAAGCTGATGTACCCCCAAAAAACATTTTCAACCGTGAAACACAATCTATGGGAAAAGTCTTTCTGGGTCAGCGGGTTGTCAGACTTTGCAATTTCACCACTGGCCACTAAGCCCATGGTTGCTTCAAGACATGGCGCTGTTCCTGGGGGCTTTGGCAAGAACCCCCTGCTAGAATTATGGGAACATTTTAACAATTACAGGGAACATCACTGCCTTTATCGCATAAAAGTCTACTGTACTTGCGCTTTAGAACTGCACTTCCCAGCGTTCTCCAAGGGAATGGGATCCTGGAATGACGTCATCCATTAGTGACACCGGCGCAGGGTTAGCGGTGGAGTTGATTTCACGCCGGACTTCAATCCTGGAATTCATGACAGCGACTGCAAGTGGCAATGGAGTTCCCATCACTGCTGGCCTTCCCGGCCTCGGATTGTAGGAGCTAGGACCCATATCGCAGTCGATCCGCCAAGAATCATCCCCTTGGGCGTGGGTTGACATGACGAACCACAGGGCGAGCAGCCTGGTTTTTCCAGCTGAGATAATAGCTGAGCTTGACTCCGTAACCTGCCAGAATTTACGCTATGCTTCATTTCAGTAAGGGCCACTTCGTCATAATAGATTCATTCATCTGCCGAGCTTGACTCCGTGACCTGCCAATAATCTTGAAAACAGCATAGCTAATCCAATTGTTATTTCTGATTAAAAGTCTTAGTGTGTGCAGGTCATTTGGTACCAACTTGTGGCCACAGATGCATTTTGCAGTTTGCTTGCAGTTGCTGTTGTACTGTACTACATGCATGCATGCATGTATACACACACACACACACACACACACACACACACACACACACACACACACACACACAGAGAACTTTGTGTAAAAGAGTTAGAATGTGGTTGCATTTCCTAACTGAACAGAATCCAATGAGGTGATATGTAGATGTGTTTATTAGTGATAATGATCTTTAATACAAGGCATAATGGTCAGTCTTGGTCAGTTTCAAATTCAGTGTGGAAAGACTCATAGAGATTATTGGGATCAAATATTTCTATTGATGTGAGAAATATTTGCACAAATTATTCGTGTTCGCTCTGAAAGGCCTTTAGATGTGTTGCTTTAGATTGACTTTCACTATTTTTACAAAGACAATTAATTCTGTTTTTTTAACTAAACAGACAATCAAGTTTAATTTTATTTTGGGGTCTTTTTGATTGCAAAATAAAACATTTCTGTTAATTGTATTTTGCTGAGATTGTGCAATGTTGCTGAGTCTTATCAACTGTACTGCTAAGAGCCTAGGTAATTGATATATAGCTACATTTCTAATTCAGTCTAGAGGTGCTACAGTATTAGGGCTGAACGATTTTGGTAAATAATCTAATTGCGATTTCTTTTACCAATATTGCGATTGCGATTTAATATGCGATTATTTTTTAAGCTCTTTGTCTTCTGTATTATTCAACAAAGACAAACAATAAATCATTGTATAGTATGAACAACACACGATTAGATAGTTTAAACAAACTGTTCTTTCCTGGAGGCCAGGCCTGTATGTGATGATGAAATTAGGTGATGCATGAATTTATATGAATGACATCTTTTATTTAACTACTTCAATCACAGTAGTATATTAATCATTATTATAATTTATTAAGCGACTTTGAGTCTGTGAAAAGCGCTATATAAATTCAATTTATTATTATTATTATTATATTGAGCACTGACCAAGCTTGGTGTAAACATTCATATGAAAGTCAGAAACAAATCACACAAACTAAAGTGCAGATTGCAGAAATATGCAAACAAATATGTGGCTTCACCACACTTAGTAGTATTTAGATTTTTAATTATTATTTACTTTAATAAACATATGTAAACATGGGGATTGCACTTTTTAAACTCTGTCTTTGAACTTTACTAGACAGTTAAATAAGTAAAAATATTTTATATATATATATATATATATATATATATATATATATATATATATTTTATATATATATATTTTTTTTTTTTACAGCGCACACAGAGGAGCTGCCTCCAGCCCAAATGAAACCCTTCATTTTATTAAAATGGCTGTAAAAGTTTTAAACTACAACTCAGAGACAAGGCATGGTGTAGCGTTAGCGTGCTTAAGTTGATGTTTTCTCTTCTCTTTTAAATGTTGATAATAGCTGAATGAAAGCTTACTAATAATTTTTGTTTTTTTGTTTTTTTACAGGACAATGTGGACCTAGGAGAGCTGATGTTCTCATTGTGCTATCTCCCCACGGCTGGCAGACTCACCATCACCATGATCAAGGCCAGAAATCTCAAAGCCATGGACATCACTGGAGCTTCAGGTGGGTAATGACTGACAAGATATGATATCCCTGTAGGGAGATTCAGGTGACGTAGCTGTAGTGTTGGGTACAGTTCAGATTTTAATCTGAAATTCGGTGCCAGTAGCCAATGGTATACTTTTCTTCTGTAAAGTTAATTTCAGTTGTAAAAATATCCCTCTGTCTGTGAGTGTGTTGCGGCTCTCTGTCAAAAATGCAGAGGAGAGAACAGAGGAGAGAACAGAGAAGCTTGATACTCTCAGGTACCGACATTTGGCACAGATTGATTTAATGCAAATTGGTACTTGGTAGAACCGACGTAATTCATTCTGTACCCTAAAAAGTACCGTGTTTGGTACCCAACCCTACTTTGCGCAACAGCAGTGAGAATGAAACATAAGAGAGTAGAGGTAAGAGTCAAGAACCCACCAATATAGATAATAATAATAATAATAATAATAATAATAATAATAAACACAAGAATAACAATAGGTATACCAATAATTAAATACCGAGCTGCTGGTCCTAGATATCTGCACCGGATCACTAAAATGAAATTAGTGGACATATGTAACAGTCCAATAAATATAAATGTACAATAAATATATGAATGAAAATACATCTGCTGCTCTACGTTTATCTTTAGTGAAAATATGAATGCATATATAATGAGTGTATTAGTGAATTTATGTACAGTGTATCACAAATATATGAATGAAATTAACATTGAGATATGAATGATATATGTACAGCCGATCAACAATAGAGCTATGAGTAAATTTACATGGAAGTGAATAACCCGTTTCAATGAGGATTATCCAGGTTTCTTTTTTGTTTCCCTACGCAGAATTTTGGGCTTTATTACTACTTGCTACCATTGTCGCTCTTACTACTACGCCATCTTCACGCGCCGCGGAGCTGCTGCTCTGCCCTGTGCGATCCATACAGACACCGAGGGCCTCATGTACTAATGCTTTTGTGCCCACTTCAGGCGTATTTGTTTTGCAACGTGCGCGTAAAAGCATGGCGAGGTATGTACAAACATGCTACACTGAGGTAAAAGCGCAGACTGCCTGTCGCGGGAACTGAAAATGGCAAAATGGCGCTTTTCCCTGTCATGCATATGCGTTCACGGGACGGTCAAGGGGAAAGTGGGAGTTTTCCATGAAGAGATGAGAGGTAGAAGCGTAAAGTGTGCCTAATTATGTATTCCGTGGTATGTACAAAAACATCCCGTAACAGCGCGCCTCTATTTTGCGGTGAAAATTGTCCACCTCTTAAAAGCAGGTGTAAACCAGCCGCAAGTGGGTTTCCTCACATATGCCTCCTGATGAAATGGCAGCAGTAATCCAAGCAAGACGAAAACATAGGTCAAGGAAAAGGATTTTTGCCACAAGGATCACACTTTTTCAATTGAGTGAACACAAAATCATTAAGCATTACAGATTAAGCAGCCATGCAATATTACATTTAGGCTACTGGAAGAAATCAAAGATGCCAATGAATCTCCGACTCAGCGTTCACATTCCATTCCAGCAGTTGTTAAACTCCTCGCTACATTACAAATATTGGCATCAGAATAATTTCTAACAGTCATAACATCAGCATTGGGAATATCGTAGCACTCAGCCGTATCATAGCACAAGTACTTAAGGCTTTGCTACAGCGCAATTTACGGTGACAGGCAGGTGGACAGGTGGACAAGCGTCCATGTTTTACAAGTTGGGAGTGAGAACAGGTTGCCCAGGTTTATAATCAACGGGATAAGGGCTTATCTGGGTTTTTGAAAATGGGATATGGTGTTTACATGCTCAAACACATAAATGGGATCCTCCAAAAACCCAATCATAATCAGTGTCACGGCATAACCAACCCTGGGAACTTGATTGCTCTCGCTACGTCTAGGATTTCACCAGACGTAGCTTGGTTTTACTCGTACACTTGAAACCACGAACTGAATGATTAGCCACCGACTGAAAAGGTTAAGAACTACCTGGTTCCCTCGCCTCTGCGCGTCCTCATCTCTCAGTCCTTTGTTAATTGGTGTTGCAGTATCCCACTCCGTTGCCACTTGCTTGACAGTTCATTTGGTAAAGTTTGACATAATATATAAACTTGGAAAACATCACGACAAATCCAAACCACAATCCTTTTCAGCGGTCTTTCACTGAGCTGTTCCACCACCACATGTCCCATCTTCCTGTTTTCTTCTTTCCCAGACCCTCTTCAACTTCACGGCACAGGTAGACAACACCCACTCCAGTCAGGCGGCTAATTAAGACTAACAGACTTGTTTTCAAAATCTGGGAGATTTGCATGGTGGATGACTTTTAAGTGTACTGTAAAACCCGCTGTGTTTTAATGTGCTGGGTCATTTTTCCCACCATGTGCTACATTACCTTACAAAAAGCATGGAGGTTGTCGATATGACTAGGTATGATGCATGTAAATTGTTGCGCCCAACACTGTTGAAAATTGTTGAGAAAACTGGGAAAAATGGGAGTGTTGGCAGGTATGGACTTGATTATGACGTGACACCGGATTCATGTACACGCACTCTGTGTATGGATGAGACAGGCTTCTGTCAAAGTTCGGAAATGTACATCTTAGTAGTTCATGTGCTCCAGAGTTCATGAAGGAGTTGGTAGTCAAAAGTCAACACCATAATTAAAGTTCTCATGTGGGGGTCAAGCTAGGTTGTGGAGCTTGATGGTGACTGGCCAAGGCGCTTTGTGGTGTGCTGAGGAGAAATGAGTCTGTGGCTGAACGTGCTCCTCATCCTCACCAGTTCATCACAGAGGGGATGGGAGGGGTTCTCCTCCTCTTCCTCCCCTCCGCAACCACAAAGCAATGTTTCCACTGAGAGGTGGTTTAGTCTAATATACACATAAGGTGGTTAAGTGCTTTATTATAGTCAATATAGTATTTTGTGTTAATGGCTGTCCATGCCAAGACATTTTGGCATCCTTAATGAACTTGCCACATGTTACCTTTCTCCAGATCCATATGTGAAAGTGTCCTTGATGTGTGAAGGCCGGAGGCTAAAGAAGAGGAAGACGTCAACCAAGCGTAACACTCTAAACCCATTGTACAATGAAGCCATTGTGTTTGATGTTCCTCCTGAGAACATCAACCAGATTAGCCTGCTCATAGCTGTCATGGACTATGATCGGTTAGTAAGTTACCTATGTATCACAGATACCTGTTAGGTGGAAAAAATGGTGGGTCAACAACTACTTTGGACAGATGCAAAATCAGAAAAATAATAATAATCAGACTGAGCACATACATGTTCTCTGCAATTTGCTGTTATACAGATCAATTCCCCATTTGTATGCGCTCCAGATTTGGTTAGCTATGTTTGCTCTGCAAAGGAAGCCCAATTTTATAGTGTTGTCCTGCTGCTTTCATGTTTGGTGAGATCCTGAAAGTTGTGCCACCCGCTTAATTGCGAAAGACTTGGGCATGCATATTGTTGTTTTCCCACACTTAGGGCACTTGACATTGCAATAGTGGGGCTATCACCACATAGCGGGCTCTTGTGCCAAGTGCAAAAACAATTCAAAATAATATACATTTTTAAGTTACTCAGTACCATTAAAACTTTATCTGCCCCAAATAACCTGTCACCTCTACTTACGTATATCGGTTAAATCTACAGTACATTAAATTATGCAACATTTTTGAGTCTCCATGTGTTGTTCTTTCTGTCCTTTAGGGTCGGACATAATGAAGTGATCGGGGTGTGCAGGGTGGGCAATGAGGCTGAGAGCCTTGGGCGAGACCACTGGAATGAGATGCTGACATACCCAAGGAAACCCATTGCACACTGGCACCCGCTAATGGAGGTATGGGCCAATTATTATTATTATTAGGGGTCCAAGCCTGAGTCTGGAAGAACCGGCGGTAGCAGAGCTACGCCGTTCGCACAGCAGGGCTGTGGAACCCTATTGTTTTTCTAAGGATTAATCATTAGTGGTCCAAGCCCGAGTCTGCAAGAACCGGCGGTAGCAAGAGCTACGCCGTTCACACAGCAGGGCTGTGGAACCCTATTCAAGTTAATCAATGTTAATTGAATATTTGCAATGGGAATGTATCACAGCTCACACTTCTCAATATTTACTGATGTTTTCCTCCTACCGTTATGTTTTGGTTTTCTCTTTCGCGTGCTCCCCTGGTGTTCTACAATAAACAAACTTCTTAACCAACCTGACAAAGTTTCTACAACCTTCAGAGTGGACAAATGTAACTCTTTTCTCCCACTTTTTCAATCCAAAATTATGCTGAGTGGAGCGTCTGTCATAGTGTGATTGGTTATGTTGGTGTCATTGATTCTTAATTTCCCACAAAGCTGCTCGCGGTTACGTGCCAGTTAATCTTTTCATCTCCAATTCTATCTGTATTTGTGAGAAGTGGCGCTGTCCTGAGTTGAAAGCCTACTTTACGGCAAAATTATCGAGTTAATAGGCGTGTGTGTTCGCATCGGACGCTGTGCATTTCCTAAGGTTCTGAAATGCAAACAATTTTTGACTACTTTTTTTTTTTTTTTTTAAAGGGCTTGCGTCTGTGAGCACCCACGGACGAAAAAATAAATCTGCGCCTATGACACCATTTACAACAACCTGACCACCTCCCCTGCTCTTTCAACCACCACACCTGCCTACCCCCCTCCAACCTCTCAGTCACTCTCTCATTTCTCTCTGCTGTCCCCTGTGGTCAGGGGGATTAAGAAGTTTGTTTATTGTAGAGAATTGTTAAGGCAGTCTGTATATGCATGGAGATGAACTGTTAACCACTACATTTGCAATGGCAGAATACCGCAGACCTTGTGCATCAAACCTCTCGATATTCACCAATGTTTGCCCCTCCCCCACCTAATGCATCAGGTCCCGCATTGGCGCAGCTTCCGTGGTCATTGGGGGCGACTGGCGCAGCTCCCCAGGGCGTCTGGGGTGACTGGCATCGGAGGCTTTGGCCCCGTCATAACTGCTTGCAGTTCTAGTTAGGGGTCCAAGCCCGAGTCTGCAAGAACCGGTGGTAGCAAGAGCTACGCCATTTGCACAGCAGGGCTGTGGAAGCCTATTGTTTTTTCTAAGGATTATTTTCCATCTCCATCATCATTATTCTTCTCCGCCTAAAACTCTGACTACAGCCTAAACCGTACATGGTGGGGGGTTGCCATTTTCAGGACTGGTCCTATAACTCCCACACCATACACCCGACATTCAAAAACCATACATCCACGCGTTCACTGGAACCTACTGAATCACGTGATATAGGCCACGCCCATTTCTGCCTAGACTTTTATGCGTGAAAAAAAGTGATTTATCAAAAACCTACTTTTTTTATCTCCTCCTAGACCGTGCGACTGATTGGCACAAAATTTGGCAGGTAGCATCTCCAGATGGTCCTGACAAAAAGTTAATAAAAATAATTTTTATAGGATAAAAATTTCGCATATTACGCACAAATTAATTTGTGTAGCTAACTATGAAAACACCAACTTTGCCATATCTTGGCCAAAATAAATGCTATCAACGCCTAACTTTAGAATCTTGTTTTCAATGAACCTCTGAAGGGCCCTCATGCGTTTAAAAAAAAAAATTTTACGTTAAAGAATGTGCATTTGACGACCAAACAAATTTTCCTAGCTAGCTACTAAACACTAACTTTATCATATCTGCCAAATTAAATGTTCCTTGTTCAACATCACACTACAATGCTCTGTACCAAATTTGGCGTATATAAGCCTTTAGGGGGCACTATAAGCAACGTTTATTTGTTTTGGCCAATAACTCAATGCATTTCAATGGAAAATTTGCAATTGCAATATCTCTGCCACGGTAAATGCAATCAACACGAAACTTGTGATGCTTGTTCGGCATGCTCGTTCGCTCTGAGAATCTGTAGCAAATTTGGCGAAGATCGGACATTAGGGGGCACTATAATAAACGTAGACAAGTTTTGTCCCTTTTACTCAATCAATGTTAATGGCATATTTGCAATGGGAATGTACCACAGACCTTGCAGCTCACACTTTACTGATGTTTGCCTCCTACCGTTACGTTTTGGTTTTTGCTTTCGCATGCTCCACTTCTTTTCTACAATTAACACACTTCTTAACCCACCTGACAAAGTTTCTACAACCTTCACAGTGAACAAATGCAACTCTTTTCTCTCATTTTTTCAATCCAAAATCAACATGATTCATAGGTGCTGTTACCGTGGGTGCTCGAGCTCCGGAGCACCCATGGTAACGGCGCCTATGAATCATGTTGATTTTGGATTGAAAAAATGAGAGAAAAGAGTGACCACCCACATGTGCCAGACTGCCAGTAGGCTACATTCATTTAAAATTGAACATTGCAGTTGGGGCTAAGTGGAGCATCTGTCATAGTGTTATGTTGGTGGCATTGATTCTTAATTTCCCACAAAGCTGTTCGCGGTTATGTGCCAGTTTAACTTTTCATCTCCAATCCTATCTGTATTGTGGCGCTGTCCTGAGGTGAAAGCCTACTTTACGGCTAAATTATCAAGTTAATAGGCGTGTGTGTTCGCGTCAGCTGCTGTCCATTTCCTAAGGTTCTGAAATGCAAACAATTTTTGACTACTTTTTTTTTTTTTTTTTAAAGGGCGTGCACCTGTGAGCACCCACGGAGGAAAACTAAATTGGCGCCTATGACACCATTAATAACAACCTGAACACCTCCCCTGCTCCTTCAACCACCACACCTGCCTCCCCCCCTCCATGCTCTCAGGGGGGTTAAGAAGTTTGTTTATTGTAGAAAATTGTTAAAAGTAGTCTCTATGCATGGAGATGAAATGTTAACCACTACATTTGCAAGGGCAATGTACCGCAGACGTCACAGCTCACACCGTAAAGCAGAGCTTGCGAATCAAACCTCTCGATATTCACCAATGTTTGCCCCCTCCACGTAATGCTTTAGGTCCCGCTTTGGCGCAGCTCCCCGGGTCATCGGGGGCGACTGGCGCAGCTCCTGG
The DNA here is from genome assembly GCF_004354835.1 of Perca flavescens. Classification (NCBI taxonomy): domain Eukaryota; kingdom Metazoa; phylum Chordata; class Actinopteri; order Perciformes; family Percidae; genus Perca; species Perca flavescens. The sequence continues at coordinate 9,499,481 of NC_041338.1, read as the reverse complement.
GGCGTCAGGGGCGACTGGCATCGGAGGCTTGGACCCCGTCATAACTGCTTGCAGTCCTAGTTTTTATTCTTCTTTTCCATTCTTCTGCTGCGCCTAAAACTCTGACTACAACCTAAACCGTACATGGTGGGGGGTTGCCATTTCCAGGACTGTCCTAAACTCTGCAAGGACCTCAGGCGCAAACATTGACCCACTTCCACCACTAGGTGTCCCTATAACTCCCACACCGTACACCCGACATTCTAAAACCATACATCTACGCGTTCCCTGGATCCAACTGAATCACAAGATATAGGCCCTGCCCATTTCTGCCTGACTTTTATGCGTGAAAAATCGCGATTTATCAAAAAGCTACTTTTTGGAACTCCTCTTATATCGTACGACTGATCTGCACGAAACTTGGACCGTAGCATCTCCAGATTGAACTGACAAAAAGTTGTAAAAAGAATTTTCATACGATAAAAATTGTGCATATAATGCACAAACTAATTTGTGTAGCTAACTATGAAAACACCAACTTTGCCATATCTCGGCCAAAATAGTTGCTATCAATGCCGAACTTTACATTCTTCTTTGTCGTGACGCTCTGGAGGTCCCCCACACGTTTTACGAAAATTGCTCACTAGGGGGTGTTACAAGTACAAAAAGTTTATATGTCCTGAACGGCTCATCGGATTTATAAAACATTTGATGGGTACCATCTAGGGCCATTCCTGAGGCCAACCCTAGAGTGGGGTACTGAGGGGTCAAAGTGGGCGTGGCCTATGGGACCCAAGTCTAGATATACCACTTACACTAAACAACTTTAAATTTACAGGCTAGATGGACAATGGGCCCTGGACCACACCTACCAAAAATTACACGTTTACAACTAGGTGGCGCTATAATATTTTTTTGCCTTTAACTCCCACATTATACATCGCACATTAAAAAACCTTACATCCACGTGTTCCTTGATTCATGCTGAATCACATGCTGTAGGCCACGCCCATTTCGGCTGAAAACTGTTAACTACAATATCGTGCAATGTCTAAAACCAACTTTTTCGAATTCGTCCTAGGCCGTGCGACCGATCTGCACGAAACCTGGTACATAGCATATCCAGATGGCCCTGACTAAAACTTACTCTAAGAATTTTGCTACGTTAAAGTATGTGCATTTGACGACCAAACAAATTTTCCTAGCTAGCTACGACACACAGCCAAATTAAATGTTATTAGCAAATAACTTAAGATATCTGTTCAACATCCCACTACGATGCTCTATACCAAATTCGGCGAAGATTGGCCATAAGGTGGCGCTATAATCAATGTTTATTTGTTTTGGCCAATAACTCAATGCATTTAAATGGGAAATTTGCAATTGCAATATCTCTGCCACAGTAAATGCTATCAATACGAAACTTGTGACTCTTGTTCGGCATGGCGCTCCGAGGCTCTTTACCAAATTTTCTAAAGATCGGCCATCAACATAGACCAGTTTGGACCTTTTAACCCATTCTGAGGTCGAGCATGTCGTATACAACGCCAAACGGCACTTCTGATTCATAACTTTATAATTATAAATAGTAGAAACTTAGGGACTGTTTGAGCTAAAAGCCAACAGTTGCCCCTTTCTGCTGATTTTGTTGTTGTCTTCCTAGCCCTTACAGAAGGTTTTGCATTCAGCCTAGAAGTCCAGAGTTTTTTGGGTCCTTGTGCAATTAATCCATACTGTTACATCCAAGATTGATACACTGTGTGTAAGAAATGTTAATAGTTTGTCCTTTATGAGTTACAATGTTCAATATGTTTATTTTTGCACTGGATGACTCCAAATATATAGAACTGTAGATGTGATGCTCGTTCGGCATGCCGCTCTGAGGCGCTGTACCAAATCTGGCGAAGATCGGCCATTAGGGGGCGCTGTATCTAACGTAGACCCGTCTTGGCCTTCTACTCAATCAATGTTAATGGGATATTTGCAACGGCAGAGTACTGCAGACCTAGCATAATAATAATAACAGAAATCCTGGATGGATTTGACCAACTTTCATGGAGGATTTAGACGTATTGTCCCAGAGGAATATTTGTTTTCACAGTCAGTACACATTGCAACAAGAACACATAGACACACACATAGCCACATACGAATATAGTAAGATAGTTATATAGTACACAAAATCTCAATAAAAGCATACATCATCCCAGCTTACAACAGTGTCATTCATTCAAGGCTGCTATTGCAGATGGGATAAAACTCTTGCTGAAACGAGCTGTCTTATATGCATCACAGCCAGGCACAGTGGAGAAGGCTACATTAGGTAAGACACAAAGTTTTGTTTTGGTAACTTGTAAATTGAAGTTAACCTATTGCAAATCAGCTGTAAAAATCAGTGCTGATTGGGTCTATCTCCTATCATTGGGTCCGGTCCTGGTTTCTGGGCACAAATTCTTTGGACTTGTGAAGACCTCTACACTACAGTATTGCATACTGGAGGAGCCTGACTCCAGTGTGTAGATTTCAGTGTGGATTTATTAGAGACGAAATTCAAACTGTAAATATACTCTAGTTATGCCGAAAGTGAAGCTAACTAGCCGTGATCTGTACACATAGGATTGAAGGGACACTAGCAGCTTAGGAAACCCCTAATGTTCACAAAAATGCATTAAATTGAAATCGGACACCATTGTTAGCTTTATAAGACCTTGGGGTAGATGTTATATAAGTGGCGTGAAGAAATTCAAACTGTAAATATAGCTACTCTAGTTATGCCTTCAGCTGGCAGCCGGCCAGCTCCGCAGAGTTTTGGGCTCCGAGCCCCGGTACTCCAGTAACCGAGGAAACGGTGTCTTTCACTGGTTATGTAGGTTGCCGCTTTCTCGCCAGACTGTGTGGAGCTCCTAAAGTCCGACTCGTCTTACCAAATTTGCAATTAGCCATACATTTTCGTAAAACGGCCCATATTTGGGCTTTATATATTTGATTTCTTGCGACTTCCGGTTGAGTATGTGAGTGAGAAGACGCACGTGAAGTGAGCTCCCGAGCATTTTTTTCATTTTTCAGGCCATCTAAGGCTTTTAGCACATTTAGTGGTTTTGTTTTCGAAATCACATACTCTTGGATTGTTGCTCAAAAAGAGTTATGGCTTCTGAAAGGCAACGTAAACCTAAATCGTCAGCGACTGTGTCAGAGAGTCATGGCGACAAACTGCCGACGGACCTTGAGAATCTCTGTGCCACGCTGATCTCTGAGCTATCTTCTACCATCGCGGATCAGGTGAAAGCAGCCATTAACTCCGCTCTTGCTCCAATTGTTGAGTCTTTTGAAAGTTTCAAGTCGAGCATTGAATCACAAGGGCGACACATTGACGAGCTCGATAAGCACATGAACGATTACAGCAACCGCATTGTAGCACTGGAGCAGGCGGTGCTAAAGTTGAATTTGGCTAACACCGGCAACTCACCGATAAAGTGGACGACTTGGAATCACGCTCTCGGCGTTGCAATCTTCGTGTCATCGGCATCCCAGAGCATGCAGAAGGAAACGACCCGGTTGCCTTTATGTCAAAGTTTTTCCAGGATGTGCTCGGGTCAGAAATCTTCCCAAACCCGCCGCTGCTGGACAGAGTGCACCCTATTGGTCCTGCGCCTTCGTCCGACCAGGACAATCACAGGCCTAGAGTGATGATCGTGCGGTTTCACTATTTTAGCGACAAAGAAAAGGCTGCTCGACGTAGGAATCGGAACCAGCTCCTCCATCAGAGCCGTAAGGTCTTAATTTTTCCTGATTTTAACTCTAGCGTTGCTAAGAGGAGGGCGGCATTTACAGCAGTGAGAAACGGCCTGCGTGAGAAGAGCGTGCGGTTCTCTCTCAGATTCCCTGCTCGTCTGATGATCGACCTCAGTGATGAGAAGCTTCAATTTGATTGCCCCAAAGAAGCACAGCGATGGTTTAATGAACGGTACTCAGCATCCTAGGTATCTTGCAAAGATAAAAATGCAGGGGTCACCATTGTGCTCTTGATACAATGCCAACTGTTATCCGAGTGAATTAAGGCTAATATGTGCTTTCATGTTCTATACTTATTTTGCTCCATAGATGTTCGGGAGTCTTCATGTGATAGATGCGGATAGATAGGGTTCACCAGCACCGGATGTTTCTGAGTTTTGGCGTTCTGCCTCCATTATTTGGGAATGGAGAGAAGAAATTGAGTGATGTTCAGGGTAGGGTAGGGTGGGTGGGTGTGCGGGTGGAGTTTATTATTTTTTCTTTTTTTTCTTTTTTTTTATTTGTTCTTTTTTTTTTCTTTTACACTACTCCTTTTCCTCTGCTTCTGGCCTCGTCGAATTATATATTGACCTAACTCGATGAACCGCATCAAAAATTCAGTTAGATTCTTGAGTTGGAATGTGAAAGGACTGAATGGTCCCATTAAAAGATAAAAAATGTTGTCGCATTTGAAACAACAGAAACCTGATGTTGTATTCCTCCGGGAAACTCATCTGCGCCTCAAGGATCAAGGCAGACTCCAAACTCGCTGGATATCACACGCGTTTCATTCCAACTTTGATTCTAGGTCAAGAGGAGTTGCTATTTTGATTAACAAGTCTGTGCCTTTCTCTATTGACAATGTCATTTCCGATATGAATGGTAGATATGTAATTGTGAAAGGGAAAATTTCACAAACGCCAGTAGTTTTGGTAAATGTATATGCCCCAAATTTTGACAATACTCTCTTTGCTCAGAACTTGCTTTCTAAAATCCCAGCTCTGAACACACATCTTTTGATATCTGGGGGAGTAAGGGTGACCCCGAATAGTCGAAGATTCGATGCATCGATATGCGGAGCCTGATTCGACCACCAATCTCACAGTCGGATCTTCGCGGGTGTTATTATGAAACGAGGATCATACCATTTTGGCAATATGGGGGTGCTCAATGTCTAATTTCACACAGAACTACTGGTTTTGTACGGTTATATTAAGTTATATACAGCCTTTAATTATGAAAATACTGTAAAAAAAAAACGTGAAAAGAAAGAAAGAAAAGTTCAATAAATATTTTTTACCTGTGTGTGTGTGTGTAAATCCAACCACCCCTGTGAAAGATTTAAGTTTCACTTTCCCTGATCCACGACAGACGAAGAGCATCATACGAGGAGATTAACGTTACTTAACAATGTCTGGAAAAAGAAAATCTAAAGTGTGGATGCACTTTCAAATGGTAAAAGATGATCCAAAAAAAGTAAAATGCAAGTTGTGCCAACAGCTCATGTCCTACCACTCGTCAACAACAAACATGGCTTTCCACTTAAAACGGGTAGCCTAAGTTTATTACCAATAAAGACGTTTCACTTTTTCATATATAATGGCGCTTTTAATTTACGAATAGCAATATCATATGTTGGGACTTAAAATATGTTAGTCTTTTTTCTAGATCCCCCCACAGTATCAGACTGACGACAGCAGTTCATCTAGTAGTAGTAGTAGTAGTACCGGAGCTGCGCCAAAACTAACTCAAATAAAGCTAGATCTGAGACCGCCATTGCCCGAGAAAGAGAAATCCCGGACAAAATTGCAGAGTTTATTTCGCTTCACAATGAGGCCAGTGAATGTTGTGGACGGTGAAGGTTATAAAGAATTAATGCGCACACTTGAGCCAGGATACACAGTTCCCAAAAGAGAGACGGTTATGCATGCGGCGGATGCGAAATACGCGTCCATACGCGCCTGCGGTTTACATGTTACCCTCCTGCTGACTAGTGTCGTGCCCCTCCCAACCCATTCACACACACACACACACACACAGATGATTAGACTATCAGTTGACTATAGAAAGATTCGTCAATTCTGATTCGAATGTGTAAATCCTTAGTCGGGGACACCTCTATGGGGAGAGATCTAAACTGTGTTATTGACCCAGATTTGGATAAATCAAGTGCTGCTATAAAAGCTCCCTCTGCTATGTCAAAGATATTTTCTGAGTTTATGGTTCAGAATGGTTATATGGACCCATGAAGACACATTAATCCCACAGCAAGAAAATACTCGTTCTATTCTTATGTCCATCAATCTTTTTCTCATATAGATAATTTTTTTATCAATAACTCACTAATCCCTCAGGTTGTAAACTCTGAATATCTGCCCATTGTTATTTCAGACCATGCCCCTCGTAGTCTCGATATTCTTTTATTTTCATATCGCACTTCTCGACCAACCTGGAGGTTAAATTCTTTACTCCTATCTGATCCAGCATTTTGTGAATATATTTCTAATTCAGTAGATGATTTTCTCCTTACTAATCGGACCGATTCAATCTCTTATTCCTTACTCTGGGAAACTTTGAAGGTTTTTTTAAGAGGGCAGATAATCTCTTACTCCGCTTATGTTAATAAAGAACGGAGGAATAGAATGAAAAAGTTATCTGACAATATTCAAGCTTTAGATGACCAATATGCTCGCAACCCGACTCCTGATCTACATAAACAAAGACTTAATCTACAGGCAGAATTTAATCTATTATCCACAGGTGAGACAGATACTTTTATTACACACGCGTGGCAATTACTATGAATATGGGGACAAGGTCGGTCGACTTCTGGCCCACCAGCTCCGTTTTATTACTCAAATTGCGCAGCCCGGTGGCGCATTAACCTCAGATCCTGAGGAGATCAATTTGACCTTTACAAATTTTTACTCCTCCCTGTACAAAACTGAAGCTTCAGGTTATAAAGAAGAAATGGAAACATTTTTTGGGATTGTTAACTTTCCTAAGGTTGAGGCTCTCTCAGCATCTGAAATTATATGTTGCCCCCATCAATGAGACAAGCATCTATAACTATTTTGCTTAAAGATGGGAAGGACCCGACATTATGTAACTCGTACAGGCCTATTAGCTTACTAAATGCGGATGTTAAGATTTTAGCCAAACTTTTAGCTTCTCGTTTGGAGGCAATACTACCTAGTATCATCTCAGAGGAACAAACCGGATTTATAAAAGGACGATATTCGTTTTCTAATATTCGTACTCTCTTTAATATTTTATATTCCGGACAAAACAATAGCTCTGCTGAGGTGATTATCTTGTTAGATGCCGAAAAGGCATTTGATAGAATAGAATGGGCATATCTGTTTAGGACAATAGAGAAGTTTGGTTTTGGGGATCGATTGATTTCATGGATTCGCTTACTATATGCTGGCCCTCAAGCTTCAGTTTATACTAATAATGCTAAATCTGAATATTTTACTTTATCACGTGGTACGCGCCAGGGATGTCCACTATCTCCATTACTTTTTGCCATAGCTATGGAACCCCTATCGATAATGCTTAGAACACTTCCGATATTTCAGGGTATAATCCGAAAAGAAATTGAATATAAATTAGCTTTATGTGCTGACGACCAATCCAACTGTGTCTATCCCTGGGATTATACATCTATTAGATGACTTTGGGAAATTTTCTGGGTATAAACTGAATTTACAGAAGAGTGAATGTCTACCCATAAATCAATCTGGCCAAAAACTAAAACAGAATGATATACCCTTCCACCTGGTGAGTTCTAATTTCAAGTATCTTGGTGTTAATGTCACCCTTTCTTATTCTGCCTTAAAGGCAGCAAATTTTGCTCCTTTGGTCTCATACATAAAATCCACTTTTTTAAGATGGGCAACTCTCCCACTATCGCCACTAGGTAGGATAAACGCTGTTAAAATGAACATTCTGCCAAAATTTCTTTACCTTTTTCAGGCTATTCCTCTGTTTCTACCCAAATCATTCTTCAACAATATTGACAAACTAGTCTCCTCTTTTATATGGGCAGGAAAAACTCCTAGAGTTTCCAAAATTTTGCTTCAAAAAAGTCGGCTAAGTGGAGGGCTTTCTTTGCCTAATTTTATGTATTATTACTGGGCAGCAATTATTCAGAAATTAGTGTTTTGGGTACAGACCCCCTCTTTACCATGGTGCCAATTAGAAGCTAGGTCTTGTACTTTAACATCTCTCCCTGCTATGGTATTCTCTTCTCTCCCTGTGTCCCTTTCATATTGTTCGAAAAACCCAATAGTATGCTCTTCTCTAAAATATTTTTTCAATTTCGCCGTCATTTTAAATTTATTTCGGCATCAACCATGGCTCCGATTCGAAATAATCATCTCTTTCTTCCTCCTGTTTCAGATTCTGTATATTCCTTTTGGGAAAAGAAAGGTCTGAAATGCTTTGAAGATCTTTTCATTAATGATGTGTTTGCAAGTTTTTCTGAATTATCTTCATCATTTAATCTACTTCCCTCTCACCTATTTCGTTATTTTCAAATTAGGCACTGTGCCTCCTCTCTGTTCTCCGGGTTTCCCTCTTTGCCTACAAAGTCTACATGGGAAGAGGCTTTTAAAATGAATCCTCTTATGGGGGGACTATCTCAAAGATATACACAATTATCTCGTCAAAGGATAATGCTCATAATATCAAAACTGTTAAGGCTTGGGAGGAGGAACTTTACTTAGAGTTTGAGGATGGCTACTGGAGCAGAGTATTAGACAGTGTACGTACCACCACTTTGTGTGCTAGACTTAGCTTTATACAATTTAAAACTATTCATAGAGCTCATCTCTCAAAGTCAAAACTTTCTAAAATATATCCCAATGTTTCAGATTTGTGTGATAAATGTAAACTTTCACCATGCAACCTTAGCCACATGTTTGCACTGTGTCCCAAGTTACAGAACTTTTGGAACTCTTTCTTTAAAATAGTGTCTGATGTCCTAGGGGTCAAATTAGCAGTTTGCCCTTTGATTGCAATCTTTGGTGTTCCATCTCAGTGTCAGCCTTTGAGCCATAGACAGGCTGATGCCGTAGCTTTTGCATCTCTCCTCGCTAGGCGCAGAATACTGTTATCTTGGACCTCCTCCTAACCTTCTATTTCTGTCTGGCTCAAAGACTTGGCCTTTTTTTTTTTTTTTTTACTTGAAAAATTAAGTACAATATCAGAGGTAGGGGAGAATCTTTTGGCAAAAAATGGCAACAATTTATTACATTCTTTAATGATTTACCAACCCTAGATGTGGATTGAGGAGGGGTTTATATAATCTTTTTTTTTTGTGTGCTAATACCATCTCAATTTTGCATGTATCCTTGCTTGTATGTAGATACGCTTTATTGTACTGGTATGCAAATATGTAATTGTTTGTATGGATATATATATATATTTTTCTTTTGGATCTTCAGACATACAGTTTATCAGATTGGGGTTTCCTTGTTGGGGCTGGGTAGGGTTGATTATAGTGGTGGGGTGGTTTAAAGTGCAAAATGCAGTTTGCAACAATAAAAATTCTATGATAATATTTGATTTTTTGCATAAAAAAGTGAATTTAATAACAAAATAGCAGACAATGTATAACTTTGCAGTGTCTGAAATATGAAACCTGCTGTCTCGTCTCCAATGTGTTTCTATGTGGTTCACTCAAACCAATCAGCGCGCATCTCATCTAAATATTCATGAGCATACCATATTTGTTCCAAATAGGGCCATGTTCACAGAGTAGTTAAAGTGATGGTTCGGAGTAATTTCATCCTAGGGTCCTTTGCACCATGACTTCGAGCCAAACACCCCCCCAGAAGCTTTTTTCAGCTGGGTCGAACATTGGGAGAGTTAGCATAGAGTAGCGTTATCAGCTGAATAGCTTAGCGCAGGGGCTAATGGACCCAGGTTTGTACTAATAATACCAGAAATGATACCAATCTTCTACACTAGTACAAATAGGTTATGCACTCATAAAACAATGGATTGGAAAGTTTGTAAGTACACCAGAAGTTTATGTAAATGAACACTTGCCTGTTGGCTTCTCGTCTCTGCTGCTGCTGCTGCTGTTGCTACTGAGTGCTTAGGGCCGTCTACAAATTACAACACTGAAAAGAGATACAACAAAAATATTTATTAATTTAATGATTAAATAAGGTAATGTCTCCAAACGTACCTCAATTATAACTTGTATCCTGCTAGTTATACTACAGCACTTACTTTAAAAAAAAGTTAAATTAATAAATATTTTTGTTGTATCTCTTTTCGGTGTTGTAATTTGTAGACGGCCCTAAGCACTCGTCTTACTGCCTGCAGCAGCAGTAACAACAATAGCAGAGAACAGAAGCCAGCAGGCAAGTGTTATTTACATAAACTTCTGGTGTACTTACAAACTTTACAATCCATCATTTTATGAATGCATAACCTATTTGTACTACTTTAGAAGTTTGGTATCATTTCGGGCATTATTAGTGGGGTCATTTACAAGATACAAACCTGGGTCCATTAGCTCCTGCACTAAGCTATTCAGCTGATAACGCTACTCTACGCTAACTCTCCCAATGTTCGACCCAGCTGAAAAAAGCTTCTGGGGGGGTGTTTGGCTCAAGGTCATGGTGCAAAGGACCCTAGGGTGAAATTACTCCGAACCATCACTTTAAATCTTCATTGGACCCATGCCTCACTACTTCCTCGGAAATTTAAGAAAAACATATTTTTGTATCTGCTGATATTAGCTCTTAACTGTGGGGACTTGGTTTGGGAACGGGAGGGTCGCCAGTTAAACTCCAACAGCTACGGAGTGTGGAATGGTGGAACAGAAGTGTCCTTGAGCAAGATACCGAACCCCCTAATTGCTTGGAGCACCATCCTGGCAGCCCCCTCACTCTGACATGTTTGTTTGCCTGAGTGAAAATAATTTTACTATTTTCACGTTTAAACTCAGTGTGTGAGTGTGTGTGTGTGTGTGTGTGTGCCAGAGAGAGAGAGAGAGAGAGAGAAAGAGAGAGAGAGAAAAAGCAGTGGTCGAGCAAGCTAGAGAGTGAATAAAGAGTCGCATTGACAAGAACAAAGCCATGAATTAGAGGAATGAAATCTTATTTTCTACTTGTTTCTACTGGTCATTGCATTTTCCTGGAATGTGTGTGTGTGTGTGTGTGTGTGTGTGTGTGTGTGTGTGTGTGTGTGTGTGTGTGTGTGTGTGTGTTTGCATTGTGCTGAGAAATACCATGGGTATATACCAAGACTCTTATTTGCATCCACGTTAACAAGGAAATGTTTTTTTTTTTGAGTGAGATGTCCTTTTCTCTGAAACGTAACATGAAGCGACATCTGTGATACAGACATTTGTGATAACGGTGGCACAGCTGGATTTGCTTAAACACAACATTATATTCACAAACAAACAATAGCCTCCACCAGCTGCCCACTCTGTTTGGACACATTTACTTGTATTAACATTAATTTTACCACACTGATAGGCTAACACTAAGTTTTTATTGTCTGCTTTTTCTTCTGCAATTTTTGCAGTTGTATCTTGCTTTGCAATCTACTACAAATAAAATATATAAAATTATATAAAACAGGTGTATATAAAAAAATGCCTAACGATTTTGGAAATCAATATAAACTATTAATCTGTGACTGCTTATTGCCACTGATGAGCTGCATTTAGGTTGTAGTGCTACTTCTGGCTCTGGAGTTCGTGCATCTGAATTTAGTGGGGGTGCACTAGTGTGGGTCGGCAAAACAGCAATGAAAGATAGTGTAGGAGTTACGGGTCCCTAGCGTGGACCCAGATGAACAGATGCTGGAACACAGGTGTAAAAATGTGTAAACAATAGTAAGTGAATAAGGAACACTGTGTCATTCCTTTTCAGCAACAGTTTGCTTCCTGAGACAGAATGGCACCCATACCCTCAAACTCTCCAGTCCCCAGAGGAACCATGGCTAAATATTATCACCTACAAAGCTGTCACTCATTTGGTGATAGCAATGTGCTTTGTGTGGATGAAGCATTAAGATGTTAAATTTGACTCATTTAGCGGCTGGCTCTCTTCGTCATAATGTTATCTCGAAATGTTGCTCGTTTGTCTGTTACTGCAAAACCTCACCTCCTTCCTTATCCGGAAATGTATACGTTGCCATGGCAACTATACACATAAAACCCATAAAACTGGCTGCAGCTCTGACCATACTGCTATGTAAATTTTAATGGGAATGGCCTTTCTATCCATTTTATTTCTTATCTAGGCAGTGGTTACATAACCTTAGAAACAAGCCTCAGTGTCACCATGCACGTGAATGCACGCGTGTGAATAGGTGCTTTCCGGTACTTAAACAAATAGCACTACACCCCTGATCACCACCCCACACTAGCTCTGTGTCCCATCTTGGCCACCTCAGTAAAAATGTCCTTGATACGCCACTAGTGTGTGTGTGTGTGTGTGTGTGTGTGTGTGTGTGTGTGTGTGTGTGAGAGAGAGAGATTATTTGTTGAAATGAAAGGGGAACTACACCCATAAAATTCATATATGTTTTTCTATGGTCTTAGACAGTCCACAAATATCATTAAACATGAAAAACTCTTCCAAATCCACCAACTAGAGTGATAACACTCAGATTTGTGATGTCATTAAAGTGATGGTTCGGAGTAATTTCACCCTAGGGTCTTTTGCACCATGACCTCGAGCCAAACACCCCCCGAGAAGCTTTTTTCACCTGGGTCTAACATTGGGAGAGTTAGCGTTATCAGCTGAATAGCTTAGTGCAGGGGCTAATGGACCCACGTTTGTATCTGGTAAATGACCCCACTAATAATGCCCAAAATGATACCAAACGTCTACATTAGTACAAATAAGTTATGTACTCATAAAACGATGGATTGGAAAGTTTGTAAGTACACCAGAAGTTTATGGACACTTGCCTGCTGGCTTCTGCTCTCTGGTGCTGTTGCTGCTGCCGGCAGTAAGACAAGTGCTTAGGGCCGTCTACAAATTACAACACCGAAAAGAGATGCAACAAAAATATTTTTTAATTTAACTTTTTTTTTTTAAAGTAAGTACTATAGTATAACTAGCAGGAGACAAGTAATAACTGAGATAACTTTGGAGACATTACCTTATTTAATCATTAAATTAATAAATATTTTCATGCCACCTCGGAATAACAGGCACCGCCCCCCGGTTACGTTGAAAAGCAGGCTACAGCTAAATTAAGACTTTACAGTAATAACAATAAAGACAAATATTGAGTGATTGTATTTTAAATGAGTAAGTAAATTAGAACTGACGTAACAGCTGTTATATATGTTAACGATTATTTTCAAGTTTTATTTTGAGGGTCTTTTAAAGTTTACATGCTGTCTCAGCTAGCGGTTAGCCGAATTAGCTGTTAGCTAAACTAACGTTAGCTTAACTGTGGAGACTAACGGCAGACCGCTATAATCACCTAGCGTTCCGCCGAATTAGCTATTAGCTAACTAACGTTAGCTGGAGGCTAGCGTGGGAACATGCTGCGCATGCGCAGAACGGATCGTGCAGGTGGAAGCGGTGCCGTTATTTCCATGGTTATTCCGAGGTGGTGGTGGCATTAACGCAGCATTATCATCTGCGCCTACGTCATGGCATACGTGACATCTTGCACATGCGCAGAACGGATTGTGCCGGTGGAACGGATCGGGTACTGACGGGGGGGGGTTTGGCTCGAGGTCATGGTGCAAAGGACCCTACTCCAAACCATAACTTTAACAAAAACATTTAGAATAGAATAGAATAGTCTTTATTGTCATTGTCACAAGTACAACGAAATTTAAAGTGCTCTCCAGTCAGTGCATCAGTTCATTAAGTTTAAAAAAAAAAAAAAAAGAAAAGAAATAACAAAAAAAAAATATATATATATATATATATATATATATATATATATATAATTTTTTTTTAATTTCTTTTCTTCACCTCAATTGTGAGGTGCACGCTGCTGTGGGCCGTGGGGTGTAGTGGTGCTGTTGCCTCGAGGCGGGCAAAGAAGATGTTCAACTCCTCTGCCAGCATGGGGTCACCTTCTGCAGATCCAGGGTTGGTCCTGTAGTTGGTCAGCTGCTGAACTCCCTGCCACACCTGCCTGCTGTTGTTACTGCTCAGGTGGTCCTCTATCCTCCTCCTATAGTCTGCCTTTGCCTTTCTGATGCCCCTTTTCGGGTTGGCTCGAGCTGTACTGTAGAGGTTTTTGTTGCCGGACCTCCAGGCGGTGTTCCTCTCTTTGAGCGGCTGCAGGACCCCCCGTGTCATCCAGGGCTTCTGGTTGGGGTAGACCCGGATATGTTTGACCACTGTGACAGTCTCTATGCAGTTCTTAATGTAGCACAGAACACTGTCTGTGAACACCTCCAGGTCCTGATCTTCAAAAAAACACCCAGTTGGTCCTCTCAAAGCAGTCCTGCAGCTGCTGGGAAGCACCCTCTGGCCATTTGGTAACAGTCTTTGTGATGGCAGAAGTAGTTTTCCTGATGGGGGCATATGCGGGGATTAAAAGCAAGGACAAGTGGTCGGACTGGCCCTAGTTTTTGAGGCCCTAGTTAATAATAAAATGATGAAAATGACATGACAAAATCAAGTTTAACGCTGCAGCAGACTGTAAGATGGTCTGGAGTCACATAAAACAGTCCTGAACATTTCTCAGTTTCACAAATATATTCCTTTTGAGTAGTTGGTGGTTCCTTGAATGAAAACTCTCTCTATTGGCCCGTAGTCCCCCGAGGTAAGGCACACCTCTGAATTCCCAGGTCATAGATGAAAGGTTCTAACAGATGTGAATGTCAATCCCCCTCATGCTGCAGGAATACACAATCCTTTGTTTCCAATCTAGTCTGCACCAGCAGGGTGTCTGCTCCAAAAGGCTGGGACAAAAGGTACCTTCCTTTGGGGACAATACGCTCTGTGCACAGCGTCATGACGACCGTTCAAATTTGACAGGAAATCGGCACCTACACTTCTGGCGAAACATCACTCAGCAACAGTGGCCTCTATTATTTGCCAATGCTTCCAAGACCTTCCACGTCTGAATATCGGTGACTTACACAGGATTGTCGACTCCTGTGCATTGGCTCCAAACTCCAAGAGGAATAAAGTATTCAAATTTTACATTTCATCCTATATCCACAATTATGAGGGTAAGTAGCTACGTTGTTTTTGATGGTAGCATCTTCGCTTCTTACTACTTGCTATAACTTGACTATGTCAAATTAATTTGATTTATTCTGCTTT
This sequence comes from Perca flavescens, assembly GCF_004354835.1. Classification (NCBI taxonomy): domain Eukaryota; kingdom Metazoa; phylum Chordata; class Actinopteri; order Perciformes; family Percidae; genus Perca; species Perca flavescens. The sequence goes on along the minus strand of NC_041338.1, from coordinate 9,484,449 downwards.
TCTCAGTATCTAATAAAGATCAAATGTCAGGAGAGGTTATCATCAGGGCACAGTGTCACAGGTCCATGAAGAAATCAGAGAAAGCACACAGTTTGAGTGTATGGTGAAGCTATAGTGATAGGGTTAACGTTAGACAAGATATCTGTTGTTGTTACGTGACTTTCACAATCCAGTGCGCCTGCTGTTTGTGCACATGAGTATTAGTTTGTGGTTGTTACTTAGCACATTTAGCACAGATAAAGTTCAGCTCAACACTGTACATAAACTACTGAATGGCTGAAAATAGCTGGTGACTTTACTTCACCAGTCCCCGCTGGCCTTCTGGACTTTGTTCACGTTTACTGTCTCTTTACCTTATGCTATGCTACTATGCTGTTGTAACCCAGTGTTAACGTTCTTGGGGGTTCTGGGGTCCATTTCACGAAGGAAGTTTAACAAACTCTGAATCTAACCCTGAACTCTGAGTTGATTTACCCTGAGATGGGAAACTCTGAGTTTTCGGTTCCAGAACAGCTGATTTGAGTTGGTTCAATCAACTCGGAGTAGGTTGACTCAGAGCTAAGCGCGTGCACCACCACAATAAAAAGGCAGCATGAATAGAGCCATGATACTACGATTCACCATGGTAACAACCACAAACTAATACTTTTTACTCATGCGCACAAACGAGCGAGTTTGAACATTCAAACTCGCTCGTTTGTGCGCATGAGTAAAATACATGTGTATTTTGTTAAAAAAGCAACACAGCAGATGCTGTAAAATAGAGAGAATTGGTGTGGGAGAAAATTGCAGCTTGAGTCAATGCGTAAGCATTGACAGCGTATTAATTTCATATTTAGTCACAGGTAACCTATAATATTACTGGTGAAAACTGGAATGGTATTACACTTTTTCATTTGAGGTGCAATCCTGCGGGCGAAAAAGATACTATTAATCCCATTCTGAGCCTGCAGCATCATGATAATTAACAGAAATATAATTTATAATCATTTAAATATTTGTAATGGCTCTCACTGGTTTGTGTCCAGGGAACACAAAAAACATTTCAGAGCAAGGCACACTTTTCTGACGGCTCTGCATACAGTGGCTTTACTAATAGCTCCGCATCACCAATGTTGTAAAGAAAACTGCTGTTTGCAAAACACAATTCACAAAATCAAAATCTGCTGGGATGTAAAAGCATGTCCAGAATGGTGGATGTTAGTGATATGAGGACGGATGAGGTATTTACATATCTGATGAACTGTGAAGAAAATGCCTCTCAAATCGGTTATCTGGAAATGAAAATATCTATATAATCGGGACTCAATATCATCTCCCGACGTAAACTCTCTTTGAAGTAATACAGCTTTTTCATCAATGGGATCGTTGACAAAAGGACATGCAATGTTTGGTGTAAACAGGGTGTAAAGCCAGGCCCAGTGGACAGGATAGTTGTACTCTCTGCTAAACCCAAGACTCAAGCAACAGAGGGAGTCAAGTAAGTCACATATTGAAGATGTATTTGAATGTGTGAGTGAATATTTGATTTGAAATCTGTTTGCTTCCTGACCTTCCAAGTAACTTAAAGGAGAATTCCGGCTAATTTTTACGTTAATCTTGATCGCTATAGCTACGCAAGTACTTTCGATAGAAAAAACCCCGACCCGAATCAGTGCAGGTAACACTGAGAAGCTGCAGCTACGTACTACAAGCGTCCCCTGAGCTAAAACGGCAGTGCTCGGGGCAAGTTTTAGAGTGCCTTTTTGCCTCTTAACAGACACAAAATGCAATTAATATGTCTGTTCCACAAGAACAGGGCCCTTACGTGTCAACCAGATGCGTTTTCAACTCAGACATTGTTTAAATTCACCTACCCTGGTCCCTGTCTCGATCCTGCCAGTAGCTAGCTTGCCCTGCTAGCTGATAGCCGTTAGCTGCTAGCTGCCGTTTGGTGAGTGTATTCAGACAGGCTTCTGTGATAATCATCCCAAAAACAATCCACGGAGCGGTGGTCGTGTGGCTATGTCCTCCAGAGGACAGGTCATGTCATGTCTTGAAGTGTATTTCCCCTAAAAAAAAAAAACAATAGTGCGGTAGTAGCTGTTAGCTGCTAGCTGCCCTCCGTGAGTGTGTACAGCCAGATAGCTGTTAGCCGTTAGCTGCTAGCTGCCGTCCGGAGAGTGTATTCAGCCAGGCATCTGTGCTAATCATCCCAATAAAAATCCACGGAGCGCCCGGTGGGTTGGTGGATATCTTGCATAGGACAGATCATGCCTTTGCAGCGAAAGGTTTAGATTATTTCCCCCTCAAAATAGGTAATTGAGCACTGTAGTGGTTATGACCATATCAGTGACTATGTAACTACATGGAAACGGGATAAACGATGTCTGTGGCTTGCACAGTAATAGCGTTACTGAAGCCTAGCTGTTGCATCGCGCGGTCTCCTGGGAATTCAGTTGTAGCAGAAAAAGGTAAACAGTAATTTGCAGATTGGAGCGTAGTGTGTGTGAAGAGTGAAAAGCGGAGTTGTTTATAACGGAAGAAGCTTGGAGTATGAAGAATATAGCAGATATGCAACACACGGAAGAGCCTTTTGAGTTTGATGGTCATCCTTATTTATTCGAACCAGAGTATACAGACGAAGAACCAGCCTCAAGAGTTGGAAAGAACGAGACTGACAGACAGAGGGGAAACAGGCAGATGAACTTGCTGCTCCAAGCACAAGCTGAAGGTAGCCTTCAGTAACTGGGGGACATAGCCACACCAACGGGCGCTGCAGCTTCTCCGTGTTACCTGCACTGATTTGGGTTGGGGTTTTTTCTATCGAAAGTACTCGCGTAGCTATAGCGATCAAGATTAACGTAAAAATTGGCCGGAATTCTCCTTTAAGTTTTTACACACACAGGAGCACACTGTACAAAGGCCTCAGCGGGGATTTACCTGATCTCTCTGTGCTTCAGGTAAGTGGGGATAGAGTAACATGTAAGGATAATGTTTTTTAAAGTATTTTTATGCCTTTAATGAACCGGACAATAGAGACTGACCGGAGGAAGCAAATGGGAGTGAGAGAGACAGGATGGGACCAGGAAACGAAGCAAGCCGGAATCGAATCCGGGTCCCATACCATATCAAATAGCCAATTTGGTCTTTTGTTATTACTATATGTGTGATGTGAAATTGTAGTTACTTGGTATTTCAGTATATTGATAAAATACTAATCCATCTCCAGGTGACCGAGGCCTACAAAGAGTTGGCTGATGCACCAATAGTCTGCAGTATGGTCATCAGCGGTGACGTCCTGCTCACCAACTCAAGCCTCGGGATGGTCCAAAGAGGAAGCACACTGTCTTATCAGCAGCCAGCAGCAACAAGGAGAGACGTCTCCTTTCATGTTGCCCCACCACGTCCATCTCTACCCCTTCAGGGATACCACCTAGAATCAACAGCCTGCAGGTTTGTCACCACTGAAGGAGAACAGCGCCACATGCAGTACCTAGAGGTCAGCTGGGACATGGCACACAAGTACGAGTCCAGTACAAGAGAGCAGAGTAGCTGCACGGAGTGGCACCAGCTGAGAAGGCCCAGACTGACTGCCTTTCTGTTTAGGGAGGTGTGTCATGTTAGAGAAAAATCTGAAGATGGACTGGCTCACAGAATTCTGCAAGGAATTCATCAGACAGCAGCAATGCGGCAAGGGCTAGAGCTTGACGCTGATGCACTACCCCTGTGGATTTGTAATCCACCCTGATGCTCCGTGGTTGGGGGCGTCTCCAGATGGACTTGTCTTTGATCCTTCAGAGTCAGTTCAGTTTGGGCTTATAGAAATGAAATGCCCTAACCTAAAAAGTTATGTGGACTGTACTTACCTAAAATGAAATCTGGCAATTTGGATCTAAAGAAACCACATGCATATTATTGGCAGGTATAGGGTCAGATGCTAATTACCGGTTTGACATGGTGTGATTTTGTCATTTCGGCTGAAGATGACCTGCTGATTCAGCGAATGGGACAATGATGTACAGTACAGGCCAAAAGTTTGGACACACCTTCTCATTCAATGAGTTTCCTTTATTTTCATGACTATTTACATTGTAGATTCTCACTGAAGGCATCAAAACTATGAATGAACACATGTGGAATTATGTACTTAACAAAAAAGCATGAAATAACTGAAAACATGTCTTATATTCTAGTTTCTTCAAAGTAGCCACCCTTTGCTCTGATTACTGCTTTGCACACTCTTGGCATTCTCTTGATGAGCTTCAAGAGGTCGTCACCTGAAATGGTTTTCCAACAGTCTTGAAGGAGTTCCCAGAGATGCTTAGCACTTGTTGGCCCTTTTGCCTTCACTCTGTGGTCCAGCTCACCCCAAACCATCTCGATTGGGTTCGGGTCCGGTGACTGTGGAGGCCAGGTCATCTGGCGCAGCACTCCATCACTCTCCTTCTTGGTCAAATAGCCCTTACACAGCCTGGAGGTGTGTTTGGGGTAATTGTCCTGTTGAAAAATAAATGATGGTCCAACTAAACGCAAACCGGATGGGATGGCATGTCGCTGCAGGATGCTGTGGTAGCCATGCTGGTTCAGTATGCCTTCAGTTTTGAGTAAATCTCCAACAGTGTCACCAGCAAAGCACCGCCACACCATCACACCTCCTCCTCCATGCTTTACGGTGGGAACCAGGCATGTAGAATCCATCCGTTCACCTTTTCTGTGTCGCACAAAGACACGGCGGTTGGAACAAAAGATCTCAAATTTGGACTCATCAGACCAAAACACAGATTTTCACTGGTCTAATGTCCATTCCTTGTGTTTTTTGGCCCAAACAAATCTCTTTTGCTTGTTGCCTCTCCTTAGCAGTGGTTTCCTAGCCAGCTACTTGACCATGAAGGCCTGATTCGCGCAGTCTCCTCTTAACAGTTGTTCTAGAGATGTCTGCTGCTAGAACTCTGTGTGGCATTCATCTGGTCTCTAATCTGAGCTGCTGTTAACTTGCGATTTCTGAGGCTAGTGACTTGGATGAACTTATCCTCAGCAGCAGAGGTGACTCTTGGTCTTCCTTTCCTGGGGCGGTCCTCATGTGAACCAGTTTCGTTGTAGTGCTTGATGGTTTTTGGACACATTCAAAGTTTTTGCAATTTTCCAGACAGACTGACCTTCATTTGTTAAAGTAATGATGGCCATTCATTTCTCTTTACTTAGCTGATTGGTTCTTGCCATAATATGAATTCTAACAATTGTCCTATAGGGCTGTCGGCTGTGCATCAACCTGACTTCTGCACAACACAACTGATGGTCCCTACCCCATTAATAAGGGAAAAAATTCCACTAATTAACCCTGACAAGGCACACCTGTGAAGTGAAAACCATTTCAGGTGACTACCTCATGAAGCTCATTGAGAGAACACCAAGGGTTTGCAGCGCTATCAAAAAAGCAAAGGGTGGCTACTTTGAGGAATCTAAAATATAAGACATGTTTTCAGTTATTTCACACTGTTTTGTTAAGTACATAATTCCCAAAAAATTTACCGTTTTTATTTCTATGTTTACATGGCAAAATGCATGTAAAGTGTCTTTCCCATATAATAAATATCAGCAATTAATTAATTGTTACTTTCTTGTCATTTTAATGAAGTAAAACAAGTTATTATTAAAGGAACACGTGGACTTATTGGGAATTTAGCTTATTCACCGTAATCCCCAGAGTTAGACAAGTCGATACATACCCTTCACTGTAAAATATTACAGACCCATTTAGTTACCTCCACTTATTTCTTATTTTTAACTGAACGAGCTTATACAAGTTGTGGATTTTGAACTTAACATTTATTCGTTGGGTTGACTATTTAAAAAAATGTATGTGTTGATTGAACTAAGGTATGTAAGTTAAGTTATCAACCAATTGCAGTCAGGACTGCAACTGGTTCATTGGCTGGCCAATTCCCATGATGCAAGGCGGTAAATCAAGTTGTGTTAAAATTTGCTGAAAAGTTTGCAGTTTGTTCAAAAAACAAATGTAACTTTATGAATTCCGTTTATTAAACGTGTGTTTAGAATGTACTGTTTTGTTGCCTGGTAATTGTCATTGTTGTGCTGGTTTACATTTGTAACCATGAGTTAAGTGACTGTTACGTTTGATAAGAAGAGGTGAGTATTACAGTGTTAGACATTGAGCAGTAATAGGCTTCGTTCAGCCATTAATCTGCGGCGTGTCACTTCACAAGCGGCCATTTTATGTCAAGTGACGCAAGAACAGCAGAGAGGCCGCTATTTTGCATGGGGGCCCTGGGGTGGCCCCACCCAAGCACCCACGCTATCTCCGCTATAAATGTGGTTATGTTGTTTCAACTTGAAACTGTGAGTTGAAATAAAGCAGAAAAGTATGTCTGTTATACTAGGCAAGGAAGGTTTCTTGCATTATTAAATAAAATAAATTATTTGTTTTAACTTAAAGTATGAAGTTAAACCAAGTAATAGAAAGTTAAATCAACTAAAAGAACAACTTTAACAAAACTAGAACACTGTAGTTACATCAACCTCATTGACTTTAATTTCTAAGTTGAAACAAAGGCAGTCTTCAAGTTGAGTGAACTTTGATTTTCAAGGCAGCAGGGGAACTTGCATTTCCAAGTTAAACTAACATGAAATTTATTACAGTGATCTCCGTGCTTGCTGTAAGGCGGTCTGACGGCCCCAGCGGCAGCAACCCATCACAGAAAATGCAGGTGAATGGTTCCAGCAATCCTACTGCTCCGAATTGTGACAAAAGTGACAAAATAACACCAAAATGTTCCTATTTACATGTTGTGATTTGTAGAATCACAGCGTGTACAAAAAACAACGTAACATGAGACACAACCATCTTCTAACCGTAAACCAACCGGGAACTATATTCTCAGACAGGCTTGCTGCAAAGCAAATCACTCCCCCCAAGTAGCAGAAGTACCTGAGCTTCGCCTTTGTTTACAGTTAGAAGATGGCTGCGTCTCATGTTACATTGTTTTTTGTACATGCTGTCACTCTACAAATCACAACATGTAACTAGGAACATGTTGGCGTTATTTTGTCACTTATTCGGAGCAGTAGGATTGCTGGAACCAGTCAACTGCATGTTCTGTGCTGGCCTGCTGCCGCTGGAGCTGTCAGACAGCCTTACAGCACGCACAGAGATGAGAAGGGTATGTATCGACTTGTCTAACTCTGGGGGTTAAGGTGAATAAGCTAAATTCCCAATAAGTCGGCGTGTTCCTTTAAATTCAATATTGAAAACAGATACAAATGTAAGGGCTCCGTGAGGGGACATGCCTACCATGGCCTTGAAGGTGCAGTGTGACTTGTAGGTTGAGAAACCCTCACTCTGCAGCAGGAGGGAAGAGGGTGTCTGACACCTAAGTACGGTGCAGTCAACAATTACTTGGGTGTTGCTGTATCTGCCATCAAACTCAGGAGGTAGACAGGTCTTCACAGCTGCAGGGGACATCCAAAAATAGATGGAGCCCAATAGGGAGTAAAGAAAGTTGGCCCAAGTGACTATGATACGGCCTACTGTTGTTCTGTGGATGCTGAAGCAATGAGACAGTTCCCTTTGGGTGCAGCCAGTGGACGGTAAGTCAAGAAAAGGAACAACTCATCTATTGGCAGCAGTTTCTAGTGGGTGAGCAAAGTGCAAGGATTTAGTTAGTGAGAATGCTGTTCAACAGCATTCCAACTATTGTTATCCTGTTCTTTATTGTGGGAATGCTGACTATTGTTATTCTGTTCTTTATTATTAGTGGGAATGCTGTTCAACAGCATTCCAACTATTGTTATTCGTTTTTCTTTATTGTGGGAATGCTTTTCTACAGCATTCCCACAATAGAGAGCATGCTTCAAATCCTTAAAATCTTCTTCCGCTCCCAAAATTTTCCGCTCCTTCATACTTTCCCTTACAGACGCCAAACAAACTTTCAAATATTCACAAAATATACAGCTATCCGGCTATATCTTTTCAGTTTGATATCTTTTACAGTTTTTGTGAAAAAGCTGTTTAAGTTTAGTGATCATTTCAGGATTTAAGTGTGTATTGCATGAGCTAGAGTGGATGATGTCATAGCCAAAAAAATTATCTTTGTCCCTTCTCTATAAATTGCTCTCACGCCCACAATATCTACTTGTCATACACAATTTATACATCAAAACATAGGTATTTTTGTCTAGTTTCAGCCAATGTGCTCAGTTTTGTGATACGCCTTTTACTTTTGGCTGGTTGAGCTTCCAAATGACAACAGTTCAGCAGTTTTGTCCATCCACTATCCTGTATAACATTATTCACATTTCCAAGCAAAATGCAGAACAAACCACTTTTTTAAATCGCTGATATGCCCACATGTTTAAGTTTATCAACATACATTTTATACCGATACGTTCATAAAGACTTTGTGGTGCTCAGGATGACGTAATTTGACTGATAACAGTTGTCGTTTTGCCAGTTTGAGCCTTTATTTGAGAGCTTGCTGTCAGTGTCTCTGAACTGCAATGTGGCCCAGCTGACAGTTTCAGCAGGTGTTGCTCGTTAATTGATTAAACACATCAAAGGATGTTTACAAACATTGACTGGCCATTGGTTACCATGACAGCACTTTCACAGATACACACAGATACTACAGGCAGTAATATGAACATTAGTCTATACAGATACTACAGGCAGTAATATGAACATTAGTCTATACAGATACTACAGGCAGTAATATGAACAGTCTATACAGATACTACAGGCAGTAATATGAACATTAGTCTATACAGATACTACAGGAAGTAATATGAACATTAGTCTATAGCTTTGGCCTTCCACTTCTGTCTGTCTTCTCTCTCCCCCTCTCTATCTCTCTGTTTCTCTTTCTCTCTCCCTCGCTCTCTCTTTTTTCTCTCTCTCTCTCTTTCCCTCTCTCTCCCTGTATCTCTTTTTCTCTGTTTTGTATCTGTATTCATGAAATACAGATACAAAAAGAGACAGTGGGAATCTTGTTCATCCATTCATGCGCGTCACTAATTAGATGACGAGGCATTTGGCTACCTTAAGAGAGTTAAGCGGTGCAAGGCATTTGGGCTTTGAGATTTTTCATACAATTTGTTTCATATTTCTGCATATGTGAGTCATTCTCAGTTAGAACATATACACAGACCTCACAGTGTTCTACATATTTTGTCATTTTTCAACATTTAAAGCCAACAGTTCAGTTCAGCGTCAACTTTTAACTTTTTAATGAAATTCATACTTATTAAAATGATTTCCACTTTTTCTACTACTCTCACTACTTCAACTTCTCCTTACGGATTTAAGCTATTCATCCATTTAGCTTTAGCAATTCAGCTATTCAGCATTCCCATGCATTTTCTGCAGGAAATGCATTTTCTAGTTCAGATTAAATTTCAGTGTGCAGACTCAATCAGGCTCCAAAACGCCATCGGGTGCGTGTAGGATGGGAACCTAATAGGGTATGGCAGTTAGAGTAAGATTACTTAGACTGTATAGTAATTAAATTAAAAGAAAAAAAATTATGGTGTTTGGGTTATCAACAATACACTGTTCATGACCGAAAGAACGAAATCCAGGGTACAAGCGGCCAAAATGGGTTTCCTCAGGAGGGTGGCTGGCATCTCCCTTAGAGATGCCAGTCATCCGTGAGGAGCTCGGAGTAGAGCCGCTGCTCCTTTGCGTCGAAAGGAGCCAGTTGAGGTGGTTTGGGCATCTCGTAAGGATGCCCCCTGGTGCTCCAGGCACGTCCAGCTGGGAGGAGGCCTCGGGGAAGACCCAGGACTAGGTGGAGGGATTATATCTCCAACCTGGCTTGGGAACGCCTCGGGATCCCCCAGTCGGAGCTGGTTAATGTGGCTCGGGAAAGGGAAGTTTGGGCTCCCCTGCTGGAGCTGCTCCCCCCGCGACCCGATACCGGATAAGCGGACGAAGATGGATGGATGGATGAACAATACACTGAATCAGAAAGTCTATTTAGTAGCGTAGCATACTAGCATAACATACATACATACAGTGTAACAATATACATAGGGTTTAGTAGCAAAAATCAATTGACTTGAGAGGAGAGTGTAAGCCTAAAGAGTTGTGAGGTTTTAAGAGGATTTGGAAGTTAGTTAATCTAACTAAGGAAGTAATCTTCACTAGTTACACTATGTGACAAATGTGCTATAGTAACCTAACCTCCTGTAGCCTATATAGATTAAGATTAGGCTATAGATAGCTGTTTTACCTGGTGTAAAATCGTTTGTCTTCTGGAGAAGAGGCAAACCACTTCAGTCCAAATTTGGACAGATGGTATGTTTTCAGTTGCTCTTGAAGTGCTTTGATTTCTTGTTTCAGTTGCACGTAATGTTGCCTATCCACGCACACAGTAGGAGATGCTTCATAGTGATGGTCCATGACCATAAGGATGGCGATAGGCTCCGCTGCTGCTGGTTCAAGGACATCAGGCTCCGAGCCCAGTGGTCTTGCCCGTCGCTCCCAAACACCGGGTCATTCCTTGGTTGAATAATTGTTCCACTCGAACAATGAAGGGACAACACCTGCTACCAAAGCACACCTTCCTTTCTTGGATATCACAATCTTGTGGGGCTTAACGTGCCGACTGCAACCTTTGTGTGCTAGGTTACGGTAAACCCTCGCACTTAATGAATCCACTTAGCCTGAAGACTTGCGTTTTTTGGGGAAGCAGTGGAAACTAAGCCTACCGTTATAATGGCCTGAGGCCAAACAAAGTGGCACACAGCAGTATTCCTTTGAGCAGTTTAAAATTTTAAGAAATTTAGTAGCACTCCTGTTTTGGCGATGAACGGTCGTCATGACGCTGTGCACAGAGCATATAGGGCTTCTTCCAGTATGCAACATAGCAAACATGTAAATATTCTTTAGAAGCTTGGGATGGTGTGAGGCTGACAAATGCTGATTAGGTCTAATCAGTATTTGATACAATCCTTTTCACCCAGCTGCAGTGTGCAATGAATGCATCTAAACCAAAATCACATTGTTATCAAAAATTAGCATTGCTTTAACTTTTTTTAAACTCAACAGTTTAAAACTACTGAAAAGTATTGCCTATTGCTAGGCCCTTGACTCCTATTTTTGTCTGTATGTATTAGGGCTGTTTTTATTGCTGAATTTCTATAGTTAATCGCGATTAATCGCATGTTTTATCACATGATTAAAATTCTATTATTTTGCATTTCAGAAGTGTTTTTAAGTACATATTAATAATGGGAAGCAATTCTCAATTGATTGGGAATCAAATGAATGCAAAGAAAGTGACTTTATGAACTTGATTTTATTTATTTACTGTAAACAAAAGAAAAAATTGTGAATCTAGTCACACATTTTAATCTAGAGTCAATATTAGGGTTGGGTATTGTTTGGTTTGGATACTGGTGCTAAAGCGGTACTTTTAAAACGGTACCGGTGCCTGAATGGTGCCTGAACCGATACTTTTTAAGAAAGTAAAAAAAAAGAAGGGTACTAAACAACAGTTGGCAACATTAAAGAACGGCTTGTTTATTGCTAAGGCCATATGGTCAAAATTAAATGATTTAATAATAATGTAATAACTATAACAATAACCAAATGGGAAAAGGGAATTTAACAATAACGTTGAATGCACCACGAGGCTGTAGGTTACCAGTTTCATTGAAAGCACAATCTGTGTTTTTCCGACAGCTGCAGATTGTTGCATCCCGGTGTCAGAATCCTCTACAGTAAAATACAGACAAACTTTACATCATTTAGCTTTAGCTGTCAGTATTGTAACCGTGTTTAATCCAGCTACTAGCTAGCGGTAGGCTACCGTTAGCTGCTGTCAAGTGTAGTGTTAACTAGCGTCACGTGCAGCAATGTTTCTGTTGCCTGTAACATCTGTTTCAGCGCATCAGAGAGAAGCGCAGGCATATCAGTGGCACCGGAATGAGGCACCGAAATCCGCGTTGCTATTCCTGCAGCAGCAGGATGTGTTACGAGGAAGTATGGCAAAGTGCGGTAAAGGGTCAAAATAGTAGCCTGTTAGGCACAATGCGAAGCCGAGTGAAGTGAAAATAAATTAATAAATGGCAGCATGCAATTAAAAGAAATTAACACATTATGCTCGGCCCTTAATTGCGTCACAATTAACGTGTTAATGCTGACAGCCCTAGTATATATGCATTAACTGAAGAGATTGGCTCTCATATTTGAACAATTATTTCCATATGTTAATTCAATTTTGATTAAAAATGAAATAAACCTGTTTGCATCTAACCTGATGGTCTTTCTCTCCCTCCCTTTTTCTTCTCCTTTTTTGTGGTCCAGTGGGTCGGACAGGGAGCGACGGTGAGTGGAAGCCAAGTAGGATCCACCAATTCCCTGAAGATACCACCATCACCATGACCACACACACACACACACACACACACACACACAAGGTGTGACTAACAAGCAACTACAGTAGCAGCATCAGCTAAAAACCATTACTCAAGCTGTTATGTCTATTAGACTGAACAAGGTTTTGTGTGCTAAAACTGCTGCAAAAGTTAATACCCACTTCTTACCTCATAATTTGTCTTCACAACCAAAATCACTTAACTACATTCCAACTGAACTACTAGTACTTTGATGTGTCACTTTGAGTTGTTACTGACAGTATCAAAAGGTTGAGATTATCTAACTATCAAGGTCAAGCTATTTTTTAACAATTTTTTGTGGACCAAAATCATTATGTTTTAGGTGTAATCTGTAGCTTGTGATATGTGTATGTGATCAGGTATCATAGATGCATGAAGAGATAAGGCCCAAACACATTGAAAGCATCTGACTCGTGTGTTTTTAAGTACAAAAAGTACCTTTTGTTTTAAGTGGCATAATACACACCAAAAGCATTATGAGGTGTGTGACGTGCCTACTCCAACCTTTTTTCCATTGTGGAGCTTCTAATGAGGTCCCAGCAACCAAAGCTGTTTGGTGAGAGCTAAAAGAAATAAAAAAGAGGACAATACTTTATTAAATACCTTTTTAATAATAACGTTTGACAAACTGCTGTCCCTAGAGTCTGGCAAGCTAAATGTAGGCTAGTGGATATTATGAGTTTCTTCAAAAAAGCTGGAGCTGGGTTGTCTGGGGAGAGTCACGGAGCAGGATGTATTAGTTTGGGCCAGACTGATGCGGAGAATAACCCCAGCACTACAGCATCTCCCTCCCTTCCCGCTCTCAGTGAGTGACTGAGTTACTGTGGTTACAACCATCTGTGTCATCAGGTAATTTTGTCAGGGGGTACCTGTAGTCGCTTAAATAGCGCCCTTTTCCTAAAATACTGCTGGTTCTGTGTGTTGGCATTTCATATCTGATGCCGGGAGTGCGCCAGAGGAGCATTAATTGAAGCTTGTCAAATGAGTACTGTCAATTATGCTTTCAGTGTGTTTGCCCCTTTAGACAGGTACGGTTACAGAATTATAAATGACAGAGAGGGCATTCCTGAAAGTTTATAGCTCTTGGACATTTTATTGGCTAATGTGTTAAACATTTAAATTTCTAATGCATTGGTAAAGTGCCGCTTAAACATAACAAAAGGAGAGTTTCTAAGGGGCACACAGAGACGCTTTTTGATGCAAACGCACATGTCGTTTGGGCCGACCGTCCAAACCAGTGGTTCTCAACCTTTTTTGTGCCAGCGTCCCCCTATCGCCCCAATCGAAAAATCTAATCATTGAATGACAAACAACACATGTATTAGTTTCCCAGGTATCAACAAAGCCATGTGAATAACAATTATATACAGTACAGGACAAAAGTTTGGACACACCTTCTCATTCAATGCGTTTCCTTTATTTTCATGACTATTTACATTGTAGATTCTCACTGAAGGCATCACAACTATGAATGAACACATATGGAATCATGTACTTAAAAAAAAAAGTGTGAAATAACTGAAAACATGCCTTATATTTTAGATTCCTCAAAGTAGCCACCCTTTGCTCTGATTACTGCTTTGCACACTCTTGGCATTCTCTTGATGAGCTTCAAGAGGTAGTCACCTGAAATGGTTTTCCAACAGTCTTGAAGGAGTTCCCAGAGATGCTTAGCACTTGTTGGCCCTTTTGCCTTCACTCTGCGGTCCACCTCACCCCAAACCATCTCAATTGGGTTCAGGTCTGGACTGTGGAGGCCAGGTCATCTGGCGCAGCACTCCATCACTCTCCTTCTTGGTCAAATAGCCCTTACACAGCCTGGAGGTGTGTTTGGGGTCATTGTCCTGTTGAAAAATAAATGATGGTCCAACTAAACGCAAACCGGATGGGATGGCATGTCGCTGCAGGATGCTGTGGTAGCCATGCTGGTTCAGTATGCCTTCAATTTTGAGTAAATCCCCAACAGTGTCACCAGCAAAGCACCCCCACACCATCACACCTCCTCCTCCATGCTTCATGAGGGGAAACAGGCATGTAGAATCCATCCGTTCACCTTTTCTGTGTCGCACAAAGACACAGCAATTGAACTTATCCTCAGCAGCAGAGGTGACTCTTGGTCTTCCTTTCCTGGGGCGGTCCTCATGTGAGCCAGTTTCATTGTAGCGCTTGATGGTTTTTGCGACTGCACTTGGGGACACATTCAAAGTTTTCGCAATTTTCCGGACTGACTGACCTTTATTTGTTAAAGTAATGATGGCAACTCGTTTCTCTTTACTTAGCTGATTGGTTCTTGCCATAATATGAATTCTAACAGTTGTCCAATAGGGCTGTCAGCTGTGTACCTGACTTCTGCACAACACAACTGATGGTCCCAACCCCATTAATAAGGGAACAAATTCCACTAATTAACCCTGACAAGTCACACCTGTGAAGTGAAAACCATTTCAGGTGACTACCTTATGAAGCTCATTGAGAGAACACCAAGGGTTTGCAGCGCTATCAAAAAAGCAAAGGGTGGCTACTTTGAGATATCTAAAATATAAGACATGTTTTCAGTTATTTCACACTTTTTTGTAAAGTATATAATTCCATATGTGTTCATTCATAGTTTTGATGCCTTCAGTGAGAATCTACAATGTAAATAGTCATGAAAATAAAGAAAACGCATTGAATGAGAAGGTGTGTCCAAACTTTTGGCCTGTACTGTATATTTACAGGTTTTAAAAAAAATGCAACCATTTGACATTCAAATTAAATAACTTTTATCAAAAGGCCTGCTGCATGTCCCTGGTGTGAACCTCAGCACCTTTATAAGATGACTATAATTTGAATGTCCTTTTTTAGTTGTGAAGTGACCTTGGGTGTCATTTTATTATTATTATTATTATTATTATTATTATTATTATTATTATTACTACAAACACTAACAGTAGCCAATCAGAAACAGCTAGCAATTTAACATTCAAATCTATTTTTCATTCAAATCTAAATCTATAATCAATTGTTCCAACAGAAAACAAGCTGGCACTTATCAAGGGGTAAAAGCAGGATTACACACACGCACGCACGCACACACACACACACACACACACACACACACACAGAAAAGTATTTGGGTGATGACAAACGACTTGAAGAATGACACCTACTGCCGAATGTAAATAAGTTTACAACCTTTGAAAGTTAGTGAGAGCCCTTTGTTGATGCTTGGAAGAGTCTAGGTTAGAAGAGTATATGTTTGCTATCGCCTGTCTTGCGAGTAAATAGAAAAAAACGTTTGGAGAAACGCAACCCCATATCGCGCTGTGTTTTGAGTAGGTGTGAGAATCCCATACAGTAAACACTAACATAACTGCCTCTATCGCTTCCATAAGAAAGTTTTAAAACACCAAACACAAGCCCTGAACTGCCCGGGAGTTTGGGGAACAGCTAAATGTTTGCCAAACAACAAAGCACAGTTGATATCTCTTGCTCATCTCTTTTCTTTCTCTCTTTCTTCGTGAAATGAAGCTGCCTTCAGGTACAGTAGGAAACGTTGGGTTCTATAAAAGATCTGACGAAAAACTGTTACTGTAAAATATAAAGTCTACTTGTGCTACATTGGGGGGGTAAAGAACACAACAGGACGTCGTACCACCCTGCGGCGATTGCTTTTTTTTCTGAACGCAGCTTCACGCTGAAGTATGGAGCTCATTTAAGACGATGCTCTGATGTCCCGTTTCCATGAAGGCTGCACGGAGCTACACCAAACAAAGCTGACAGAAGCACAGAGAGAAGAAGATCTGAAGATATGATCCACTGTCTCGTCCAGTTGCAGTGCCATGAACTGGCAGGTTTTAATGTTGTAGAACACTGTTTTTTGCAAGTAGTTTAAAGTGTAAACATGTATTGTTATTGTGAATGTTTGGTTTAAACTAGCTTTCAACAAACGTCCCCCAAGGGCACCTCAACGCCCCCCTTTCCAAAATATTGCTTCCAACACCTCCAACATCTTCTGAATGCTCCCTGTGGGGCGGTACTGCCCCCATTGAGAAACACTGGTCCAAACGAATTCTGTAAACTTACTGCCTGAAAACGAACTTTTTTGAAACCTGGTCTCAGGGTGAAAAAAATCGTCCGTATTGATGATGTCATCGCCACGACCTCTAGTGCACGGCCACTCGCTGCGGTGAAGCTAAGTGAGCATATCCCATCTCCATGGTCAAACCAGCTCACTTCATCTAGCTAAATAGTTTGTCTCTTCTCCCTGACACTTCCCTCTGCTCTGACGGTCCTGGATTCTACACGATATATTGCTAACGTTATGTAGCTAACGTTAAACATCGCTAAAGTAGCTGATGCTCCAGCAGGGACGTAACGTTAGGGTTAGCTGTTATGGTTAGCTGTTTATAAAGTGGAAGTATATCTTATCAACTAGCTAGCTAATCTGTCTGCTTATCAACTCCTTGATAATTCTGTTCGGGTTATAGTAACTTTTACCACGGCTTATTGTAGAAAGGCTACAGCAAGACGTGTAGATTATCAAAAAGACATTGGATTATTGATTAATGATATTGTTTGTTTGACTGCCGATGTTAGCTAGTACGCTGTAATCATGTCTGATGGCAGACAGAATTGCAAAATAAAAAGCAATCCAACAGCACATTATACAATGTAAACAAAGACACGTTTTCTTGCGGTGGCCTTTATGAAATGAGCAGTGGTAAAAGTTATTATAATCCATGGATGTATTAAGAGAACGTTAGTCTAGCTAGTCATGTTATGATGGGAAGTGGAAGTTAACTATGCTCTTCTTCTCCGTTGTTTTTGTGAATTCCTGTAGCAAAAACAGCGCCTATAGGCCTGGAATATGAAGTAGCGTGTTGAGTCATTTACAAATGGTTTCGTTTGGACGCAACTATTCTTGAAACTAATCCAGGGAAGACGGGTAAAAAAATTATCTTTTGGTATGTGTGAACGTGGCCTTAGTGGAAGCCTTAGTTTGACCTCTATGGGCGACTTTCTCACGGAACACTTCCTGCAAACAGGTAAAACTGGGATTTGCTCCAAGAATGTGTTAAGCAGCTGACAGAGGGAACATAAAGTGTTTTATTAACTGCATGTTAAATTGTCATACTTTGTTAACAGGGTGTGGTCAAAATAAAGGGAACACAGGTGTTGGTGATGGCACTGAAAGTGGCAAGCTTATCTCTAAGTAATGATTCTCAGTGATATTCTTGGCTTCTGAGTTAAAGGATAATTCTGGTTTATTACAATTTGAATATTATAATAGACGATGATAATGTAATATGACATATCTGTTAAATACCTTTAGGCTACAAAATAAAATAAACTATACACAGACAATAAATAAAAAATCTATGGACACCATGCCAGGTGCAACAAGAAATATCAAGCTACAGAAATTGAACAGCCTGGCATTTCTTATAGAATTAACAGGTGAATAAACCATCACTAAGTCTGAAAATATAGATATTTAGTTTTATGCAGCCCACAAACACATGAAAGTAAAAAGAGAACTGTACAGTATTTGCACACTGTGTATACAAAGCGCTACCTTGCTAAGCAACGCTGTGGTTGTTGACATTTTCATCTGGAGAGAGGTCGAATGAGAGTTCCATAAGTTTGTTATTGTACTAACCTGTCTGAATATTCTGTATTATGTGAGTCTTGTAAGGTCCCCCATAGTCTATATCCACGACGTTCCACTTCCTGGATTGCTCCGGTGCCGCAGGAAATTCTGCCGGATGCATGTCTTTTCGCCAATGTCAGTTTCCTTCCGCTTTCTTTGTGTTGGAATTTTAAACTCCGGTGGATTTATGAGGACTATGTTTAACTGCTCCTCAGATCTCTGCATGGTAAATTGAGACAGCTAGTTAGACTATCTGTCCAATCTGAGTTTTCTCTTTCATGAATAAAACAACTTCTGAACGTACACATGTTCCACCAAAACAAGTTCCTTCACAAGGCTATTTTGCAGTGCCTCCTTAGCTTAGTGCCACCCAAGACAATTGTGATTGGTTTAAAGAAATGCCAATAAACCAGAGCATGTTTATTACAGTAACAACGGTAAATGTAATTTGTTACTTTTACTTACATTTGTAGTTTTGGCCATTATTACGAGTGATAATGGTAAGCGGGTCAACTCTTTTTAGTTCTGTTTTTGGTCACCAAATCTTGAGGGAAAGTTTTAGACTAACTTCCTGTTTAACTTTGACCTACTGTACTTGCCTCAGTTGTTTCCACACAGTTTCTCTGTGGAATAAGACATTATCACAAACATTTGTGGTGCACTTTCTTTTGGAGGTTTGGGCTCCAAATAAAGTGGTTTAGATATTCTGGATAAACTTTGGCTTGTATACAACTTGACTGAAGTCTGACTGCTTGTTATTTTTGCCCCACCTGACTTCTTAGCAATGTTGGCATTTTCCAGATCTTGGCTAGTACTCTTGTGAATACATGATACATACATGGTTATCATAACTGATAGAAATTATGGACAAATCCAAGAAAACAGAATATTCCTGATGATGGCAGATCTGCACTCTTCAGAAGGCCTTGTTTAATAGCTAACATCAAACCAGTGGCTAAAGACCTGTGCCTTTTTAATGGGGGCTTTGTCATCGTAAATCCAACAAATAAGATGATCACTCAGAATCATGTTTTTAATTATTAGTCTTTCCTTTGCCATGAAATGAGTGACTGGAGTGTTTACATTCTGAAAACTCACTTGCAGCAGCCTTATCCAACTGTAATGGGACTAAATGTTATTCCTTTAGACCACACCCTGCAGTTGCCAGTGTTTGTTTTTTGAAATTCAGATTAATACCAGTTTTGTTTATGTATTTGTCAAAAATAACAATGATAATTTCTTATGTGTCTGTGGATTAAAAAAAAAAAAATCTCTTCTGAGATAATAATGGAATTGTAAACACAAGATGTATTAGAAACTTAATGCTGTAAATTGACCATTTAGGTGTTATTAATAAATATTTCTATACATAACGGATTCATTTATGTGTAGTGTTTAATATTACTAAAACCAACAGGGCAAAAAATATAAAAATCATATTTTTTGCAGGAGCAGGATTAAGGAAACAGTCCCACGCAGGGTTCTAGGGTATGGCCTAGGGTTCTAGGGTATGGTCTAAGCTCTCTGAGTACCCCTCTAGTTTGGTTTTCTGCAGTACTCAACATTCTGCTCCCGCTGTAACTCCTAGATTTATCTTCTCATTCAGACCCCATTTACACCATGCATTAAAATGTGTTTTGGGTGATCGGATTGAAATCAGATGCTTGACCACATAGAACGTACAGGTGTAAATGCATCCTAAACGCATTAAGGAAGGGACGCATTGTGACCACAAGTATTACTGTAAATGCAAATGCACTTTAAGCTGTTGCTGGTTGTTGTTATACAGTATGTGGATTTAAAGCCTCTTAATAAGTCTGGATGCTGGGGAGCGCATAACTTTCAACCCTGACAAAAAGCACATCTCCATGCATCAACAACAGAAAAGTCCCATTAAGAGTAGAGGTTTCCAAAGTTTTTCAGCTCGAGATCCAAAAGGCAAAGCAAAGGCAAGGCAGTTTTATTTGTATAGCACATTTCAGCAACAGAGCAATTCAAAGTGCTTTACATAAAACATTAAAGAGCAGTTAAAAATGATTAAAATAAATTAAAAACAGACAAAATACAAGAATAAAAGTTACAAGGCTTTGACCTAACCCTCTAAGTCCAAAATCATTTTCTGTTGCTGCTTTACCGTTGTTGAATGATTTTCTGATTTCCTTAAATTCCTCAAAAATTAAATTATTTTTTGGCCCCATTTCAGATTCTGGAGCCTACTGTTATCTGTACAGCTACAGCCTTGGCCTGGCCCAGCCAACATGGTTGTCGTTTTAATCTGGAAAGAGTGTTAAATTAGTTATATTGTACTGACCTATCTGAACGTCATTCTGTGACTCTTGTGCACTGTACAGCCCTTAATATTTTTCTCCAAACGTAATATAAACAGTCCACTCAAAATGTTCTTACTTTCAGAGCTGAATAAGGATCTGCAATCACTTCAGGGATTCTTGTCACAAACAGCAGAAAGGCCTCACACACTCACCAAAGGCAAAAGTTCCTGAGTGAACACATTCACAGCTAGAGGATCTAACATGAGCATGTTAGCATGAACACATTAGCTAGAACCATTTGTTGGTCTGGTCATGTTTGTGGTGGAATTTCCAGTTTACGAACACATGCTATGTAAGATGAGACAGTGGTACCCCAGGTTTCACTCAGATCAGTATCCAACTTAACCTCATAACGTTTCCAGGCAGAGGTGCAACTTTGTGCCTCCATAGATAGGGAATTTAGGCAGCTGCTTGATGAGGGAACGCTTCGTTTCAGGACTGTTTCCTTTTGAAGGTCGGTGGGCCTGCCACACTTTTGCATACTTCCCAGAGAGAGAGATAGGCTGAACTAGTATGGCGTTATATTACTGTCACTAGTCAAGAGCGCATTATTTCAATTTGAGAGCATTTCTCACTGATATTACGTTCAGATTTCTTGCTCTCACACTCAAATAGTCACTGCTCGCGCTCAAAACCTTGCTCTCACACTCAAATATTCACTGCTCGTGCTTTGATTTGCTCTGCTTGTGCTCAAACTTTCTGCTTAGACTCAGATATGTTGTTGTTTGGACAGATTTCCTGCTCTCAGCTTTGAACCTTCTCCTCACACTGCACATTTTCTGCTCTCGGATCTCTCCTGCGCACTTGGATTTTTTTGTGTTATAACCCTGCCAAAAGTCAACAACCAATAGAATACTAGCTGTAGTGTTGACCAATGAAATGATCCCTGCCCCGTTGAGGGTGCGTTCACTTTACGTTAGAACGTCTGTTGAGGGCGGCTGCACTGTAACCGATAACTGTAACCAAGTTTATGTATCCCCGCGCCGTTCATTGCTTTATTATAAGTATATGTCAACAATGTGCACAGAATGGTCGACGCACTTTCACCTGCACCCATCAGGAAACGGGAGAAAGCTTTGAAGTGGGACATGTGAAGTTATGTCCACAACTACGAGGGTGAGTAACATAATTTAAGCACCTAGCTAGCTAGCTAACATATGGCGCTAGCATATAGCCTAGCTTGATGTCCATAAACAAATAGATTTTCTTTATTGTATAGCTAGATTGAACGACATATGACGGACTGTATGTGTATACGTGATGACCTCACTTTGTGTTTTTTCCTCGTTTGGTTAACCATGTTCCAGGGATTTGGCTGATTTCATGTTAGAGCCAGTAGTAGAACCTAAACTGTAATATAACTGAAAGAACACCAGAAACTGGAATGTTTGTGTCAGCTTTTGCATCACTGTTGTGTTGTTCATCAGAATTTAGTCTTCATTCCTTCATATAGCATTAGTCTGAAAATGATGAATTCATATCAGTCTGGTCTGTGTACTTTTTCGTTCATTCGATTTTCATTTCATAAACCGGTATTAAAAAACAACTGCAGCTGGGACATTCTAACTCTTAACCTGAAAAAGCTTAATGTGGTTTAATGTACCTAAGCAATGATCAATGTTTACCAAATTTCTCTCTCATATTGCTCCTCATAACCACTGAAAACTGTCAAAAAATCTAAACCAAAGTCCAATTATTATGGACGTTATGTGACTGATAACTGACTGTTTAGTTTTTTCACGTTAAGCGTTAGAATGTCCCAGCTGCAGTTGAGGGAAACTGTAGCCTATAACTTCCTAAGCGACTGATCATCCGTTTTTTGCCACCCTTTACATAATAAATATGGCTATGAAATAGAACATGAAATACATAAATGAGGCAATACATATATAGGCATTAGCTAGTCATTATAGTTCAATAGCCTAAATACATATGTTTTATGGACTTTTATTTATTCCGTCTATTTATATGCACGTTATATTTTATTAAGTTTTGTTATCTCACAGACTCTGACTAAAAGCAGCAGCAAGCCTGCCTGGCATCAGTGCATCATAGCATATCACTGCAAAGAAAAGAAAATATGAATAAATCACAAGCGCGGCAGATTCCCAGCTCAGCTAGAGCGGGTAACGCCAGCAAACCGCAGGGACCGAGGTCACAGGGCTGGTGGCTAGCTGCTAGCTAGCTGCAGCAGCAGCTAATATTAGAATATTAGACCCAGCACCGGAGGTCTGATCCCCATGATCTGATCCCGAACTGCCGGTGACTCTCTGCCAGATCAGCAAGTTTAACGGCAGCAACAGAAAGTTTGCTGGGATTGTTAACGGTGGCGTACCGTTACAACCGTGAACTATAATTCTGTTTCCTCAGTCAGCTGGTTCGACTCTCTTTGGGCGAAGTTGTCTGCGGCGGGAAGAGACAGAGAGTCAGAGGGAGGCAGGGAGAGAGGGTAATAAATACATGTGACATTATGAAATAAAATTCCCCCCAAGCATTATCAAGAGTATAGGTTTTCAAAGTAATTTTAGCCTGGGCTGAAAGCAACACTGGTAGGCTAGGCTGGCGCTGTTGCCTTGGAAATGACAACATCCGGTCTCTGAATATGAAAAAACTTTTTTCATTTCTATTTTCGAGTGTTTCTTTTTTTTTGTTATATGAAATAGAAAATGAAAATCACAGCATATTTTAAATTTCTCCCATCCCCTTTTGACCATGAAAAGGAAAAAACGCCTTGTATTTCAATTTCAAATTTCGTATTTTAAAACGAAAATCAAATAACCATTTGTTTGTTGTTTTATAATACCTGTTTATGAAATGAAAATCAAATGAACGAAAAAGTACACAGACCCAGTCTGTTAAGTAAAATTTCACCACTATAATAAAACAGATCTAGAAATGATATGCTTTATTTGCAACTTAAATATGTTATTTTTTTAATTAATACAAAGCAAACTGAGCAGAAAAGAACAAGTGTTTTGTTTGTTTGTTTCTCTTCTTCTAGGTGTGACTGAAGTACCCCTGTTGTAATATAATAGTAAAATCATGTTACATACACTTACCATTTATGTTTCTTGCTTAAATTCACAGGGTGCACAACCAGGCCTGGGAGAGAAAATTACTGATATCCACAAAACCAAATCAGATATATATATATATATATATATATATATATATATATGTATACAGTACAGGCCAAAAGTTTGGACACACTTTCTCATTCAATGGGTTTCCTTTTTATTTTCATGACTATTTACATTGTAGATTCTCACTGAAGGCATCAAAACTATGAATGAACACATATGGAATTATGTTCTTAACAAAAAAGTGTGAAATAACTGAAAACATGTCTTATATTTTAGATTCTTTAAAGTAGCCACCCTTTGCTTTTTTTGATAACTCTGCAAACCCTTGGTGTTCTCTCAATGAGCTTCATGAGGTAGTCACCTGAAATGGATTTCACTTCACAGGTGTGCTTTGTCAGGGTTAATTAGTGGAATTTTTTCTCTTATTAATAAAAAAGCAAAGGGTGGCTACTTTGAAAAATCTAAAATATAAGACATAATTTCAGTTATTTCACACTTTTTTGTTAAGTACATAATTCCATACAGTATGTGTTCATTCATAGTTTTTATGCTTTCAGTGAGAATCTACAATGTAAATAGTCATGAAAATAAAAAGGAAACTCATTGAATGAGAAAGTGTGTCCAAACTTTTGGCCTGTACTGTATATTGGAATTTTCATTTTGTATAGCCTTTACAAGCCTATATTTGAACACTTAAAATATTTAACCAAATATGCATTCACTGTTTCTTTATAGCCTGATGCTGATTTCATAATCATGAACTGCCAGCCCAATTTCAGTGAAAAGGGGACATCTAAGGGGAGAACTGAGAGGAAGATCATCAACTTTCTAAAAAGATTTCTTGCAGGAGGTTGAAATGTCAGGTACTATATACTTTATAGTGTGCATACACAATTACACATAACACCATTTGAATGTACAGAGCACATATACACATTCTTGGATAATACATTTTTTAAGACAATACTGTAAGTTTGAATAGCTTCTCTTTCATGTTATTTGAAATATACATCAATCGCAGATGGGGAGACAGACAGTGCAGCTGGTGACACAGAGCCTCTTGCAGTGCCACACGTGCTCCAGTGGATGACGGGGCAGTCCCACATCCCCATGCTCCCTGATGAAAAGAGACATTTCAAAATAACAATTCAATTCAATTCAATTTTATTTATAGTATCAAATCATAACAGAGTTATCTCGAGATACTTTACAGATAGAGTAGGTCTAGACCACACTCTATAATTTACAATTTACAAAGCCCCAACAATTACAGTAATTCCCTCAAGAGCAAGCATTATAAATGGCTATTGCGACAGTGGCGAGGAAAAACTCCCTCTTGGGAAGAAACCTCGGCAGACCCAGACTCTTGGTAGGCGGTGTCTGACGGGGCCGGTTGGGGGTGTGAAGGCGATAATAGTCGCATTGAAAATAGTGGAACAGTGACTTTGAAGGTAGTCGTTGTAGTTAATGTCACAGCAGGACGTTGCGGGATGAAACGTGGCGCTGCAGAGCATGGGTGGGTGTAGCAGACGCAGAGCTAGGTTAGTAACAAGCAGTTCTGGGACAGGATGCATACAAAAGGAAACAAATGAAAACATTGATGAGAGGCTGTACTGGCCTGCCCCCCTCAACTCACACTATATTATTGATTATATGATCAATAAATCTGATGACTACGAAGAGAAGCAGGTGGGCCGGGTTAGGCGGACGCTGCAACTCCTCACTCCACCATAGACCCATATCTAACCTAACTATAAGCTTTATCAAAGAGGAGAGTTTTCAGTTTACTCTTAAATGAGGCGATGGTGTCTGCCCCCCGAACCCAGACTGGGAGCTGGTTCCACAGGAAAGGAGCCTGGTAGCTGAAGGCTCTGGCTCCCATTCTACTTTTGGAGACTCTAGGAACCACAAGTAACTCTGCATTCTGGGAGCGGAGTGCTCTAGTGGGAGCTGTTCTAGATAGGATGGTGCTTGACCATTTAGGGCTTTGTAGGTCAGGAGAAGGACTTTAAAGTCAATCTTGTATTTTACAGGAAGCCAATGCAGAGAAGCTAAAACAGGAGAAATATGATCTCTTTTCTTAGTTCTCGTCAGAACAAGTGCTGCAGCATTCTGGATCAGCTGGAGAGTCTTAAGGGACTTATTTCAGCAACCTGACAGTAGAGAGTTACAATAGTCCAGCCTGGAAGTAACGAATGCATGGACCAGTTTTTCCGCATCGTTTTGAGACAGGATATTCCTAATTTTGGCAATGTTACGAAGATGAAAAAAGGCTGTTCTCGATGATTGTTTTAGATGGGTGTTAAAGGATATATCCTGATCAAAAATAACTCCTAGATTTCTGACAGTAGTGCTGGAGGCCAGGACAACACCATCCAGAGTAGCTATATCTGTAGATAATGAAGTTCGGAGGTGTTTAGGGCCCAGCACAATAACTTCAGTTTTGTTACAGTTTAACATCAGAAAATTATAGGTCATCCAGGATTTTATATCTTTAATACATGCTTGAAATGTAGCTAACTGACTTGTTTCGTCTGGTTTGATTGACAAGTATAATTGGGTGTCGTCCGCATAGCAGTGATAGTTAATTGAGTGTTTCCTAATGATATTACCAAGAGGAAGCATGTACAAGGAGAACAAAACTGGTCCAAGCACCGAGCCCTGTGGAACGCCATGCATAACCCTCGCGTACTTAGAGGATTTATCATTAAAATTAACAAATTGAGATCGATCAGAAAAATAAGACTTAAACCAGCTTAGTGCAATTCCTTTAATTCCGACTAAGTGTTCCAATCTCTATAACAGGATTGTATGGTCAATAGTGTCAAATGCAGCACTAAGATCTAATAAAACAAGTATGGAGACAAGTCCTTTGTCTGCAGCAGTTAGAACGTCGTTAGTAATTTTCACCAGTGCCGTGTCTGTGCTATGATGCTTTCTAAATCCTGATTGAAAGTCTTCAAATAAGCTGTTGCTATGGAGAAAATCACATAACTGATTAGCAACTACTTTCTCAAGGATCTTGGTGAGAAAGGGAAGGTTAGATATAGGTCTATAGTTTGCTAAGACCTCAGGATCGAGGGTGGGTTTTTTCAGAAGAGGTCTTATCACAGCTACTTTAAATGACTGCGGTACATAACCTGTTAATAGAGACATCTACAATACTAATACATCTTCAATTTTGATACCATATGCCAGCACGAGGTCGAGGGTGTGGTTAAAACAGTGCGTGGCCTCATGCACACTCTGACTGAAGCCAATAGAATCTAGAAGTGAGTTGAAAGCAGTAGTAAGGCTATTGCTGTCAACGTCCACATGGATATTAAAATCACCAACAATAAGTACTTTGTCTGATTTAAGTACTACACATGATAAAAACTATGAGAATTCAGATAAAAATTCAGAATACGGACCTGGAGCTCGGTAGACAACAACAAATATAATTGGCTGTACTGATTTCCGTGTTGGATGTTGAAGATTAAGAACAAGACTTTCCAAAGAGTTATAATTTAGTTTGGGTTTAGGGTTAATTAACAGGCTTGAATCAAATATGGCTGCAACTCC
Source organism: Perca flavescens (assembly GCF_004354835.1). Taxonomy (NCBI): domain Eukaryota; kingdom Metazoa; phylum Chordata; class Actinopteri; order Perciformes; family Percidae; genus Perca; species Perca flavescens. The sequence goes on along the minus strand of NC_041338.1, from coordinate 9,457,444 downwards.
CCCTCCTCGGCCTGAGCCTCTAGGAATTTGAGTATTAATATGACTGGGAGGAGTCGCTTCATTTAGACTAACATATTCTTCATGGCCCAGCCATGTTTCAGTAAGACAGAATAAATCAATTTAATTATCAGATATCAATTCATTTACTAGTACTGCTTTAGAAGACAGAGAGCTGACATTTACTAATCCACATCTAATTTTCCTATCCTTTTCTATCATTGCAGTGGTAGTTTTAATTCCAATTAGGTTGTTAAGTATTGCCCCTTTATTCACCACTTTGTGTGGTCTATTGTTGATTATAATTGGAATAGCACTAGTACTACATGTTACTGGAATAGTACTACACGTTACTGGAATAATAATAGTACTACTTGTTATCCTGCAGAAAACATTTTCAGAATCATCCACTTGTATAGTGCTATCAGGATCAATACCTGGGGGACATGAATCTGTGATATTTTCAACATAATGTCAATACTTGCCTGTCAGTGTGGTCGTTATGTTGTCAGATAGCATCCTGGCTCCGTGTCGGTTTGGGTGGAGACCATCACGCTTCAGCAGGTTGGGCATCTCCCAGAACAAGTTGAAGTTGTCGACATAGGGAATGCTCAGGGAAGTGCAGAGTGGTTCCAGCCAGGTGTGGAGCCAGAACAGTCTGGACCATCTCTCCACACCCTTCCTGTAGGTAGGTAGAGGCCCAGAGATGACAATCCGCTTACCTGTGCCCATCAGGGTGGAGAGGAGAGTGGTGAAATCTTCCTGGAGTGCTATCGACCGTCTCTCTCTGATGTCGTTTGTGCCCACATGCACGATGATGTTGTCGACCTTGGCGTGGCGGGCGAGGATGCCGGGAAGTTTGTGCTGGATGTCACGGACCTTGGCACCGGGGAAGCAGTAGACCTTGGAGGGACCGCTAGGTAAAGGGGGAATGTGGAGGTCCCTTACCATGGAGCTTCCGATGACCAGCGTGGAGGTTGATGAGTCCGAGGGGGGAGACTGTGTGGATGGACCAGGATGAGCTGCGTGGGGACGTGGCAGAGAAGGGAACTCCTCATCGGCAGAAGCCGAGGAGAGACAACAGGGTTAGAGGTTGTATTAGTGTGTGGTGGGGTGAGAGTATTGCAGGGCACAGTGGAATCAAGACATCCGACAGTGTGTGTGTGAGGGGAACTTCCAATGATAATGGAGTCAAGGAACTCTTCACTTGCCTTGATCTGGTGGAGAGTCGATATTCTGGCTTCAAGTTCCACTATCTTCTGGCTGAACAGGAGGCACGAGTCACAGCCAGGTGAACAGCTGAGGGAGGGCATCGTGTAGCTTGCTAGTTTAGCTAGTAGCAACGTTGATGGAGGCCTTCTGATAAAACCTAAAAACCTTCACAAGTCGAAATACAATGCAGGTGCTCCTGCTTGTATTAGCAAGCTGTGGATAGCCTGTTACTGCTACCAAAATATAGAATAGATTTCCAGGGAGGCAAAATCCTGAGTGGTCCGCTTTAACTCCCGCTAGCAGGCAGGCTAACTAGCAGGCACAACAAATACCTAGACGTTAGCTAACGGAGCGGAGGAAAGTTTTGCAAACAACGGAAAACCATAAAGACAATGACAGCTAGAGAAACAACCATAAAGACAATGACAGCTAGAGAAACAATAAAGTCAATGACAGCTAGAGAAACAACACCACCAACCTCCAATGGCTTTGATTTAGTTCTCTCCGATTTCTCCTCTGTTGGCTTCTGCTCTCTGCTCTCTGCTACATGTATGCAGGTTAATTGTGTGGACTCTACTGGCCGGGTAATTGTTGTGCATAAGTTTGGTACAGTTTCATACGAACCCGTTCATGAGAATGCGTTGCCCTCTCTGACAGATGAACATGTAACTTTGACGACAACTGCAGGGAGCGACTAGGAGATCACTCAGTTTGCTACCCATTTGTAAGTACATACACTCAGACTGTGACTTTTCCAGTACAGCATCTTAGCACTTACACTGACTTTAGAAGAATCATGAGTGAAGCAGTTAAATATGGTGGTGGATTCCACAGAGTTTAACAAAACTAGGTCTACTCAAATCAAAGCAATTATTGCTACTGTTAGTAATACATCCCAAAGGGTGCCACTCCTGAAGTGCCTTTTTTTGCTTGTCCGTTAGTAAACTTAATGGGTTGTTTTTGCCAAGTTCAAAATTGTAACCAGCTAAGAAGTTCATGTTTAAATGTCATTGTTGGTTGGACACAACGTGCAAGTATTGTGTCACGACCATGTGACTGAGAATGTTCCATAGGATCAAGAGTTCTCTGAAGTTCTTCCAGGGCTTCATCATCCAGTGGGCATACAATTTCTGGAACCACAACTGTACCGTTAGAGTCTACTCGCAGCATTGCACTCTCCCAATCAATGCCTGGATCTTGAAGTTCCTACAAATCCAGCAAAAAAACAATTCAAATAAATTAAGACTTTGTACCTTAAAACATTTTTCTGATGTTTTCTGTCTATTTAAATAATCTAATCTTTTTGAACAAATGTTACAAAAAAGGTGTAATTGTTCATTGAAAACTTTAATAATATAGAAATTAAAACTACTGGTAATTGAACAGATGGCTGTTGCCAAGGATTTTATATATTGGTCAGTGTAGTTAAAAAGGCATTTGTAGATGAAAAAAATTAAACCGCAGCATTTATGCAAAAATCATGACAGAACTCGATTCATCATGTATAACTCATGAGGAAAGAGTATTTTTTTTGGCACATATGCTCCATAGTCCAATTGCTATTAATGTTTTATGTCATGAAACAAGACCTATATCTCTCTGCCAAACCGTGTTTGGTGTTTTAAGCCCACAACGTCCTTCCAGGCAGCACGGCAATGGTTATGTTTAGGGTTAAGGTTAGCTGCCTGGATCCGGACGTCGGCGGCTTAAAACACCATTGAGCCTGCGAAACGTTTTTTTTTATTATTTTTTTTATATATAGTATATACTGTATATATTTTGTGTGAACTGTCCTTTTATAATTGTGTACCTCAAGACTCTCCCCTTCGTCTAGAGCTTGTTCATGTCCCATAAACCATAGTTGTTCAGGACTGAGACCTCCCTCTGTCCGTAGAGGATGATTATTCCATCCTCCAGTGAATGTATCAAGGTCTGCTCGGAGTCGAGGGATAAAGATATAGTGGACGCCAAAGAGATGAACCACATCAGAGATATCAAGCAGACCATCTTCCTCCAGAGAGTGAAGAACATCATGGTACTTGCTAGTGACTGCAACCCAGACAACACAAGCTGGGTTGATCTCAGGAAGAATGAGAATGCAGTTGGCGCTTTGTTATTTGTTGCAGCATCCAAGTACAAGATCTAATAAAACCACATGAAAAATGTTAATCTTCTTGCAGCTATAGGGTTACATCCTAATGGCTAGCCTTTAGCTTTTAGTTTTGTTTAGTGAACATTCTACAGCCTTGGGCACTTAAATTATTATATGTGTTCATATATTTTTTTAAATAAATAACTTGGTTTATCTTGCATCCTAAAATACTACATATATTGCACATTTATTGTTGCAACTTACTCTTGCATGTTTAACAATTTTGGTTGAAGTAATCAAACAGACACATACATATGTTGATGTGAAATACATATTCAATTGTATTCTATAAATATAGCTGCATTTTCATGTTAGCCTTGGTAAGAGAGGAAAGCAGATATAAGAGAAGGACTACTACCTAGAATAAAAATCTGAGAAAAAGTAGTGCAACATGAAATTCTTTAAATGTTTCTGTACTTTCTGCAAGAAATACATAAGGTAAATGTCTAAGCAATGTGGTTTCTGAGCACTCAAAATACTGGCAGTTTTTTATGATAAAATTATGATCAACCATCATTACCCTCAAGTAGGGGTGGGAATCACCAGAGGTACCACGATACGATATTATCACGATACTTAGGTCACGATACGATATTATTGCGATTTTAAACATATTGCGATATTCTGCAATATATTGCAATTTATTACCTTTTTTCCAACTTCATTATTATGTCCCCAAAGGAAAACTTTGTCAACATCTGTTTGTTCATCTCACATGAATTTTATTGCTGTAAAATGTGACTGTCAAGCTGACTAACTAACCAGCACTTTAATGAATATGTTATAAATGTTGTATACACCTGGCAAACTGAACTGTTTGCATTTTTAATTAAGGTGGACTAGACTGTAATACCAACAGGTATGCACTGCTGTGCTACTACAGGTATTTTTTACAATTAAAATGAGTACAAAAACGGGCGCGACGGAGTCACGTTACCTTGGTTCCGTGTTTTTAGCAAGTGACAAAATCCTTCATTTTCCACAACGTTGTATGGACGCAGGTCTTTGCACATGAAGTAGGCGATGGCTTGAGTTATTTTCTTAGCTCGCTCTGAATTGGGAGGTAGCTAAGTGTGTCCAGTGTTGGTTGGTTTTTCGGCGGAGCTGGTTTAGCATTAGCTTTACCGTCCTCGGCTAACGCTAACTCTGGATGGTGGCGTGTGAGATGAGCCCTCATGTTTGTGGTATTCCCTGAGTATTTTATTTGCATACGACACTCCTTGCAAATCCCATGTCTCATGTCCATCTCAGTTGTCCCCTCCTTGTTAAAAAATCCGAAAAAAGTCCAAACACTTGATTTAAACGCAGATGGTGCATTTCTGATTTTTTTCTCTGACGCTGCCATGTTTATTTTATCTACATCCGCCTGCACGCTGACAGTCACCCCGCTGACCTCACCAGAAAACAAACAGCGCCATCTGGTGGACTGAATAAGCAATTGATTTTATTATTATACTACCAAAAAGTTAAATTCTGATGTGCAATTTAAATAATAAAAGATCGATACTTGGCGCCTGTGTATCGATACAGTATTGCCACGAGAAATATCGCGATACTATGCTGTATCGATTTTTTCCCCCACCCCTACCCTCAAGCTGAAGATACACAATTTTTTCTAACCTACAATCATAATAAATGTTAGCTGATTACAATTACATGCTTTTGTCAAGTCAAATGTTATATACCCCATAATCACAATTTGTGTCGGGGGGCTAGTTTGAAAAGGAAAAAAAGTAACAATTTATGGTAAGGGTACATGCATAAAAAAAAAAAACATTTATGTTGTACTTCTTTAACTTTGAGGAGTATAAAAAAATGAACAGTATATCACGTACGGGCTAATGCAAGAATATAATGCAACAACTAGTTATTTCAATCATGATTTCTGAGTTATTAATGATGTTAATGTCTTCATATATAAGTCTGCAGTTATTCTGATGTTATTTATCAGTGTTAAAGATGGATTGGTCATGACTTTTCTTGAAGCCACAAACATGATGTAATAAAAAAGTAATGCTAAGTTAATCATGATTACAACACTTGGAATTCATCAGAATGTGAACACTGTGACTGGTCAGTTTTTTTGGCTGTCCTTAACTGCAGACTTACCTATGAAGAAGACATGATCATTATTAATTTCATGATAGGCCTACATGGAGATATGATAAGTTGTTGCATTAAAGTATTGTTCTTGCATTAAGCCATGCATGAGATACTGTTAATTATTGTACATTCCTGATAGTTAATGAATGAATTCATTCTGTTTTATGCACAAAGTAACAATGAATTATTGTAAGCCCCCCGCCCCAAAAAAAATCCTCTTCATACAATATGCATTTTATGGTCCCAATCCATATTAGGAAACAATCCATATTAGGCTGATAATATTAACAATAAAAAAAAAAAACAAGAACACATCAATTACCTTTCTTGAGTAGCCGTCCACTCCTCCAAAGAGAACAATGTTGTATCTGTTCAAGAGGTAAAAACGTTACAGTATACAGTAACTAAGGCTGTTCGTATGGGAGTTGTATGACATGCCTCCTACTCCACAACATTCTGCGTTTAAATAATTAGATCAATATTCTATTTTAATCTACCTGATCAGTTTGTGATTTGTGTCAATGTGGGCCAAGGAGAGAGGGCCTCGCACAGAAAAACTTCTTCGCAGAACACAACCTAGTTCTGTGAGCCGTAAGAAGATCCCTGCAGCATCAACGCGATGCATAGAGGCCATCATTCTCCACCACTGAATGCGGAGACCCATTGACACCAAATGGCCTTGAACCATTCGATAACCGGCATTTGGCATCTGACTTTTGATGGCTGAAATCATGTTGTCAAGCTCTTGGTCAGTCACTGTGCTGTATGATCCTCTTACAGATAAGCCATATTCTTGCATTCTTCTGTAAATTGTTCTCCTTGAAACACCCAGGCATTTTGCAATGCTGACAGATGTGTAGATCTGAGACTGACAGATGTGTATCCAGCATATTCTTTAGTTTTTCTCTCTCTATTACAATTTTGGGGTGACCACGACCTGGACCAACCTCTGTTTCCGGTTCAACAATGGGCATAGAGCTGGCATTAATTTCCTGCTGGACAACATGATAGAGGTTTTGTAGTGCTTCTGTAATGTCTGATACACCGCCTATCTGCTCAGAGAACGATTCAAACAGAATAAGCTCATGGCGTGTCAGGAACTCCAAATAATCCAAATTTAGCGGTTGTTGGTTTATGGCAGATTGCAGTTTGGTAAGAAGTCTCTCCATCAACTGCTGTCTCAGCATGTCCTGTTAGACAGAAAGCGCTCAGATTAGCAAAGAAGAGGGACTCCTAGTAAGCCATATACATCTCTGAATAAACTAGTTGACTGAGATAAGATAACGTGTGGTGGAAGTTATTAATACATTTATCACTTATAGCATCCTAGCCATAGCTAATAAGCATTTGTATTTAAACTTTAGGATAAGATTTATCACATGCTGTCTAAAAACATGTTTTTTAGATAACAAAATTTCTCAGATGATAGTTTACTATGTATGTGTAGGTTATCAGCACGGTTGGGAAGGGTTACTTTAAAAATGTATTCTGATACAATTACATATAATGCAAATATAGACAAGGGAAACATGTTTATGAATTTTACTTAAGTTTATTCTATAAGACAATGTAACAGAAGAAAAAAAATTGTTTTTCATGAAGTAGGCCTAAATTCAGGCAGTAGCCTATAAAGCATTTTCACAGCTGGAAGGCTTTGGTGAAATTTCCACCTAGTGAAAACTTTCTTTCCAATAGAGGCCATGATAATAAAGATGAACTATGGTTTTACTGGAGACCAAAGGTGTTGTGAGACTCGTGAAGTGTTGTAATAGTGTTTGACTGTGCATTTGCATGGTAGTACTATATCCATATTTCTTTTTAAATTAATTACTATTTTAATTCTGCTAATAATCCACATTTTTACTAAATGTAACTGTAATCTAATGAAGTCTCTATTCCTGTAACCGTAATGGAATACATGTACTTTGCATCCTGATTGCATAACTCCCATACATCCTCCCCAAGCCTCAATCAAGTCTATTTAAATTTAACATCCGAAATGTCTGGCAACAACGTGCCTTCAAGGTAACATTATAAATTTAAATAAAATCATTATGGAGAATAAAGTTAAGCCTTCACTGTTCCGTTCACTGTTTGGCAACTAACGTTATCTTGGTAGTTAGCCTACTGCTTTTTGATATAAATTAGCTAACATTAGCAACAAAATGTAGCTAGTTCGCAAGCTAAGAATATACAGACAAACAAAACAAAGGTAATAAAACAAAGTAACTATATAACCATAGTATAACAAACTACTCACATGTGGCCGTGGTGTGACATTTAGGTCGTGCTGTTCTGATGACATGGTCCGCTGCTAGCGTTGGATTGCTTGAAAAGGATAAATCAAACTAACTTTAGTCATACAAGGAGATATGTTACTGTAAGTCAAACAGCACAACGGCATTATAATACACAAAACTAGCGAGGCACTTATATGTTAATAGTAAAAAATACTTACCAAAATGTGTTTTAATCCTGTCGTTGGTCACAACAGCCAATGTCCAGTGTTTTAATCCAGGCCATTAGCATTTTGCCTAAATGCCTCAAACTTCAACAACTTGCTGTAAATTTCCGCGATGCTGTAGATAGTTCTACTAGCAATTTAATTGGAGACCAACAGCCAATCACAATTGACCTTCTTTAATTCTCCGATTGGTTGATTTTGTGGCACATTTGTAACGCTGTTGCAAGTTGAGCGAGCGTGTGGGTCAAAAGTTGAGCGTGCACAGAGTGAAGAGGTTGAGAGAGAGAGGGAGACCGGGGCGCAGCACCGTCTGCCTGCGTGCAGAGAACGAGTTTGTGAGAGGGCACCTGAGAAAACTGTGCTTTAAATTTGGATAATAGTAAACAAGTAAATACATTTATTGAGCACGGAATATGTTCTTCTTTGCTCAAACGAAATAATTTTTTGCGAGTGTTAATTTCTGTTCAAAATGTAATGTAATATGCTTGCAAAATACAGGATTGAGACACATATATAACGCCATAATTCTGGTGTACACCGTTGACTTGACTCTAATACAGACAACAGTAAGTATCATTACTTAACCACAGTATATATTATTCTGGTGTACACTGTTGACTTGACTCCATGCTATTGATTATACATCACTTTAGCTTACCACTACCTCAGAACTTAACCTTAATTGCTCTTGTATAGTTCATTTATCTTCTACTAGTTGTATATACCTCCTATTTAATTGAATTATTCTTAATTTGTGTTGCAATACCTGAATGATCCCTCTTGTGAACACTAGGCTTATCTTTATTCATAACCCTGCTCACAAACTCACCTTAACCTGGGTCATCTGTTTGCCAATATCAATGTTCCTGCTACAGTAAATCCTATAGGCAAATTGTTCTGCTTTCACCGTAGTATGAACAATACACTTTTAAGGTTTTGTGTCAAATATTGTGCAATTTGTTATGAATTACTCATTGTTTTGACAAGGTAAATTAAAGCTATTTACCAAGTGTCAGCTCTGGTCAATTTAATTGTACTGTTTTTTTTTATAAATGTTATGGAAAATGAAAAAAACAATTTGCCTTGATCAGGGTTTTAATTTGTTGCAAATATGAACATGGTTTTAATAATCTGTATCTTATTGCTCTGAAAAACTACAATGATTTAAGAAATATCAGTGATACTTATCAACATGTATTGAATTGATTGAATATTCAATCAATTCAATACATGTTGATAAGTATCACTGATATTTCTTAAATATTTCTTAAATACTGCCAATATTGGCAGACATTACAAGCACCTATTCATGTCAACAGAGAAAACAATAGTTTGTTCTCTCTTTTATCACTTTGATTATGCAGGTGATGGTGCAGAAAGAGGGGTGAAGTCCTTGTAGATCTCTGGCACTTTGAGGACAGAAAGATCCAGCAACTCTCCACTGTTGTCTTTGTATAGTATGCTCCTATTAAAGACAAATTCATAGACATCAACACATAAGATATTAGGTGTACATAGCTTTCTTTAACATTACTATATATATACAGTACAGGCCAAAAGTTTGGACACACCTTCTCATTCAATGTGTTTCTTTATTTTCATGACTATTTACATTGTAGATTTTCACTGAAGGCATCACAACTATGAATGAACACATATGGAATTATGTACTTAACAAAAAAGTGTGAAATAACTGAAAACATGTGTTATATTTTAGATTATTCGAAGTAGCCACCCTTTGCTTTTTTTGATAACTCTGCAAACCCTTGGTGTTCTCTCAATGAGCTTCATGAGGTAGTCACCTGAAATGGTTTTCACTTCACAAGTGTGCCTTGTCAGGGTTAAATTACTTTGGAAACCTATACTCTTGATAATGCTTGGGGGGAATTTTATTTCATAATGTCACATGTATTTATTACCCTCTCTCCCTGCCTCCCTCTGACTCTCTGTCTCTTCCCGCCGCAGACAACTTCGCCCAAAGAGTCGAACCAGCTGACTGAGGAAACAGAATTATAGTTCACGGCTGTAATGGTACCGCCACCGTTAACAATCCCAGCAAACTTTCTGTTGCTGCACTGTAAAAAAAATCTGTAATTTTATATACTTTTTCCTGTTAATTTCACAGATTTTTTCTGTATTTTTTAAATACATGAAAATACCAATAAATTACAAAAATAAATTGTAAATTTAAATGTCTAATGTAAAATAACAGAAAAAACTTGTAGCTGTGAATAAACATAGCATTTCCATTAATTTAAAGAAAATTTACGTTTTTTTCTCATAAAATGACTATTAAAATACATTCAAAATGTATCGTATTTTCACAAATATTATTTTTTTATTTAAAAGATAAAACTGTTAAATTTAAGTTTAATACTGTAAAAACACTGCTAAAAGTAGATACAATTAGTGGAAATTAACAGCAACCAAAAGTATTTTTTCTGTCATTTTACATAGAATACTTGTAAATTGACAAATATCTCATAAAATTATGGACATTTTGAAAAAAAAAAAACTTGAATAATTGCTTTTTCAATCAGTGTATAAATGTCTATACGCATTGTTAAACTGTCTATAAGCATTATTAAACTGCCAAAATACAGTATTTATCATTTAAAACAGCCACAATCACTGTAATTACACACAAAGAAGAACATGTGATTTCTTTTTTTTCACATAAGTCAGTAAAAACACTATCAGAATGTATCATATATTCACAAATATTTTATTTATTTAAAAGATAAAACTGTTTTAAGTATTAAGGTTTGATACGGTAAAAACATTTCTAAAAGTAGGTGCAATTAGTGACAATTGACAGTAAAAGATATTTCTTCAGTAATTTTATATTGATTTGCTTGTTAATTTACTTAAATTGCCACATTTACATTTTATTTTACAGTATAGTATTATATATTATTAATTTATGTTAGAATAGAGACCAGAAACCCATTTTGATTTATACTATTTGTTAAAGGAGACCTTTTAAGCTTTTCTATGATGTTACAATGTCAGATGTTCATGCTAAACATGGCCAAAGGGACAAATAATGAGCTAAACATATTTAAAAGAAATCCCTGTAAGCCAAAACCTCAGATTTCCCACTGTTCAGAATTGTTTTCAACAGTTTTCTTTTCTCTGGGTTCCGTATGAAGACACACTGAGCTTGTTTCCTATATCTGGTATTTGCTGCTGGCTGAGAACACAGGTCACACCCACGATGCATAGGAACAGCTCTGCCCCGTCGGCTCAGTCTATCCAGAAAGCACAAGACGACAGAACTGAGCTGAAGCTTGTTCAGTGTGTCTGACAGAAAGTGCTTGTACGGTTATGAAGGAAAGGTATACATTTTCTGGTTTTCCCTCTGAAGTTCCCTGGCAGCTCTGCCTCAACTCTGTGATTTATGAAGTTTCCTGATGGACAGATAGCTTTACTTGTTGTAAATCCTAGCAGTTGCTAACAATAGCTTGCAGCTGCTGCGGTTATAATATGGCTCTGAACCAGCTGTCCAAAGCATCTGTACTAATGTTAATGTTTACATCTCTAACAGAATTGTCCACCCCCCAACAAAAAAGTCCAACTAAAATCCTTTATAAAACATTTAATTTAAATTACTGATAGCATTTTCAGATATATTATTTAAAACCCAACTGGGTCGACATAAAGCAATGAATGTTGCCATTTTGCTTTGATAGGACTGTAAGAGATATGAAAGGCTAATACAAAATGGTGGTATTCCATACAGTGAACATCCATGTACAATTCAAAGACTTCTTCACTTTCTTGATTCAATTTTATGACTTTCTAGACCCAAGTTTGTGTATCTGTGTGCACTGGAGTTACTTGTTATACAAAATAGATGAAAACCCATGCAGGGAAAAAGACAGGAATGTGATACAAACAAAACCCAAGCAAAACATTTTAACATATCTTAAACACCATACACTGAATGGCCATAGCACACTGTACAATATGTAACATTTAGAGCAGTCTTAATAAATCCATTTGTATGCCAGTTTACGGCAGTTTTACTCTTCTGACTTCATACTACAAAACCTCTGGATGAAGGTAAGAAACCACTAAGCTTCTTAAAGGGGTGATAGAATGCAAAACCGATTTTACCCTGTCATAGTTGAATAACGACAGTTCGGTGGGTAAATAGGACATACATAGAAGCTCAAAGTCCCACTGACACCCCTTTACTATGAAAATCTCATATTTTGAAACTGCTGCTGAAAACGGGCGACTCAACAAAGCTAGTTGCTTACGTAAGCATCTCAGGACCTGAACCTTTGTCAGCCCACGGGTGTATTAATAGAACAGTCACACCCCAACATTTACATAGGCTACACAACTGACCTGAGATCAGGTAGTCTTCTTAATCTAGGTTGCGCAGATCTCTGCTATTCCATTACAAAATTCACTTCTGAAACTTTTTTATGCGAGAAATCAACTATGTTAAGCTCAAATATGGGCTGATTTACGAAAATGGATGGCTAATTGCAAATTTTGTCCGACTGTGTTGGAGTTCAGCGGCCGGTGCTGCCTGGGTTGCTACATCACCACTCTGTCCTCCTTCACAGACCCCGGCCTGCTGTGAGCTCGATTGAGCTCGGCCAGCGGCCCGGTGCTCAATACCTGCGCAAACTCACCCTTTTCTGGGTGACTGGTCTACCAAACGCCGCTGCCCTGACAGAGCTCCAGGTCCTGCATCTCGCTGTTCTCCCTCCCCTCTTCCTGCTACCGGCCGGCCGATGAGTGACTGAGAGCGCGGTCAGCGAGCTTGCTACGCCCGCAATCTCTTACCGCAGGTTCCAGTTAATCTTATAATGGATATGTGTGTTGAGTTATTTAAACAAACAATCGGGGAAATAAACGCCTCTTGTCCGCAAGTCTCATTGATAGAGCCCGCGGTGAGCTGGAGTCCATCAATGAGAGCTAGCTAGCCTCCTCCTAACTCTGACATTCACAAAAATGCATTCAATTGAAATCTGAAATCGGACAAGTGTTAGCTAAGCTTTGTAAGACCTTGGGGAACCTGTAATATACATACCGTGACAAAATTCAAACTGGAAATATACATAATATAATATAAAAATGCCTTAAAATCAAATCAGACACAACGGTTAGCTTTATAAGACATTGGGGAATGATGTTATATAAGTGGCGTGACGAAATTCCAACTGTAAATATATTATAGTTATGCCGGCAGCCGGCCGCGGAGCCCCGGTAGTGCAGTATCCTGGGTATGGAGCCCAGCAGGCTGCCGCTTTCTCGTCAGACTGTGTGGAGCTCCTAATGTCCGACACGTCTTACCAAATTTGCAATTAGCTAGCCATCAATTTTTGTAAAACGGCCCATATTTGAGCTTTATATAGTTGATTCCTCGCAAGTCTCAGAAGTGAATTTGGTAAGGAAACATTGCAGTGTCTGGAATATGAGATTCTGTCGCGTCTCTAATGTGTGTGTATTGGTGATTCGCTCAACCAATCAGTGCGCGTCTCTAATGTGTGTGTATGGCGAGTCGCTCAACCAATCAGCGCGCATCTCTAATGTGTGCGTATGGCAATTCGCTCAACCAATCAGCACGCAGCTCATCTAAATATTCATGAGCATACCATATTTGGAAGAAAAGCTCTTGTTACAAATAGGGCCAAAACACAGTAATGCATAAGGGCCAATAAAATATCAACCAGGCCATTTTCAGCCCAACTGTTACATACCCCCTTAGGAGACCATAAGGAACCGTGTGAAATACCCTATATAATCATTGTATCACCCCTTTAAGGAAGCTGAATTGGAAAGCATAATTAGCGGCAAACAAAATTATCAGTATATCTATCCAAGGTCTCTGACACATTAAAACCTGATGGTTGAGTATGAATGACATGTGGTGAGTTTGAAAAAGGTGATTCCTGCAGGCACTTGCTTCTCATGGACCACTGCCACCAGAGCCACTGCACCTTCCTGGTATGTCTCCAACATCCTGAAAAGGGAATACATATTCAGTGTGTGTTCACATATTGTACAAAATATCAAGTTGATGTCAGAGGAGAATGGGGCAGACTGGTTCGAGATGATAGAAAGGCAACATTAACTCAAATAACCACTCGTTACAGCTAAGGAATGCAGAATACCATCTCTGAACACACAACACATCCAACCTTAAAGCAGATGGGCTACAGCAGCAGAAGTGCACACCGGGTGCCACTCCTCTCAACTAAGAAGAGGAAACTGAGGCTACAAGTTGCACAGACTCACAAAAACTGGATTGAAAAAACGTTGCCTGGTCTGATGAGTCTGGATTTCAGCTGCGACATTCAGATGTAGGGTCAGAATTTGGCGTAAACAACATGAAAGCATGGATCCATCCTGCCTTGTATCAACGGTTCAGGCTTCAAACTGCCTTCGCATCATGGATGTGCAGCTGACAAATCTGCAGCAACTTTCTGATGCTATCATGTCAATATGGACCAAAATCTCTGAGGAATGTTTCCAACACCTTGTTTGCCACAAAGAATCAAGGCAGTTTTGAAGACAATACGGGTTTTGACCGGTACTAGCAAAGTGTACCTGATAAAGTGTCCAGTGAGTGTATGTCAGAGGTTACACGCATCAACTAAGTAACTTGCTCAAGGACACAATGGATTTGTTGCAGTGAGAATAGAACACAGGTCTCTCACACCAAAGTTATGTGTCTTATGCACTGCTTCACCGACCCCCAATCTGAATGTTAAACGGAACTACTAAAAGAGCTAAGCGTAAAAATATTTTTGGTTAATTTTGAAACTATGATGGAACAAATTAGACTGTGTCGGGCCACCATAGTCTTGGTAATTTATGGGAAACACAAATAATCAGTCTATGTTGTCGTTTAAAGTCAAAGCTTTTAATATTGCCAAATTGAGAGTTTTATATTTGACAGTGATTTCACATTTCTTGATGGTAGGGCTGCACAATTAATCGAATTTTAATCACAATCACGATTTTGGCTTCCCACAATCAAATTCACGTGATCGAGCAATATTTAAAATGATTCAATCCGTTCATAGAATTCTCTGTATCAAAGTTTTTTTCCCCAAAGCACTGTAAACCATTGTCTGATCACGCGCCTCCATGAGCCAATCAGAGTTGTTCCCTGCACCGCGCAGCTTAGTTTCTAGATGTAGACAGTCACAGAGGACATAGTAACGTGAGGAAAATTCCACAACAGGTAGCAGTTGGTCATAAGTCTGTTTATTAGTAAACACAACATTTTTGTCCCGTCGGTGTTGTTTTTCAGACAACAGCAGTGACCAGTGCTAGTTTGTCTTTTAGCTCATAGCTTTAGCGCCAGACTGTTGTACGTCCTGCTGTTGGAATCCTCTCCCGTGAAATACAGTCACACTACACCGTTTAGCTGTCAGCATTTTAGCTGTGTTTAATCCAGTTACTACTGTAGCTAACGGCAGGCTAACGTTACCTGCTGTATAAAGTGTTATTAGTGTTTACTGTAGCTAGGGCTGGGCGATAAATCAATTTTATTGATTATCTCGACGGTGTAGTTAACGTGGATTTGTTTAAATGAAAAATCAATTTTCTCCTTAACATCCGCCGACGCTCCACTCTGGGCTCCCGTAGCTCCGAACAGGCTCATCCCTCCCCTCGCGCGTTTGCCATAGAGATACACAAACAACATGGCAGCAACAGGGACTATATATATATATATATATATGTTCTATATCTATGGTTCGACCACTGTCATGAGAATGCCGTGGGTGGGCTTCATTCCATTTCAAATAACCGCCTGTCTGCCGCAACCTAAACCCTAAAGCCACTGTCTCTGTTAAAATAGATGACTTATAGCCTGTGATTATGAAAATTTAAGTTGCTCATGTAATTGTATATATATCCAAGGATTATTGTCATTATTTTGTATGTAAAGTGATATGCAAATAAAGATTGATTGATTAAATATTGATGCCATCCAATAAAGCACTTCACACACTATGTTGCTTTTCTCTTTTCAAGCAAATCATTATAACCTATTAGATATATTGTGTGTGTAAACTGACAAAAAGTATAAAAGCACTGCAGTAAATATTGATTATTTTTTACCAGTATTTCACCAGGTTATAATACAATATTTCTGGCTACTGTGTTTTAGTATATTTCAACTAACTGTGCACAAACTCAATAAAGACACGTCTTTGGTGTGAGAAACCTGGGTTCAAATGAACAAAATGGTTTACCTAGTTTCTCCAGAGATGTGACCTCAGACATATATAACAATTGTAAGTTGCTTTGGATAAAAGCATCAGCTAAATAAGTAAAATGTAAAATATATTTATGTATAATTTCTGTGCAGTTTTGAAGTGTGTTTTGCATCTGGCATTTCCTCAGAACTCTGACTTGACTTATGCTTATTATCACAAAGCTCTGGTAGGTCTGATTAAATGGAGATACTTTTGCCTGACAGAAACAAATATACAGGTCTTGATTTTCATACATCTATCTATCTATCTATCTGTCTATGTATTTCCATACATATGTATCTCTTGCTTTCCTACATAGCATGATTACTTTCATTAAAACATAATCAACTCTTGAAAGGTAGTTGTGATGGGACAATATGACTTGACATGATGGCAGCCCTGCTAGTTGTTGTTTGGGCATTATGTGGGCATGGATGCATCACTCAAGCACTGTTACCTACTACATTCACACTGCAGGCTTTGTTTATTGTCCATATCACATGTTTTGATTGACTGTCCTATTTTTAAATGTGCCGCATATTAAACTGTAGTGTAAACTGGCCACAGCCTGAAAGAGGATGCAAAGAAATGCATGCTATGTGATTCTTCTGGTCTTCTGGATTCTGGCCAGAAGCATTAAAGCACTCCAAGAAAGGGCACTATTCTCAAAATGTACTTATCAAATACCATTACCAACCTATTTTGAACCTTTTCATGTGTTTATGTGAAAGAAATAGTAAATTAAAGCTGTCTGATAATTGCACTTAAGTAAAAAAGTACAGTAACTGGAGGTAGCCGCTTGCTTTGGCCCCTTTCGGCGCATTTGCTCAGGGATCACTTCAGCCCCCTGAGTTTGAGACCCCTGATCTAGAGTGACATCAAAGTCGCATGAATTCTGATTTGACTGTCAATACTGATATCACATCTCAAAAAAGCCTAGCTGTACCTCATTTTGATTACGCAGCTCAAATTCGAACTAGAAAAGATACATTTTATGTGACTTATTGTTATAACATCTGGTCTGAGTCACAAAAAAATCTGCGGTCTAAACACACGACAAACCATTGGTACTAGCTACTTTCAAAATAATTAAATTAAAACATTAAAACATTTTATAATGTTCTGTCATACAGAATTTATAATTTCATATGTGTCTGCCTTCATAAATTCCAATCTGGACAGTGAAAGTGGGATATTTTGCAGGAACAAAAAAATCTTAATAAAAAGTAAGAAGCAGACAAATCCAACCACATGGAGAGGCTTTTCCATGTGAAGAATTGTAAACAACTTCTTGGATTGCAATATCTTGGAAATATATGAAACAGCACAAAAGACTTGAAAGGGTTAAATCAGGAACCATTCTGTAAACAATCAGAGTCGTCAACGGATCTGCCAGGTGCAGACAGCAGGTCAACTTCAGGTCAACTTCAAAGACAACTCTCATTTCAGTCTCAAGTCAGGAGCAGGAGATTTTGGGACATGTGACTCTAAATGTGAAACTTCCAATCATTTTAAAGAACAACGTTTGAGTGGGAGGGGTTACGTTAGAAAGCGCGGTGGATACAACGTAGAGACCGGTAGAGACCGGTGACCCAGAGAGGAGCGCGGCTGCTTTACTTGTCTTAGTGTTTGAGACAGGAGAGCGACTTTTATGTGCAACGCGAAATTCAGGATGCAAGATTGACAATCTGCACGTAAAGAAGAACTGCAAGGTACGTAAGCCCAAAATATAAACTCTATAACTAACGTTAGCGTTACCAACTCAAGCTTGGTAACTTTGTTAGCATAAATGTTAGCTTGTTAATCATTTACCAACTTTGACTTTGACGCTTGGCAAACGTGCTAGCTAATTCTGTAACTTGTGACCTGAACCTCGACGTTAACATGGTTAACAGTGTCAAGTAAATTAAGCAACGTTACAGTAACGTTAGGTAGCCAACGTTATGAGTGAAGTGTTGGCTCACTAGTTAGTATAATGTAACGTTAGGTTTTTTTCTACGTTTTTGACGCCTTTTTTCAGTTTGTTTTTGCTTTCTCCAACGTTTTAAATTGTTACATTTTTCTTCTACACATTTCAGCGCTTATTTCTACGTATTTTCTGATATAAAACTAAAATTGAAAACGGGTCAATGTGACCCGAAGTCAACACAATGGTATTAACTGTTTTACCTATTTAGCTAACGTTACTTGCACACAATAGTTTCCAATGCATTTTTTTATTTTGGCAGATTTCTTAATTAAGATTGCCTATGCATTCAAATACATTTTTATTCTTTCTCTCAACAGATTTGCTGACCTCAAAGTAATCTGAAGAGGTGAGTGTTTCGCCATGTTCAAAGATTACACTTGTCACAGGTGTGGTGTTTCTGTGAAAACCCTAAAAAGTTATGTACAACATCAAGGGCTACACAGAAATGAGGCTCATTACCAGTATGCATGTTGCATAGCAGGTTGCAAGTCTCACTTTAGAAATTATAATGCATTTAAATGCCATGTTTACCGTCATCATCGGCAGGCATCTTCTGTGTCACAGTGTGAGACTTTGCAGGGACCATTAAATGTGAACTTACTCACTGTAACTGAAAGATCTTTTGTGTCACCTGAAATATCATGCTTCAAAAAGAGAGGAGGTGCAATGCCCCTTCAACAACTGTGATAAGACTTTTTCAGTGAAATCGTCTTTAACGTCTCACCTATCTAGAAAGCACAAACACTCCACAGCTCTTCATGTCTCTGGTGCATACTGTCTTCCTTCAGCTCCTAGTGAGCCTCAGTTTTCTGTTGCTGAAAGCCAGTCAGATGAAGGGGCAGTTGATGGTGGGCCTGCTGAGGTTACACTGGATCCTGCACAAATGAAGAGTTTATACATGAGAAATCTGTGCATGTTTTACATGAAGTTGCAGGCAAAGCACCTTATCCCCTCCTCTACAATACAGTTGATTGTAGAAGAAATTAATAGTCTCAGTGGTGTTTGCCTTAAAGTATCTCTTCACACAAAAACTAAACTAACTGAGACAGAAATTGAAGATGTTTTGAAGACCCTAGATGACATAGATATGCATTCATCCTGTAGCTCTGCACTTTCTACAGAGTACAAGAGAAAAGAATTTTGCCTATGTGCATCCACAGACAGTTTTTTTGGGGTTTGATGAAAACAGAAAGCAGCGAAATGCTCAGTACATTCCCATAAAAGATACATTAACAGCTCTGTTAAAAGATCCTGCTGTGTGGGAAGAATGTTCTACAACTGGGAATGAGAGTGCTCCTCTTATTTTAAACGATGTGTGTGATGGATCTGTATTCAAATCCAATCCTCTGTTTTCAGAGTCAGGTCTCACTTTAAAGGTGATACTGTATCAAGATGCTTTCAAGGTGGTTAATCCCATTGGCTCTGCAAAGAAAAAACACAAGATGCTTGGGGTCTACTTCACTCTTGCAAACTTTGATCCTTTTCATTGATCCACCGTTGACAACTTGCAGCTTTTGCTCTTGTGTCGAGAGGCTGATTTCAAGCATTTTGGGCATGAGAAAGTGTTTTCTCCATTGTTATCAGATCTCAGAGATCTGGAGACAAATGGTCTGAATATACATGGAAACACTGTGAAAGCAACACTCTTTTGCATTGCTGGTGATAACTTGGGTTCACATAATATCGGTGGCTTCACAGAAAACTTCAGTACATCACGCCATTTCTGCCGGTATTGTCACATTACCAGAGATAAGCTAGATGACTTGGAACACAATGCACCCATCCGCACAGTACAAGACTACAATGCCACTGTGCAAGAGCTGCACAATGATGATGTAAGTGAAGTCAGAGGTTTGAAATTTGACTCTGTCTTTAATTCTCTGCCATTTTTCCATGTCTGCCAGCCAGGCCTCCCACCCTGTATTGGCCATGATTTGTTTGAGGGTGTTGTGGCATACGACCTTGCCATTTACATCAACTATTTTGTCAAGGTGAAGAAATTCTTCACATATTCCCAACTTAATCGTAGGATCAGGCAGTTTGGCTATCAGGGATCTGATGGTAATTCTACACCCTCAGAAGTTTCTGAAAAGGGTGTAAAACTAGGTGGCCAGGCAGCAGAAAACTGGTGTTTGCTGAGGCTTGTCCCTCTTATAATCGGTGATAAAATCACAGATACAGAGAATCCAGTATGGCAGCTGACTGTCCAACTGAAAGAGGTAGTGGAATTAATTTCTGCCCCTAAAATATCAGTACCACAGATTGCTCTGCTCAATGTTCAGATACGTGACTATCTAGAGGCAAGGAAAGAAATGTTTCCTGGGCACAAACTGAAACCAAAGCACCATTACCTCACTCACTACCCTGCATTGATACTGAAACTTGGCCCACTCATGCGGTTGTGGACAATGAGGTTCGAAAGCAAGCATTCATAATTCAAAAGATGTGTGCGAAGAACACAAAATTTCAAAAACGTATGTCAAACACTTCCCAGGAACCACCAGCTACTACAAGCATACCTACATTCAGGCTCTTTTTTTGCACCTTCATTGGTGGTGAAGAACTCCACTCCTTTCCATGCTGAACTGTACAGCAATGCAGTGCGCACTGCTGTAGGAGAAACTTTGGTGAAGGAACCCAATGTTGTGGCAAGTACAGAGGTACAGTGGAACGGCACTCAATACAGAAAGGGGTTCTTTCTTTATCTGAGCCATGGTGAGTCAACCGAATTCGGACAAATTCAGCTTATACTGGTGAAGGAGGAGAAGCATGTGTACTTTATTGTTACACCTCATAATGTGTCCTATTTAACAGAGTTTGGACTTTATGAAGTGAAAGAAGCAAGGCAGACCATGACGTGTATGAAAGGAGAGCTCAAACTAGATTATTATCCATTGCCTGAGTACAAGCTTTTTGGGACAAGAGTCATTTCACTGAAACACAGTGTTGTTGAGACAGAGTAAAGAAAACTATCAATGTGTCTCTTCTCTCCTGTATAGTTATGGATGGACGGAGTGGTCTTTCTTCTTTCATTACCTCAACACTCCCAAAACTAAGGGAACTTGACCCTTTGCTCAAGGCTCTTCAAGAATTAGGAGTTCACGACCTTGAAGACTTAAACTACATTCAAGAGAGTGACCTTCTTCATGTCCTAAAGCCAGTGGAAGCAAGGAAACTTATTTCCCATTTGAAAACCACAAGTATGTGTTTGTACATAATACAACTTTTAATATTGAGAAAAAGATATATATACATACATATATGCGCTGTTCTGGTGTTCTTATTATCTCCAAATAAAGGTTTATGGTGTAACTGTAACAAAAAAATTAAACAAGACATAACTCTACTATTGTGTGTCCTTTAAGGCCAAAGAGATGCGTTGGACAGTCTTCCCAGCAACCAACAGTCCTGTGACAGTCCTCCTACACAGCCTGATGAGATGTTCCCTTCTGGTGAGTCCATGCCTATTGCACAGAATGTGACTTTTTTGGTCTTTGCACTGATCATTATTCTTCCATCCATCCATCTTCGTCCGCTTATCCGGTGTCGGGTCGCGGGGGGAGCAGCTCCAGCAGGGGACCCCAAACTTCCCTTTCCCGAGCAACATTAACCAGCTCCGACTGGGGGATCCCGAGGCGTTCCCAGGCAAGGTTGGAGATATAATCCCTCCACCTAGTCCTGGGTCTTCCCCGAGGCCTCCTCCCAGCTGGACGTGCCTGGAACACCTCCCTAGGGAGGCGCCCATGGGGCATCCTTACCAGATGCCCGAACCACCTCAACTGGCTCCTTTCGACGCGAAGGAGCAGCGGCTCTACTCCGAGCTCCTCACGGATGACTGAGCTTCTCACCCTATCTCTAAGGGAGACGCCAGCCACCCTCCTGAGGAAACCCATTTCAGCCGCTTGTACCCTGGATCTTGTTCTTTCGGTCATGACCCAGCCTTCATGACCATAGGTGAGGGTAGGAACGAAAACTGACCGGTAGATCGAGAGCTTTGCCTTCTGGCTCAGCTCTCTTTTTCGCCAACAACGTGCGATAGATTGAATGTAATACCGCACCCGCTGCGCCGATTCTCCGACCAATCTCCCGCTCCATTGTCCCCTCACTCGCGAACAAAACCCCAAGGTACTTGAACTCCTTCACTTGGGGTAAGGACTCTTTCCCAACCTGGAGAAGGCATTCCATCGGTTTCCTGCTGAGAACCATAGCCTCCAATTTAGAGGTGCTGATCCTCATCCCAACCGCTTCACACTCGGCTGCGAACCGATCCAGTGAGTGCTGAAGGTCACAGGCCGATGATGCCATCAGGACCACATCATCTGCAAACAGCAGCAATGAGATCCCCAGCCCACCGAACTGCAACCCCTCCCCACCCCGACTACGCCTCGATATCCTGTCCATAAATATTACAAACAGGATTGGTGACAAAGCGCAGCCCTGGCGGAGGCCAACCCTCACCTGAAACAAGTCCGACTTACTGCCAAGAACCCGGACACAGCTCTCACTTTGGTCGTACGGAGATTGGATGGCCCTGAGTAGAGACCCCCTCACCCCATACTCCCGCAGCACCTCCAAGTTCAAGTTCCACTTTATTTATCCTTAGAAAAGGAAAATTGATTTGCAGCAGGATATTCAAAAACACATGCATACACATACATGTGTAAGCAACATTATAAACACAGCACAAGACACACATCAACACCTTCAATAGAGACACCTTCCCCAAAACCAGTGACAAGATCCAATTGGACAGTACACAGGTCAATATGTCATAATGAACAGTAATGAAAATAAGACAATAAATAAGAACATTTCTATATAAAAAATTCAATGATGTCCCGCAAAAGAATTCAGGTGCCTAATAGCCACAGGAATAAAAGAATCCCTGGCACGTCTAGTTCTTAACATAGGTAGCCTAAAACGGCGACCCGAGGGGAGCAAATTAAACTCCCCAAAGAGTGGGTGATCAGGTCACCTCCCACAGTATCTCCCGGGGGACCCGGTCATACGCCTTCTCCAAATCCACAAAACACATGTAGACAGGTTGGGCATACTCCCAGGCTCCCTCCAGGATCCTTGCTAGAGTGAAGAGCTGGTCCGTTGTTCCACGACCAGAACGGAATCCGCATTGTTCCTCCTCAACCCGAGGTTCGACTATCGGCCGAACCCTCCTTTCCAGCACCTTGGAGTAGACTTTACCAGGGAGGCTGAGAAGTGTGATACCCCTGTAATTGGCACACACCCTCTGGTCCCCCTTTTTAAAAAGGGGAACCACCACCCCAGTCTGCCACTCCTTTGGCACTGTTCCAGACTTCCACGCAATGTTGAAGAGTCGTGTCAACCAGGACAGCCCCTCCACACCCAGAGCCTTGAGCATTTCTGGACGGATCTCATCAATCCCCGGGGCTTTGCCACTGTGGAGTTGTTTGACTACATCAGTGACTTCCGCCTGGGAAATCGACGACAATCCCCCGTTATCCTCCAGCTCTGCCTCTAACATAGAGGGCGTATTAGTTGGATTCAGGAGTTCCTCAAAGTGCTCCTTCCACCGCCCTATTACCTCCTCAGTTGAGGTTAGCAGTGTCCCATCCTTACTATACACAGCTTGGATGGTTCTCCGCTTCCCCCACCTGAGGTGGCGAAAAGTTTTCCAGAAGCACTTTGGTGCCGACCGAAAGTCCTTCTCCATGTCTTCTCCAAACTTCTCCCACACCCGCTGCTTTGCCTCTTTCACGGCAGAGGCTGCAGCCCTTCGGGCCCTTCGGGCCCTTCGGTACCCTGCAACTGCCTCCGGAGTCCTCTGGCATAACATATCCCGGAAAGACTCCTTCTTCAGTCGGACGGCTTCCCTGACCACCGGTGTCCACCACGGTGTTTGTGGGTTACCGCCCCTTGAGGCACCTAAGACCCTAAGACCACAGCTCCTCGCCGCAGCTTCAGCAATGGAAACTTTGAACATTGTCCACTCGGGTTCAATGCCCCCAGCCTCCACAGGGATGCACGAAAAGCTCCGCCGGAGGTGTGAGTTGAAAGTCTGTCGGACAGGGGCCTCCTCCAGACGTTCCCAATTTACACGTTTGGGCTTACCAGGTCTGTCCAGAGTCTTCCCCCACCCCCTGACCCAACTCACCACCAGATGGTGATCGGTTGACAGCTCTGCCCCTCTCTTCACCCGAGTGTCCAAAACATACGGCCTCAGATCAGATGAAACGATTATAAAATCGATCATTGACCTTCGGCCTAGGGTGCTCTGGTACCAGGTACACTTATGAGCATCCCTATGTTCGAACATGGTGTTCGTTATAGACAATCCATGACTAGCACAGAAGTCCAACAACAAACAACCACTCTGGTTTAGATCAGGGAGGCCGTTCCTCCCAATCACGCCTCCAGGTGTATCCATCATTGCCCACGTCTTGCGTTGAAGTCCCCCAGCAGAACAATGGAGTCCCCCACTGGAGCCCCATGCAGGACTCCAGTCAAGGTCTCCAAGAAGGCTGAATACTCCGAACTCCTGTTTGGTGCATATGCACAAACAACAGTCAGAGTTTTCCCCCCCACAACCCGCAGGCGTAGGGAGGCAACCCTCTCGTCCACCGGGGTAAACTCCAACGTAGCTGCGCTCAGCCGGGGACTTGTGAGTATCCCCACACCCGCCCGGCGCCTCACACCCTGGGCAACTCCGGAGAAGAAAAGATTCCAACCCCTATCCAGGAGTACGGTTCCAGAACCGAGACTGTGTGTAGAGGTAAGCCCCACCAGATCTAACTGGTAGCGCTCCACCTCCCGCACCAGTTCCGGCTCCTTCCCCCACAGAGAGGTGACGTTCCACGTCCCCAGAGCCAGCGTCTGCTGCCCGGGTCTGGTCCGTCGAGGCCGCTGACCTTCACTGCCACCCATGTGGCAGCGCACCCGACCCCAGCGGTTCCTCCTACAGGTGGTGGGCCCATGGGCTGGAGAGATGGGAGCCACGTAGCTTGTTGGGGCTGTGCCCGGCCGGGCTCCGTGGCAAACCCGGCCACCAGGTGCTCGCCGACGAGCCCGCCGTCTGGGCCTGGCTCCAGACGGGGGCCCCGGGCTTCCTCCGGGCAGGGTCACTCCATCTCTACCTCGTTTATTCATTGGGGTTTTTGAACCATTCTTTGTCTGGCCCCTCACCTGAGACCACTTTGCCTTGGGAGACCCTACCAGGAGCACAAAGCTCTAGACAACACAGCCCTCAGGTTCACAGAGACACACAAACCTCTCCACCACGATAAGGTGATGGTTCACATATTTTAAAGTGTCTGATTGTCTGGAGTTTCACTATTTGGCAAGTATGCATCTTCTCTGCATATGGCCATTAACTATTCTAAAAATAAAAAGGCACCATGTCAGTGTTGCTCCACTACATAACTAAATGGAACATAATTTTGTGTAATTTACTTATTTTAATTTTACTGATTGGTTAAAAAACAAACTAAGCCACCAAAAATTTGTATGAATTGTTTGGCTTTACAGTGCATGTTGCATCATCATATTTTCATCTGTAACCTTTCAGGTGGCTACAGATCAGCAAGTTCAAATTCACCAAGGTCAACATCTAGTTCAAGTATGGGTTGCACACCTCGTCAACCGTCTGACAACAGCTGGCATTTCAATTTTGAAATTCCTTGGAAGAAGTTGCCATCTGAGCTCATCAGAAAATTAGAAGAAGGGAAGTGACCAACAAAGAGTGAGAGACTTGAAATGATACGGCTGATTGTCAGTGAAATCTTAACAATATGCCCAACAACCGGGAAGAAACACCTCAGCGAGATCGCAAGAAAGATGACAAAGGTGTATCCTGTGGCATTCACTGATGTCATTGAAGGTGAAATTGTGGGCAGTGGATATGACTCCCTCACAAAACAGATGATCAGCAGGGTGGATAACTTGAGGAGAGGAAGCACTCCACTTTCCTTAAAGAGACAACTTATTAGCACCAGTGAAGGAGAGGATACCCCACCCAGGAAAAGAAGACTAGACACCTATGGATGCATAAATTGGCAACCAATACGTCTGCCAACTGATGAAACACTGGAATCCCAGAAGCATGCACAAGAACAGTTAAAGAAAATGTACAAAGAAAGATGCCGTGACACCAAAAGTATTGAGAGAATGATGAGGACCACCTTCTTCACTCAGAGAAAAGACATTATCAGTGGACTTGAGACCTCTGATTTGACAAATGATTGGCCATATTTATTTGAAATAACTGGCATGAAGACTCATTTTAAAGAGCTCACAGGCATGGACATTGATGATAAAGCCATAGAAAAGAAATATGCCAGGGTTATTTCATACCTCAAGACCAGTGACAAGACCGGGAAGATGGAGACCATCTTCAGAGAAATGGAAACATCAAGCAAGAATGTTGCAGATGTCAATGCTGCTGGCTTTTTTCAACTACTTGTTAGATATTTCAATGAGGAAGAGGACCAGATGTTCCATAAACTGGATCCAACAACCCTGCCCTTTGAAGTGGACTGTGCTGAACTTCCAAGTACGCCATGCATTGTTGTGTGTGGTAAGTTTGAAGATTTTCTTTTTCTGACCTAGTTATGTTATAATACTATTATTATAATTTACTATTGGTTATTAAAGGTGTAGTTCTTCTTTTTTGCCTTCTTCCTCTACATATGAGGGCATGGATTATGGATGGCATGGATGTCTAACAATGACTCATACCACCATACGTCACAAAATCAGAACTATTGGACTTTATTGCTTTCATAAGAGCGGATGCTCTGACACAGAAATGAAAGATATCTGGACTGTAATCTGGCTGGACTGTAATAAGCCTGAATTAAATCATTGGCACATGAACATGTGTTTTGGGGGATTGGCTTTGTAGGGAAGACTGAAGAGAGGGGGTGGGATTTTTTCGGTTGTATACTTTTAAAGACTACAACAAACCCTATTTCCAAAAATAGTATAGACAAATGATTTCCAATAGTACTGACCAGCATAATTTTTTTTTTTTTTTATATATATAAACAAAGTTGGAATTCCATGCCTGCAGCACACACAAAAAAAGTTAGGACAGATGCATGCTTTATTGTTTGCAGGCATGAAATTCTAAATTTGTTTATTTTTACAAAATCTAATTATGCTGGTCAGTAAAACTATACTTTTCTTTGTACTTTTGTCTTTGATTGCCACCCCTACCAATTGTGTTATGGATGTTTTTTCATGTGTTTCGTGTGTTTTAGTTAAATTATAATTTAACTTTACAAACTTATTGAATAATTACTGGACTTTATGGTCTTAGCACACTTTGTCATAAAAATACAGATCCCCTGTCTTTTGTATGTTTACAACAGGAAGTTCTCCTTTGGCAGCAGAGTACTTCATGCTTTCTGTGGACCAGACCATTGTGAATGGTCACATCAATGCCTTCACTGATGCTCTTGTGTTGATGTTTGCCACGTGCTACTGCCTGAACATCTCTTACCCAGCAGCCCAAGGAGCAACATTGGAGTTCTTGCAGAGGTAAGAAAGCAGAAGTCCATTTTAAATATCAAAACAGATATAGAATGACCAGAAAAATAGTTACCCCTTTAAAGGTCCCATGGCATGAAAATTTCACTTTATGAGGTTTTTTAACATTAATATGAGTTCCCCCAGCCTGCCTATAGTCCCCCAGTGGCTAGAAATGGTGATAGGTGTAAACCGAGCCCTGGGTATCCTGATCTGCCTTTTGAGAAAATGAAAGCTCAGATGAGCCGTTTTGGAATCTGTTTGTTATGAGGTCATAACAAGCAAGGTTACCTCCCCTTTCTCTGCTTTGCCCGCCCAGAGAATTTGGCCAACCCATGAGAGAGAGAGAGAGAGAGAGACATCATGGCTTTCAAACGAGAAAAGTGGCAGTTGGTCAAGGCCACACCCCCACCCTCCACCTTGCCCCCCCCTCTCCTCCTCAATAGCTTCAGACACAGAAATGGCACATCCTAAGGAAAGCTCATTGTGGGACTGGCTCTAGTGGCTGTAGTTCTGCACCAAAGCTGAATTTCGGGAAAGAGACTTCAGATACAGTATTAGGGGACGACTAAGGTCTCTATAAAAGAGACTTCAGATACAGTATTAGGGGACCACTAAGGTCTATATAAAAGAGACTTCAGATACAGTATTAGGGGACGGCTAAGGTCTCTATAAAAGCATCCAAAGAGCACCATGTCATGGGACCTTTAAAATCTAATGCAATTTAATAAAAGAGCCTTGCACAGGACAGGATTTCACAACTTTGCCTTGCTGTCACAGTCTGTCTTTTTCACTACATTTTCTCAACCGTAGAGTGTGTATTAATACACTTCTTAAAAGGTACTATGTGTCTAAAGTTTAGTGGGGAAAAAAAATGAACTAACCTTATCAACAGAATAAGAGAGACTAAGTGTTCTGATGTCAAAAGTCAAAGACATCTATGTATTGCAGATATATTTACTGAAGTTGGCATGCTAACAAGCTAATCCCAGCCCATCTTGTGTGGTTATTCTACTTTTTATCTCAAGAGGCGATAGTCCGATAGTGTAACTTATGCCTCCTCCCCTCTAGTTTCAGTTGAGATGTGTATGATGCAACAACTGTGTGTGTGGGTCTTGTGTGCCTCAGCAGCACAGTGAGCAGCAGGTCCGCAATAAGCCACTTTATATTATATTACTTTTAAGTTACAGTGGCCAGTATTGTGCCAATATGCCTCCTCGCTGTACTGTGTGAAATATATGGAAAGGGCGGGTCAGATCTGAGCCGGAAATAGTTGATAGTAACAGAAGTGGAAGAGTGCCTGTGTGAAAAGCCACACGCAGTGTGCCGGCACAGCGCATGTTGTGCTATACGTCACAGTCTTTGCCTTGCGTCTTGAATTGATATGTGAAAGTACACACAGTGTTGGGCTGGACACTAATTCAATATATTTTTGATATATCGTTACGTTACAGCATTTGTCACTGAACAATGTTCAGGGCACAGCCGTCGGTTTATTGTATTCAAGTCGAGCAGTTTAGAACACAATTGGCTGTGTTCTAAACTGCTTGTGTATAATGCCAGGATGTAAAAACTAGACTGCACTTTTGTTCCCATCTATATGCTGATGCTGTCCATGTTTTATCTCCTGCTGCTGTTTTTGCAAAAAATGTTGACTTCAGTGAGGAATTTTTCAGCAGCTACATTGCATGCTGCATGGAGTAGTTTATTTTAAATATAGTTTTTGAAAAAGTGAGTGAAGTAGCACACTCGATAATGTCTGCTCATTGTTAAAACAATAATTAAGATATTACCCTAGACGATACATACCTCACATCCCTGGTGCCTCCTTTTTTTAGTATGAATTCTCACATTGTACAGTTTTTGTTTTTACATAATACATCCAAATGTTGAATTTGGCACGTACGTATGTTTTCCAATTTATTCCTCATTCGTCCTCATGTCAGGATTTAAGGTATATTACGCATTAGTCCACATTTTATTACTGAAATTGTTTGATGTGTTTCACTTGATAGATGCCTTTTCAAGATCAACCCAGACAAGGGATCGAAAGTGGAGAAGAATGCTACCAGAAAGCACCTGGCGGTCAGTCCAAAGGTTCTTTCCCTGATAACAAAAATTGCGGACTATGAATGGAGGGAGTAAACAGAAACACTTTTCAGAAGGGAGCCCATTGCAATCCAATGTCCCTAGTTCTTTCTCATGCACAGTTCATGTTAGTCTCACAACTGTATTCTTGAGTGTTCTTTAATTGTTGTCAGATACTCCCACTGTGACCCAGATGAATACTAGGTACACATCGGAACTAGGGCTGCCACCTCTTAGTCGATTAGTCGACTAATCGGTCGTTTTGGTCTTAGTCGACTAACATTTCTTCAGTCGATTAGTCATTTTTTATGCTTATTCATGCTTAATTACTCATTTCCAAGACACTTCTCAGCACATTTATGGTAAACACAAGATTTAAAGTGGTGCTTTTGCAGGATTAATTGTGGAGAAACTCAGTTTTACAGATGGTTAATTAACTACATTTATATTATTCTTTTCTAGTCTTAACCACCTCTCAAAGCGCACAGCTCTGTCAATTAAATAAATTAATCAATTAGTCGACAACATCGTATAAGTGTTAGTCGACTAAGAATTTCTTTAGTCGAGGACAGCCCTAATTGGAACCATATTTTAACTCCTTGTCAGTTATTGGCTGGAACACTGTTTGTTATGGTTTGTGGGGCAGGTTGGCGCAGTTTGTTTTTGTTGCCGTTTGTGGAGCCTGGGCTGTCTACAGAGACATGTGTTTTTTTACAGTGTGTTCAGGGGACCGGCAGTTAGCGGATAGAGAGATGTTTGCTGTAGGT
Organism: Perca flavescens; assembly: GCF_004354835.1. NCBI lineage: Eukaryota > Metazoa > Chordata > Actinopteri > Perciformes > Percidae > Perca > Perca flavescens. Next base: position 9,426,960 of record NC_041338.1, on the reverse strand, counting down.
GACGAAAAATGTTGTAGCCTAAAAAACACATCACATCACTTAGAGCATCTTAAGTATAGAATTGGTTCACAGTACTGGACAAGGTTACTCATTTAAAATTATAGGCTACTTCAGTACCTTCAGTTAAGTTACTGCAATAACAGTAGAAGCAAGCATTACACTGCACCTGGATTTAAACTTTATTTTATCTTTCCAAAACAGGCCAGTTTTTAAAGGCATCTGAAGTACCAGACAGACTTTTAAATTGTATTGCTTGTTTTTTTGTTTCAAGTCTTTTTATTTCACTGTGTACATTAACTGAACCTACTGTAAACTATTCTTAAATTTTTGCCCACAAGCAGCTAATTGTTGGACTGCTAGCAGTATGTAGCCATGCCACGTTAAGCTTTGTAAGCAAGTGTGTTGCTAGAGCAGCAACTGTTTTCTATTCTGTACTGTTGGTCAACAGAATAAAATAAATGTTGAACAGTAGTAACTGTCCTGGTTGTTTCTAAGAGCTGTTATTGTTAAGCTACATTTTTTTTATAATTTTGTCATTTAAGTACTCTATTATAGCTCGATATTTTTTGAAATTGTCCATTACATTTGCAAGTTGAATGTTTATAAATATACGTTTAGTTATCATTATTATAGCAGTGTTATGATATTTGACAAAATTATCAGCAGATTGTTGCTATAATCAATATTTCTTTGACAGTATTTGGACATTTAAAACAAAGGTAAATCCATTGTTTTTATGGCAAAGAATGCTTTTTTTTTAACATTAAAGATAAATTAAATATACATGATTTGTATGTTAAATTGCATATAAAAAGTCATTATACTTAATATAGTCTAAAATTAATGGTAGATTACTCTAATTGTACTCACACATACTTGTTTAATAACAGTATTTACTTTTCTTTTTAAAGGCTAATCCATTGTTTTTATGGCAAAGTATGCTTATTTAACATTGAAGCTCATGTAATTAAATATACATGAGCTTTATGTAAAATTACATATAAAGACTCATATTATACATGATAAATTCTAAAAAGAATGGTAGATTGCTTTAATTATACTTAAATTCATTGTATTTATGGAAGAGTATGCTTTTTTTCACATTAAAAATCAATTAAATACACAGGATTTATATGTAAAAACTTATAATAAACTTGATATGATCTAAAATTAAGGGTAGATTGTTGTAAATATGAAGCCTATTATCTGTTTTAAAAAAGTATTTTGGCATTTTTTAAAAGTTAAATCAAATGTTTTGTGGGTGATGTATCACTTTATTACATTCAATATTTATTAAATAAACACGATTTTTTCATAAAATTATATTATAAAACTCAAAAAATAGTGGTCCTTTTTTAAACATTAAAAAGCTCAATAATTACATAAAATTTAATGTAAGATTAAAGATACAATCTGTTATTTCATTATGGAAAATTACTGTATTTTTACGAGATTGTTTTTTGCCGTTATTTTACGGTAATTTTTTGGCGCCCCAGCTGCCCGAATATTACTGTTTTTTCACAGTTTCTTTTTTTTTTTTACAGTGTGCCGTTAAACTTGCTGATCTGGCAGAGAGTCACCTGCGGTTCGCTGGCGTTACCCGCTCTAGCTGAGTTGGGAATCTGCCGTGCATGTAATTTATTCATATTTTCTTTTCTTTGCAGTGATATGCTATGATGCACTGATGCCAGGCAGGCTTGCTGCTGCTTTTAGTCAGAGTCTGTGAGATAACAAAACTTAATAAAATATAAAATATAATGTGCATATAAATAGACGGAATTAATAAAAGTCCCCGGAAATAAAACATATGTATTTAGGCTATTGAACTATAATGACTAGCTAATGCCTATATATGTATTGCCTCATTTATGTATTTCATGTTCTATTTCATAGCCATATTTATTATGTAAAGGGTGGCAAAAAACGGATAATCAGTCGCTTAGGAAGTTATAGGCTACAGTTTCCCTCAACTGCAGCTGGGACATTCTAACGCTTAACGTGAAAAAACTAAACAGTCAGTTATCAGTCACATAACGTCCATAATAATTGGACTTTGGTTTAGATTTTTTGACAGTTTTCAGTGGTTATGAGGAGCAATATGAGAGAGAAATTTGGTAAACATTGATCATTGCTTAGGTACATTAAACCACATTAAGCTTTTTCAGGTTAAGAGTTAGAATGTCCCAGCTGCAGTTGTTTTTTAATACCTGTTTATGAAATGAAAATCGAATGAACAAAAAAGTACACAGACCAGACTAATATGAATTCATCATTTTCAGACTAATGCTATATGAAGGAATAAAGACTAAATTCTGATGAACAACACAACAGTGATGCAAAAGCTGACACAAACATTCCAGTTTCTGGTGTTCTTTCAGTTATATTACAGTTTAGGTTCTACTACTGGCTCTAACATGAAATCAGCCAAATCCCTGGAACATGGTTAACCAAACGAGGAAAAAATACAAAGTGAGGTCATCACATATACACATACAGTCCGTCATATATTGTTCAATCTAGCTATACAATAAAGAAAATCTATTTGTTTATGGACATCAAGCTAGGCTATATGCTAGCGCCATATGTTAGCTAGCTAGCTAGGTGCTTAAGTTATGTTACTCACCCTCGTAGTTGTGGACATAACTTCACATGTCCCATTTCAAAGCTTTCTCCCGTTTCCTGATGGGTGCAGGTGAAAGTGCGTCGACCATTCTGTGCACATTGTTGACATATACTTATAATAAAGCAATGAACGGCGCGGGGATATATAAACTTGGTTACAGTTATCGGTTACAGTGCAGCCGCCCTCAACAGACGTTCTAACGTAAAGTGAACGCACCCTCAACGGGGCAGGGATCATTTCATTGGTCAACACTACAGCTGGCATTCTATTGGTTGTTGACTTTTGGCAGTGTTATAACACAAAAAAATCAAAGCGCGCAGGAGAGATCCGAGAGCAGAAAATTTGCAAGCGAGCAGAATCAGCCTGAGTGCGAGGAGAAGGTTCAAAGCTGAGAGCAGGAAATCTGTCCAAACAACAACATATCTGAGTCTAAGCAGAAAGTTTGAGCACAAGCAGAGCAAATCCAAGCACGAGCAGTGAATATTTGAGTGTGAGAGCAAGGTTTTGAGCGCGAGCAGTGACTATTTGAGTGTGAGAGCAAGAAATCTGAACGTAATATCAGTGAGAAATGCTCTCAAATTGAAATAATGCGCTCTTGACTAGTGACAGTAATATAACGCCATAAACTAGGCTTTAGTATCTGTGATTTAGGCGCCTGCAATATCTCTGTTTACATTAAAGGTTCAGCCAAACTTAACACTTCCAGCGAGTGAGTTCAGCTCGATCGTGTTTTTTGCCTCCAACAGTGCCTTCCAGGCACCTAACCCTAACCTTAATCCTAAACATAACCATTGCCGTGTTGCCTGGAAGGAGACGTTGGGGACAAAAAAACACCAATGACCGTGAGTTCAGGAAGACAGGAACTTCAGAAGTTGGGATGGCACCCACACTGTACTGTTTAATCCTAAACTCTCCTCAATTGAGAACTCATTAAATGTTCCTGTGTAATTCAAGTCTCCCGAACTTCTTCACATTTGTGAAATGAGTTATGCTGTTCCTGAGTTTTTCGTTCGTGATGCATTAACTCAGTCATTAATTGAGGTTGATGCAACCTTTTTGAACTGTACCAAGGTACAATAATGCTAAGCATAACTATGCCCCATATTGATGTAATCCTTAATTTGATTGCATTGTTTTGCATTTTATGTACGGTTCACTAAGTGCTAGGCCTAGCTGGGTGCGACCGCTGTTTCACACCCCCATCCCCTGACACTCAGCAAGTCAATGTACACATTTATCACCTATCATTTCCAGAGAGTGAAGAGTGTCACCTGGAGCTCTGCCCTCCTGCGCCCGTAGACACACCAGCAGCTTAATCCTCTTTCTTGTGTTTCATTAAGAAAATTAAACAGAACTGACTTTTATGAAAGACTCTACAGCTCTGAAGTAACTGGAGGGCTAGCAGACCAGAGCTAATTGGCATTCTTAGATAGTCTCAACTTCCCCAAATTAGATGAATGTAAAATGGAAGAAATCTCGGCAGCAATAAAATGCATGAATTCTGGGAAAGCGGTGGGCCCAGATGGCCTGCTCATAGATATCTACAAAAAATTTGAATCAAAAATGTTATCCAAAGGGTCATAGAATAAAGCTTCAGGAAAAAATGTTTATAAACATATGTTCTCTGCAAGCAAAAAGGACAATAGTAGATGGTCTGGTCTTTCTATCTCTCTGATTGGTAGAATTAATACACCTAAATGAACATCCTCCCCACACTTTTATATTTATTTCAGAATATCCCCTTGCCGCCTCCTTCAGACTTTTTCCCCAGAATGAAATTTTTTTTCAATAATTTTATATGGAATAATAAACACCCTAGGCTTCGTCTGTCTCTTTTATATCTACCCTACGACAGAGGGGGGTTACAATGCCCTAATTTACTGTGGTATTTTTGGGCAGTACAGCTAAGAATGTTTATGTTTTACTTTACCACAGACGGACCCTTGACATGGAAGGACATTGAATCACACTCCCTAAATCTCCCATTTATCTATACTCAGATGAACCTAAAAAACTAAAAATATTGTGTTCTAAAATGTCTGGGGTCGTTTCATCAATTATATGAAGGACAATGATTTGTCGCGCCTGATGCACGGGCCTGGAACAGTATAGGTGCACCCTCTACACAACCCAGGTTTCCTCTTCTCCTGCTCTCTGGACTACATGTTAAAGTATCTTCTGTGGACCCATGATTATGGGCCTTCATAGGGTAGGCCCCCTGACCGCCATGTTCTTAGTTTCATCTTATTGGGACGGTTGTTTGGAGCAGGTGTGCATAGTGTGAAAAATATGTTCTGACAGAATTTGTTTGTACACTTCTGTACCATTTTACACACGTCTCTGCTTTTTTCTTTTATTTTTTTTTGTTCTTGTATGTCTTTTTATAAAATGAAAATCTAATAAAGATATTGTTAAAAAAATTAAACCGAACTGAAGAAACAATGTGAGTCAAATGTAAAAAGAAAATAGGAAATGTTTAGCTTGATTATATAACTACTAGGACACAATATTTGAGTATGAATCAGTTCTTCTATTTAAGCTGCTCCCAGTAACAACCTGACCATGATTTCGTCATGGGTTATATGATTGTTGATTCTCCATCTAGTGGACTGAAATTGTAAGTACGCTACCAGACCTGAGAAAGCTGTTAGGGCTATAGACTCAATTGTTTTACACAATGATCAACATTTAAATCATTTTACCTGTTTCAGATTCATGATCCCTTAAACCTTCTGTTTTCTGGACATTGGCTTCACTTCCTGATTGTTCGGTGTACCCAGACCCCAATGCTGCTCGTATAAAAATGATCATTGCAAAACAAATGTTTTCCCCCATTTTTTTTCTTCTGACCTCACTATATATTGTGGTGCACTTTGATCACCACAACATATATTTCAGAAAAGGCACACATCTCTGTGGTCAATATCTCCAACACTGAGCAACCAAAACAATCAATTGATAAATAGCACTACGGGTAAGAAGAAAAATATGTATTTTTAATTTTGTGAACCTTGAAGGTGATAAACTAAGTATATTTTTGTAGCTGTTAGAGGGGGCCCCGGATATAACCCAAAAAGAACATTAGAGTTAATCAAAAATAGTCAAATGACATCATGTTTTTTACATTTACATTTTTTATTGTAAAGGTTTCTTAGAAAATAGTCAAGTGACATATATAGAGGCCAAGAAATATATCAAGAGGCCTAAGAAAAGAAAAGAACTAAGGCAAGAAAGTCAAGAAAACATCTACAGAAAATAATACTTTGGAGATGACATTTTTATTAAAACAGAAAAAACATAATCTGCTAAGTAATAATAAAAGAATTAAAAAAGATTGTCAAAATATAATGAATGAAGCTTTTGGGTCTGAAAAATGAAGCCAATGGGGAAATGCCTTAAACCTGTATTCTATCTAATTTCCAGCTGGTTGCAAAAACTAGTCTGTTTCTATGGAGGTCTCTTGGAAAATGAACCTACTTCTCACTTGATTTAGTACCTCAATACACATTTTCATAATGAGTTTATGGGGTCAATCACTACTTTCACGTCTTCTTCAATACAGCATGATGTTCATTTAGTAAATTAGGGTCCCATTTATCTTAAAATTGACGACAAAGCAGGAGAAGCTTAAGAGCGTGGATTCGTGCCGACTTGTCATTTAAGACAGAGGCTTAGCAATTCTAACCGTGACACTGTGTGTATTAAAATAGCCGTTAACTTGTTTTTGGGTGTTGTTTAGGGTGACCAGTCCCGATTTTCAGTTGCGTGTCCCGAGTCCCGACAAAAGCCTGTCGGGACGCTAAAATGTCCCGGTTTACACCAACCACTATGAAATTGTCCTGGTTGTCAGCGATTACATGATCATTACGATCATTAACTAAACCCATGTAGAAAGACTAATTTTAACAATGTGTGTGTGTGTGTGTGTGTGTCAGTCAATCGTAGTGGTCTGCATCTGCATAATCTGTGCAGCCAGCATTACAATGTATATTTGTAAACATTGTTGCAATGCCTCTTCTTAACTGTTTCATTTTAACCAGTCCCTCCAGGATTTTATGGCCTTTTTTTGAGATTGTTGCAGCCCAAAATGCCCGATTTTGTGGGAACTGTCCTCAATCATCGTGTCGTCTCATCTCCGGTTTTTCCTGCATCCACCGTGTGTGTTTGTGTGTGTGTGTGCGCGCGCGAGTCAGTTGCGGGAGGAACTGAGCAACAGCCCTGCCCGCTGCAGAGAGCCGACAGGATTGAAACAGCAGCACCTTCAGCGAGTTTAGAGTGAAAAAACATTACAACGTACATTCATGTTAAAATGTATACAGGTTGGCAGGACGGACTGAAATGTTTTGCACTGTCTTTCGCTGTATGTTTTGTTGGTAAATGTGAGACGTTTGAGTCACACACTACTGATCTTCATATCAAAAACAAGGAAATGAATTTGGCGACATACACAAATTCTGATTTGAACAAAACTTGTGCATAATGATGTACCCACCTTACCTAATGCTTTAGTTGATGTATTGTTCATGCATGAGGTCATGAATGAGAGGCTATGAAGTCATGTCAATTCCTGATGATTCATAAGATATAAGGGAATGAAGTAATGCACAAATCATGAATTAATTCATGCATGAATTCATAATTCATGTACCCAACTGAGATACCCCGTTATGTTGTGAGCAGTAGGCCTACGTGTGCTGTTGGCAAAATTGTGTCTAATCTGTGTCTATGTCTGACCTGGCTGTTAATGTTCATGTTAAAAAGCGTGTGTGTGCACGAGCACTACGGTCACGCGTGAAGTGTCCCGGTTTTAGTTCCAGGAAATCTGGTCAACCTAGTGTTGTCCGTGTTTTCGACTTAAACTTTGACCCTCAAACTTTCCAATTAACTTTAATGAAGAGTGTTTTCACTTCATTAAAGTTAATTGGAACATTTTGGTCGCCTAAAAATGTCTTGTTCAGTATTCTGCCAATCAAGCTAGGTAGCTACTGCTAGCCCCCTTAAGCCCTTTAAGGGCAAGTTTGAGATTTTCTCAAACTTCAAGTTCTGCAATGTTTTCCATACAAACGCTTTTGCAGCCAGGACCAGTGCAGCACAGCACATGTGTAAGATGTGACACTTGGCTTCGGTTGTTTGTGTTTTTAGGAACCAACATAGGCACATACAGTACAGCAATCCATTTTAAGTCAACATCTATGACAGAGAAAGCATAAAGTCCAACCAAACATGATACACATGCTAAAATAAGAGGTTTAATGCTGAAACAACAGATAAACAGCCATACAGTTTATAAAGACTCATTTTAACAGTATAAAATATCTCCATTTAAATGTATCTGTTAATTAGGGAAAGTGTTTTTTAGTACTTAGATAGTAGTGTCATTTATAAGGGTTTAAGGGTTGGTTAGATAGTAGTTATACAGTACATCCATATGTCTTTAGAAAATTCCTGTATCTATGTCTTGCAAAAAATAGAAAAGAAATCCTTTATTTTAGTCTGTTTTTTGCTTTTTTGTCAATTTTTGTCAGTTGAAAACTTACAAAACTCCATACTAGGGTTGAACGTTGGTCCATGATTTTAAAATGAATTTTGTTCTAATAGGGGAAGGGATTTCTGTTCTCTGTTTAAGTTTGTTCTTAGGGTAGTGTTCCTCCCCAGGCTTGGTGCTCTTTTAAGGGGGTACTTAAATTATTATTGTTTTGTAAGTTAGGGAACAAAAGTCTCTTGTGTAACAGAAACACCACAGATGATGTTAGAGATTGTAACATGACTGCCTGCAGTCTCCCTCTACAAGTTGTACATATCTTTAGGTAGGTATATGGTAGTTCCTCCTGCAAGGTGATGGTTATATATATGCGTAAACACACCACTATAGGAGATGCCAGCCTACACATCTTATTAAGTTGAACCATATCCCTTTCATTTAAAGATTACTTTGCATTTTTCACACTCATTCTAAACAACACCAGCTTGCCATTTTAAGATGAAAAAGAATCAGAAGAAAGTTGATCCAGTTGTATAAGCGCAATAATGTCATTTCAAGGGCAAACTATAGCTACGACACTACAATGGTATCATTAATGATGGTTGAAAAAGGCATCTTTGTGTCAGTAAATACATTACAAAGCAGACACGTGCCAAAAATTCCAGGTTCATGTGGGGGTTTTTTTCTTAGAAAATAGAAACAGATTTTGGCATGAATTCCCAGGGAATTTTCATACTCCAGAGAACAAAACTACTGGAACTACACAAAAATGTGTGCAATAAAGGCAAACTACTATTGTAGGCTATTGTAGTTGTTTCTTGATTTTTCTGCAGGACACAGACATTACTCTCATACTTCCATTGTGGTCAAAAGTAAATGTCATCCCTGTTAACTAAATGTCTACAATGGCTTCACTAAACAGCCATCTTCTCGTTTTTTCCTATTTTCTCCTCCCTTCCCCTCTACTTACCAAAACCAATATCCTGTTTCCGAAAGGTCAGACTAGCCCATCATCTCACCCTCCCTTAACCTTACCTCCCTGTACACAAAAAGTTCCCCATTATCATCTTATCAAATAAACCCATATTTTCACAACTCGTGTTTTACCTGCTACTTCCCTCCTCTCCACTATAACTCAGTAGTACCCCCTAGCAGGGATGAATGTTACAAGCACGGATCTCCTTCCGGTCCTCACAGCTGGCCATCAGAGTGCCTTTAGCTCTTTTCTTCACCATCATGAAACGTTCCTGGATCCCCCCTCCGCATATTTTGGTACAGTCCATCCAGCTGGCCCACGGCTGCATCCTGCAACCTATTGAACAGTAGCATCTTAATTTTGGTCTAATGCAGCTTTAATAATATTGACAATATAACAAATTATTCCCACCAACCTGGCTGCTCCTCTGCCGCTCAGAGGTGTCAAAAGTATTCACATTCATTAATCAAGTAGAAGTATAGATACTAGGGTTTGAAAAGACTTTTGTAGAAGTTGAAGTATCAACTCAAGCTTTTTACTTAAGTAAAAGTGTAAAAGTACTGGTTTCAAAACTACTTAAAGTATAAAAGTAAAAGTAATGTAAGGCTAGGGCTGGGCGATATGGTTGAAAACTGTATCACGATATAAGTTTTTCATATCGGTCGATATCGATAATTATTGATATTTCTTATGACCTATTTAAAATAAGGACCAGGAGAAAAATATATTAAATTTAAACATTTTTATTTTAAACTTAACCCTGCTCTGATTATAATCCCCTCAGTTATAAAAGCAGAAATGTCAACACAACCATGGAAAACACTCAAATAATTAAAATGTAAACAGGTCTAAAATCACAATGAACACTTAACAATTATCTCTTAACATTAAGGTGCAAAATTAAAGAATAAGTAAGAAATGCTTAATAAAGTGTCATAAAATAGTGCAAAGTGTTAGCTAAATATAAGAAACCTGAGAAGGAACTATTTTCTGCAGGTTTAGTGCTAGGTTGGTAACCTGGCTTCTGGACAGTGCCCAGCATGTATCTAACTTTCCACTCCACGCCGGTTCTGTTATTCAACCAAACTTGATTCACAACCTCTGGTTTCTTCTGATGAAGAAAAACAAGTTATCGAACGTTTTATCGACCGCATTTTCTATTGATATTGATTATGTGTCTATCGCGATACATATCGTTATCGTTTTATCGCCCAGCCCTATGTAAGACAGAGATCTTCAACAGAGTCATTGCAGGGGGGCCTCCAAATTATTGTACATTTTTGAGTCTTTAAAAAAACAAAAATAAAATGCCTTAACATAATTACAACATATTATTAGCAAATATAAATTCCCACTGATGATAGGCTTACTGGCCTATAGGTAAGGTAGTCACTAAGATATCAGCCCACAGATACAGTTAATCCTAGATTTACTGTGCCACATATGTAACATTAAAATATGATTTATAAAATCATGCTAACAATTAATATTTGAATAGCTTATGAAAAAAGGTATGTAAGAAGGCTTTCGGTTACCCTAACAGTTATTGTAGGCCCAGTTTAATATGCAACTTAATTTCATACAATATGTAGGGGGTCCCTGCTACATCTCACTTTAAGTTAAGGGGTCCTTGGCTTAAAAAACGTTCAAGACCCCTGATGTAAGGCGGGGAAATGCCATTAAGGACAACAGATTAACTCTAAAACGCGGGGACAAAATCATATGACTATAATAATGTTATATTAAAATCATACCTGCAAACTCAGAAGGGCTGAAAAAGGTGACACGTAGGCTACATCTCTTCTGTGTTTTATAGACAACGGCAGCTACAGTCTGGTGTCAGACTCCTCTCCAGTGAAATATAGACACACTTTTACACCGTTTAGCTCTCAGCATTTTATCATGTTTACTCCATCTTCTAGCTAACGCTAGGCTAACCTGCTTCCAACTGTAGTGTTGACTAGCGTCCCGTGCGGCGATGTTTCAGTTCCCTCTAACGTCCGTTTTCGGAGCATCGCGCAGGCACCTAAGGCACCGAAATCCGTGTTGCTATTCGGTCCGGTAGATAACGTTCGTTAAGGCACCGGTGGCGTATTAGCACCGGGTCTGTACAGGTGTTATGGATCGCGTACAAACCAATAGGGTGTCGGAATAGCTATGTTTATACTTCTCATCCAATCACAATCAAATTCACTCTCTCCGGATGGAGCGATTTCGATAGGTTTTTTGGTGTGTGTGTTTTTTTGAACGATGACTGACGAGCTGGAATGAAAACAAGCCGAACTGAAATATGAGTAACAAGGCTATTTTTAAAATGTAGGGAGTAGAAAGTACAGATAATTGCGTGAAAATGTAAGGAGTAGAAGTAAAAAGTATGCTGTATAATAATTACTCCAGTAAAGTATAGATACCCAAAATGTCTACTTAAGTAAGGTAACGAAGTATTTGTACTTCGTTACTTGACACCTCTGCTACCGCTGCATCTCTTCCCTGTTTACCCTGTCTACTTCTCTTTCCTCCTCCAGCAACTGCACCTCTTCTGTCTGGCCCGCACTTCCTGATCTTGCATTTCTTCCTCTGAATGGTCTCGGGACAATCACTGCCCCCAAACTGCTGCTCCAGTTTAACCATACGGGTTCGAATGGTGTGTCCTTTACCACAGGACTTGTTGCACTGCGACCACTCGGACCACTCCGAGACCATGCAGTCAATGGCTGGAAGGAAGAACAGAAGGAGGAATCAACAGAAATAACAATAACAGAACAGTAAAGTTTGTAGTAAGGTTTTGTACTTCAGGTACTTACGGCACTCTGGCAGGATGCACTTCTCTGTCTGCTTCAGCTCCTCAGTGCACCCTGCAGGATCAGACTTCAGCATTCTCTGACGTGTTTGTACGCCCTGCCCACACGTCATACTACACTCACCCCAGTCAGACCAGGGAGACAGCATGCACAGAGTCGTATCTGCAGACACACACAAGCACAGCAAATTATCAGGTTACTCTGTGCTTTATGTAATTAAGCTTGAACTAGATTCAAACTCATGTACAGCGGTAGAGGAAGAGCCAGTCTCAACTCCGGTGATCAGCCTCTGACGAACCTTTGTATCTCCGACGGACTTGCACCCTATCCCACTTCAGACACCACATTGTTGTGGAAAATCTCTTTGGTGTTCGGTGATGAAGCTGGAAATTAAGATTGTCTGACACGCTGGAGTTATCCAAGTTATTTTCTTCATTCTTCTTGCAAGTAGAGGAGACAGTTTAACAGAATGACAAGGCAATCTGACAAAGTGTGTCAAGGACAAAGGATTGCACAGAGTTTTTATAGCTGAGCATACAGAGGGAGGGAGTGTACTTCTTGTCGAGTCAGCTCCTTTTATTGCATATTCTGCTCCTTTTACTGCTGAGCCTGAGCTTTTTTCAGAGAAGACTGCCCCAAAACCTGCCCACTAAAGTTGGCCCTCTGCCAGGCACTGCTCAGTGCTGAGCAGCACGAGAGAGAGAGGGGCTGCGTAGCCTCAGCACGACAGCAGCAGAAGGAGCTACGATCGCTTTTAGAGTTACCAATTGTTATTCAGATATGTATTGATGCTTATTATTCAGGAAACATCAAAGGTTTCATAAGTAAGTTATACCGTGGCATCATATGACTGAAGAAGGACTCTACAGACTACGTGAAGCAACGATAGGAAAAAGAACTGAACATTGAAATAACTAAAGACATATGGCTGAATGCCTGGACAACACAGTTCTGTTGGAAAAACTTGATTGGCTTTTTAATTACTCCAAAACAAATGTCTAAGCAAAATGGTGGTGGAGGGTCTGTGGTGAGATCTTGGTAGATCACGCCCATGTTTTTTGGTCTTGGCCACCTATTCAGATATTTTGAAGGGAAGTGGCATCATTTTTTTTATATTGGGTTTCAATATCAGTAAAACTTTCATATATCTATATCTTGGTTATTTCCCTGATAATAGATGCTTGGCGGAATGTTGGTGGGAGAGTGTTATTTTGTAGTGCTTTTGTGTAAAAACGTATTCATATTTAATATTATTTTTATAAAACTCCATGGGAAACCCATCTGGACCTGGGGATTTTCCACCCTGCAGGGACATTATTGCAGTGACAATTTCTTCCAGTGTGAGATTCCGTTCCAATTCCGTCCAGTTTTGTTCATTGGCACAGCTGCCGGCAATTGATCTGTCAGGCGACAAATTTGCTGACCAGTTCCTGATCTTCTGCAGACAATTCCAGCCCAGCGTTCCAGAGATATGTCGCCTACTAATGAAACACATGGGACCCGTCCTGTCCACAAAAATCAGCAACCAAGTAGGGAGGTGGGAGAACAGCTGATGAATCCCGACTGGAACCATGCCAGCAATCTTCAATACCAAAATCGCATAACAGCCATTGTCAATGCAATAAAGACAGCTTTTCCTGTCAAAGTGGACATGACAAAGATTTCTGCATACAAACAAAAACCTGACGAGCGAGTGGATGAATATTGCCTTCGCCTCCTGGAAATGTTCACCATCCATTCTGGGATCCAACAACCTGAAAACTTGGGCAAGACCAGAGGTGTCTGGGAGACACATGTTACCCAGGCTCTCCTGAATGGACTTATGCCAGACATTAGAACAGGGATAAAGACCACAAGCATCGCCTACGAGGACGCTCACCTTGCTGAAGTGGTGAGACACCCATGCACAGAAAAACCTTGCTGCTGCAGCTGTTAAAACTGGCAATAAAAGGGACAAGGGAGAAGCCCGTGACCGGCACCCGCAATGGTTACAATAGACTGAGCTCCGACACTCGCCTCCATTTTTCATTAAATAACCAGGTCTATTGCTTTTTTTCCGGTCTTGTCTGTTGTCACTATGACTCGGTGAAATGCCTGCAGGCACAAAAAAGCGTGTCTCGTTGTCGCCTGGGCTGTCTACTCGTTCAGAGAATTTTGCTAGCATGTCGGCGGCTAATAGAGTGGTGGCTAATGGAGCAGCTGATATGGACACGTTCTCTAACATGGAGGAATTAATCGACCGGGCCTTGGAGAAGCAGCTTTGTGCGCTTAAATCAGTGATATAGGAGGACTGTGTGTAGAAATGATGAATGCTGCCTACTCAGTCTATAATCTATATTTTTGAGGACACTTAATCGGCCAAAGTCAACAACCACACACCAAACTGCATCAATCACAATTTATTGAACTGTGTATAGAGATTCAATTCATTCAAAATAACCTTTCCAAGACAACAATGAGCCTGCCATAGGATACTGATCCCAAAACACCGGAAAATAATAGGCCGTTATTGCTATTCAACCAAGTTAAATTTCTTATACTGTCAAGATGAAGACAGAATATCTCTATTTACAAAGGCATTTGTGTTGTCAAAACAGTACTAAGGCTTCGGTAATAAAACTGGAACACAGGTACACGCTCCACAAGCGAAAAAACTAAAACAAAAATAAAGTCCAAAATCCAAGACAGAACAAACTAGGCACGGGTAACGCAGGATATAGGCACAAAGCTACGACAATGTACAGAATATGCCTACTACAAGCTCAAAAACGGAGCCACAAAACACAACGGTATAAAACACATCACTGAATTACAGTATAATAAATCAAATCAAAGTGAAGCAAGCCAGTCTGATCCTCCGCAGCTCTCTGCTGGTTGCCACTGTTACCACAGGCGCAGTCCTGACACAAACAAATAGAGAAATGCAACCTTAAGTTTTTGTAGCACAGCAATAGCAAATTAAAGGCATAAAGATATTGGGCCTAATGTATCAAAAGTTCTTAACGCGTGTTAAACTGGACCTAATAATTTTATAACAATACGGTAGGATAATTAAAAATAGGTGTGACCTCATTCTGATTTTCCAATATGTAAGTAGGCTTTACATGCGTGTAAAAAAAACACAATTATCGCCAATAATTCGTATAAACTTTCAGTTGAACTGTAACTGAACGTTTGATAAATTATGCCAATAATAACTGCACGGCGGCAGCGTAATAATAAACCAGCATTCTTACCTTGTGCTGCAGTCATAACACTTCAAATGTGTTTTTGCGCTAGCTAAATGCCCGGTGTATGTAAGTGAGAGCGTGGTCAGCGAGCTTGTTACGCCAGTAATCTCTTACCACAATTCCAGTTAATCTTTTAATGTGTGTAATTATAATGTGTTGAGTTATTTAAACAAATGATTGGGGAAATAAACGGTGCTTGTCCGTCTCATCGATAGAGCCTGCGGCTGGATGTAGCTCTATCAATGAGATCTAGCCAGCCTCCTCTTAGAATTCCTCTGAAATTCACAAATATTCATTAACTTGAAATCGGACACCGTTGTTAGCTTTATAAGACATTTAGCTAGATGTTGTATACGTGGCGTGACGAAATTCAAACTGTAAATATACTCGAATTACGCTGAAAATGAAGCCAGCTATCCGTGATTTGTAGCTACACAGGTAGCTAGGATTGAAGGGACAGTTGCAGCTAACGAAAGCCGTAATCTTCACAATATTCATTAATTTGAAATCAGACACCGTTGTTAGCTTTATAAGACATTTAGCTAGATGTTGTATACATGGCGTGACGAAATTCAAACTGTAAATATACTCGAATTACGCCGAAAAGGAAGCTAACTATCCGTGATTTGTAGCTACAAAGCAGCATTTATTTCCCCAATTGTTTGTTTAAATAACTCAACACATTATAATTACACACATTAAAAGATTAACTGGAACTGTGGTAAGAGATTGCTGGCGTAACAAGCTCGCTGACCGCGCTCTCGCTCACATACACGGGCCATTTAGCTAGCAGTAAGAGGGGAGTTGCAGGCCCTGGAGCTCTGTCAGGGCAGCAGCGTTTGGTTGTCCATTAGCAAAAAAAAACAGTGACTTTGCGCGGGTATGGAGTGCTGTGGGCTGCCGTGACGGAGCTCCAAGTACCTCATAGCAGGCCGGGGTCTGTGAAGGAAGGCAGGCCAGGCGGCGAGGCAGCACCGGCTGCTGAACTCCGACACAGTCTTACCAAATTTGCAACTGGCCATCAATTTTCGTAAAACAGCCCATATTTGAGCTTTATATAGTTGATTTCTCGCTAAAAAAGTCTCAGAAGTGAATTTAATAAGGAAATAGCCCGATAAACAATGTATAACTTAGCAGTGTCTGAAATATGAGACCTGCTGTCGAGTTTCCCATGTGTTTCTATGTAGTTTGCTCAAACCAATCAGCACGTAGCTCATTCTGAATATTCATGAGCATACCATATTTGGAAGAAAAGCTCTTGTTCCAAATAGAGCCATATTCACAGGGTAGTTAAGGGCCTAATAAAATAGCATTCGGGCAATTTTCAGCCGAACCAATGTTAATTAGGAGACCTTAAGGAACAGTGTAAAATACCCTATATAATCATTCATAATAATAATATATAATAATAATAATAATCACCCCTTTAAATTATGTGTTTATCTTTTACTTATCAAATTTTAAAATGTATTACATTTAATTTGTAATGAAAGTGATTAGGTTTATATTAATAATCAATTTAATTATTTTTTTTAGCTTTCAATCCTTTCAGTTAACATCAGGGGGCTAAACGGGCTGATCAAACAAGCTAAATTCCTGGATTATTCAAGAAGGAAAAACATAGACGTGGCACTTATACAAGAGTCACACTTACATAAAAGAGATGTAAATCGTCTACAAAATAAATACTTTAAGGATGCTGCTTCATCTAGAGACGACACCAAAACCAAGGGCTCCATTGTGCTGCTGTCACAGAGATGCACACTCACCGTAGACAAAAGTAGTAAAGACTCTTCAGGCAGGATATCATATATATGTACTACGATAAGGAGTAGGAAAATAGCCTTCGTTTCAGTATACGCACTGGCTACATATGAAAGCTTTCTTCCACACCTAACCAATGAATTGCTCTCTCTCAATGAATATTCATTAATTATAGGGGACACATGAATGTGGTACTAGATTAAATTTTTTATTTTTATTTATTTTATTTATCCTTCATTTTACCAGGTGATGTCCCATTGAGATAGTCAAATCTCTTTTACAAGGGAGCCCTGGAGCAACAAATCAGGATAGATCAGGGTCAGCCACACGAAAGCCCAAAAACACACATCGGACATGTTCAACGCAGTTGTGGAATCTTACAGACATATGGAGGATGCACAATCCTACTAGCAAGGATTACACATTTTTCTCCACACATCACCTCACCCACTCCCGCAGTGATTATTTTTTGTGCTCCAGTGAACTTAAGGTAATGTTCCACACAACAGCAATAGAACCAGCAATCCTGTCTGATCACAACGCACTGATAACCACATTCCGTTGTGATATGTTAGGAGAAAGATCTAGAAGGTAGCAATTTAATAATTCCCTTCTCCAAAACACAGATTTTGATACAGAGTTTAGAGCCAAACTGGCGGAGTTTATATCAATCAATACTGACTCAGTTTCGGACCCGGCGTACATCTGGCAAGCCACTAAAGGATTTATTAGAGATTTCACATCTTCCTTTGCTGCAAATTTGAAGAAAAAGAGAGAGGCAAGGATTGTGGAGTTGGAAGAGCTTTGTAAATCGTTAGAGCAGTCTCTAAAGACGTGGTTTTCTAAATCTACACATACTCTTTTAGTCACAAATCGAGCAGAGCTTAATGATTTGCTAAAAAGGAGAGCTTAATTCTCAATGCACAGAGTGAGACAAAATTACTATTTTAATGGTTGTAAACCAAGCAAATTGCTAGCTCTGAAATTAAAACAAAGCGATTCCAGAGATACTATGAAAAGCATCCGCACGGACCGAGGTATCTCAATGAATCCTAAAGATATCACCGCCACTTTCCAATCCTTTTATTAAAAATTCTATGAATCCTCCTGCAATCAGGATCCGACACAGTGCCAAAAGTCAGTGTTCATACACATTTTAACCAATACTTTTCCATGACTTTTTGGCACATTTCCATGACTATGTATTCCTGAAAATGTCAGTCGACATTATAAGAATAAAAATATGTGTTAAAGTTTACCCTCAGAGGTTTAACAATAAAATGGATGACAATTTATGTGGTTCAATACAAACAACATTTATTTACACACAGAGCAAGATTTTTGAAGGACACAGGGTAAAATACATGTATATCATAGTGTCCTAAAAAAACACAGCAACTGCAAATTAACAACTAATTGGGCAGTAGTGGAAATTGAATAGTGAAGGCACAACTAACAGTTTAATCTTTTTTTTAACCCCACTTAAGTTTACCATGCATATAGAGGACACAACCTTCCCTTTTTACACACACACTCACTTCACTTTTTCATTTCTGCAAGCTTTTCATCAATTTGCTTGTCAATGTTGAACAGAGCAGCTCTTTTTTCCTTTGCTGTCCGACGGAAACTGTTTGATTTGGAAATGAACCTTAGACAACTTGTTTTTTCTGCTTTCTCTGACAATTCATCAGCAGAGTTTTCGAGGGCAAACACATCTGTCTCGATGGTGGCCCTCTTCTTTTTCAGACCTTGGAGTTCGTCACTAAGCTCCTTCCGCTTTAAGTCTACAGCATCCTGTTTTGACACTCTTTTTTTGTTCATCAAGGTAGCCATGATATCTTTGCCTGGCTCCTCCTGCTGACAGAAGCAGCTCTTTTGTGATGGCTACCTTTGATACACATCCAACAGACCTGACATGGTCAACAATGAGCCCAGGGCTCTCAAGTCTCACGCATTGGGCGTGAGACACACGCATTTCAACCCGTTCACACGCTCACACGCCACACCTTGTATTTCTCACGCAGAGAAATTACCAGGATAACGCCCACCAAGTTGCGCCGCTATTTTTAACAGTGGAACAGGTAGAGGAATCAAGTGAGTTCCCCATAGAGTTCAGAACGCCCTGCCACCATCCGCCATCCACCATCATTTTAGGTTCGGGCCCGCCCATTTTGACCCATCTAGCAGTTCATCCAATAAGCAGCCTGAGGAAAGCTTTGAGTGAAAGATTCTCAGCCAATCAGCGGCTTCTACCCGCCTGCCCACAGGCTGCGTCGTCACCAGCAAGTGATCCAATGAAATGAATGACGTTTGTGCGCAAGCTTTTCAAGCAAGCTCAATGAGACAGACACAGAGTGTAGCTATTAGCTAGCTAATATGAAACGCAAAGCGAAGCAAAGCAACTTGTTTTCATCTAAATTCAGCAAGAAACACTCCAAGGAGCAGGAGGAGGACATTTTAAGTAACGCGGTTACGAGAGAGGGTCGCCTCCCTACGCCTGCGGGTTGTGGGGGGGAAAACTCTGACTGTTGTTTGTGCATATGCACCAAACAGGAGTTCGGAGTATTCGGCCTTCTTGGAGACCTTGACTGGAGTCCTGCATGGGGCTCCAGTGGGGGACTCCATTGTTCTGCTGGGGGACTTCAACGCACACGTGGGCAATGATGGAGACACCTGGAGAGGCGTGATTGGGAGGAACGGCCTCCCTGATCTAAACCAGAGTGGTTGTTTGTTGTTGGACTTCTGTGCTAGTCATGGATTGTCTATAACGAACACCATGTTCGAACATAGGGATGCTCATAAGTGTACCTGGTACCAGAGCACCCTAGGCCGAAGGTCAATGATCGATTTCATAATCGTTTCATCTGATCTGAGGCCGTATGTTTTGGACACTCGGGTGAAGAGAGGGGCAGAGCTGTCAACCGATCACCATCTGGTGGTGAGTTGGGTCAGGGGGTGGGGGAGACTCTGGACAGACCTGGTAAGCCCAAACGTGTAGTGCGGGTAAATTGGGAACGTCTGGAGGAGGCCCCTGTCCGACAGACTTTCAACTCACACCTCCGGCGGAGCTTTTCGTGCATCCCTGTGGAGGCTGGGGGCATTGAACCCGAGTGGACAATGTTCAAAGTTTCCATTGCTGAAGCTGCGGCGAGGAGCTGTGGTCTTAGGATCTTAGGTGCCTCAAGGGGCGGTAACCCACGAACACCGTGGTGGACACCAGTGGTCAGGGAAGCCGTCCGACTGAAGAAGGAGTCCTTCCGGGATATGTTATCTCGGAGGACTCCGGAGGCGGTTGCAGGGTACCGAAGGGCCCGAAGGGCTGCAGCCTCTGCCGTGAAAGAGGCAAAGCAGCGGGTGTGGGAGAAGTTTGGAGAAGACATGGAGAAGGACTTTCGGTCGGCACCAAAGTGTTTCTGGAAAACTGTTCGCCACCTCAGGAGGGGGGGGGAACCATCCAAGCTGTGTACAGTAAGGATGGGACACTGTTGACCTCCACTGAGGAGGTAATAGGGCGGTGGAAGGAGCACTTTGAGGAACTCCTGAATCCGACTAATCGCCCTCTATGTTAGAGGCAGAGCTGGAGGATAACGGGGATTGTCGCCGATTTCCCAGGCGGAAGTCACTGATGTAGTCAAACAACTACACAGTGGCAAAGCCCCGGGATTGATGAGATCCGTCCAGAAATGCTCAAGGCTCTGGGTGTGGAGGGGCTGTCCTGGTTGACACGCCTCTTCAACATTGCGTGGAAGTCTGGGACGGTGCCAAAGGAGTGGCAGACTGGGGTGGTGGTTCCTCTTTTTAAAAAGGGGGACCAGAGGGTGTGTGCCAATTATAGGGGTATCACACTTCTCAGCCTCCCTGGTAAAGTCTACTCCAAGGTGCTGGAAAGGAGGGTTCGGCCGATAGTCGAACCTCGGGTTGAGGAGGAACAATGCGGATTCCGTCCTGGTCGTGGAACAACGGACCAGCTCTTCACTCGCAAGGATCCTGGAGGGAGCCTGGGAGTATGCCCAACCGGTCTACATGTGTTTTGTGGATTTGGAGAAGGCGTATGACCGGGTCCCCGGGAGATACTGTGGGAGGTGCTGCGGGAGTATGGGGTGAGGGGTCTCTACTCAGGGCCATCCAATCTCTGTATGACCAAAGTGAGAGCTGTGTCCGGGTTCTCGGTAGTAAGTCGGACTCGTTTCAGGTGAGGGTTGGCCTCCGCCAGGGCTGCGCTTTGTCACCAATCCTGTTTGTAATATTTATAGAAAAGGATATCGAGGCGTAGTCGGGGTGGGGAGGGGTTGCAGTTTGGTGGGCTGGGGATCTCATCGCTGCTCTTTGCAGATGATGTGGTCCTGATGGCATCATCGGCCTGCGACCTTCAGCACTCACTGGATCGGTTCGCAACCGAGTGTGAAGCGGTTGGGATGAGGATCAGCACCTCTAAATCGGAGGCCATGGTTCTCAGCAGGAAACCGATGGAATGCCTTCTCCAGGTAGGGAATGAGTCCTTACCCCAAGTGAAGGAGTTCAAGTACCTTGGGGTTTTGTTCGCGAGTGAGGGGACAATGGAGCGGGAGATTGGTCGGAGAATCGGGCGCAGCGGGTGCGGTATTGCATTCAATCTATCGCACCGTTGTGACGAAAAAGAGAGCTGAGCCAGAAGGCAAAGCTCTCGATCTACCGGTCAGTTTTCGTTCCTACCCTCACCTATGGTCATGAAGGCTGGGTCATGACCGAAAGAACGAGATCCAGGGTACAAGCGGCGAAATGGGTTTCCTCAGGAGGGTGGCTGGCGTCTCCCTTAGAGATAGGGTGAGAAGCTCAGTCATCCGTGAGGAGCTCGGAGTAGAGCCGCTGCTCCTTTGCGTCGAAAGGAGCCAGTTGAGGTGGTTCGGGCATCTGGTAAGGATGCCCCCTGGGCGCCTCCCTAGGGAGGTGTTCCAGGCACGTCCAGCTGGGAGGAGGCCTCGGGGAAGACCCAGGACTAGGTGGAGGGATTATATCTCCAACCTGGCCTGGGAACGCCTCGGGATCCCCCAGTCGGAGCTGGTTAATGTTGCTCGGGAAAGGGAAGTTTGGGGTCCCCTGCTGGAGCTGCTCCCCCCGCGACCCGACACCGGATAAGCGGACGAAGATGGATGGATGGATGGATGGTTACAAGTGACGATTTACCATCTTGCTCGGCAGCCCTCTCCCCATCAAGTCCTCCCGTAGCCACACCGTCACACCAGCAAGGCAAGTAGTGTCTTAACGTTATTAGTGTCTGGCTGTCTGAATGAAGGGGGAACCTGAATACATTTGGCTTATTTTAATTGGCCCCTCCAGTTTTCTGGAGGCCCACCTACAATCAAAATCCTGGCGCCGCTAGTGCCTGCCACGCACAAGCTGAGTGAGTGCGGATTTCAAGTTGCAGCTTTCGTCGCTGTTTGTGACTTTGCCTGAGATTGAGTGACAAGTGTACTCGGTGTACTCATTGACATAGGGTGTACTCATTGACATATATATGGACCAATAGACCCCGTTGCTCTGGACCGCGACAAGCGGGTGCAGTAGTTAGTAGTACGGCATTTTTTCCACAGGAAAACCAAAATATTGCCACACAAATGATTTAAAAGTGGCAGGGGGATCTTCAATAGTAATTTCACGCTCCATCACGCTGACATCACATCGCCTCATGAGACAACTTTTCACTTCGACGAGAAATCTCGTCACGTTTTAATCTAGTCACGTTTTAATCTCGCGAGATCTCGTACAACGAGATCTCGTCACACCCCTAGTAATTAAACCTAAACAGCTAATGTAAGTCGAAACTGCCTGCAAGCTTCTCCTGTACTATACGGTAATTCCTCTACTGTGCGACAGTAAGTCACTTGGTTATGACACAATCGTTAGCCTATTTTTACAAAAGCGTCTGCTAGGGAGCCATAACATGAGGTACAAGGTAATGGAGCCTTTTATGCATTGTCGTGTTTCTTTAGAAATAAACAATGGACAAATAGAATCTTTAAACGCTTCAGATGTAAAGTTATTCGCAGTCAAGTGACGTAAAAAAAAAAATGGCGGTCAGTGGAATGCTAACAAGAGGTGATACCTTTGTAGCAACAAAATGGCGCCATCGGAGGTTTGATTACTGAAGCGAAGCTTACCCCCTGGGTGTACTCGCCCTGTTGTTTATCTGGTTGCCATGACTTGGCGGGTGATGACGTCCTGTCACTGTTCCAGTTGAGGGGAGAGAGAGTGGATGACAGTTGGCTTGAGTTCAGTAGAGCATACGGCTCTGTAGAGTCGTGGAATTATGACTTTATATACTACATGTACATAGGAACAGGAAACCCTGTTGTGTGTCTGCCCTATTTCTGATACTGTGGCGGCAGAAATCAACATAGAGGAAACACTGGTTAGCTTTTATTATTATTATTATTATTATAGCTACATGTTGAATCGGCTGCAGGGCTACTCTGACAGTTTTATATTTTTATAAAGATACCCATTTTAGGCCTACCAATAATACTTTGGAATATTTTTTGTTTTGTCTTTCCTTTTATTTTTACTGCACAACCTCCCGGGCTCCATTGTGAAAACCTTTGGCCTAGCAGTAAAAGCAGCAGAACCGGCAGTAAAAGGAGCTGAGTCAACGAGAAGTACAGTCCCTCCCTCTGTATCCTTAGCTTTAAAAACTGTGAAATCCTTTGTCCTCGACACACTTTCTCAGATTGCCTTGTCATTCTGTTAAACTGTCTCCACTACTTGCAAGAAGAATAAAGAAAATAACTTGGATAACTCCAGCGTGTCAGACAATCTTAATTTCCAGCTTCATCACTGAACACCAAAGAGATTTTCCACAACAACCTCCATCTGATGACCTGGATTGCGTCTCATTGTCACACAGCAGGGTAAGGACTGAGAGCAATTCAAAAAGTAAAAAGCTACAGGGAAAGTTAACAAATGATTGTGGGTGACTCTACTGTAAAATATGTAAAAAGCAGTAAAAACACCAAAATACTCTATTTTCCAAAAGACATGGGCCCTCATTTATCAACCTAACGTAGAAACCAGCGCAGATATCAGCGCAGAAATCATCTTACGACAGGCTTCACGTGGGATTCATGAAAAGTTCGTATCACACCAATCCGAGCGTAAGAACGGTCGTACATTGATAAATGCGGCAGCTGGAAACGATTGTCATTTAAATATCACGCCCCAATATATTCTGGGTTTTGAGGCCTCGCCCCTACAATTTACGACATGGTGAGACGTAATCCGGCTGAGAAGCGGAACTTTTCAGAGGTGGAGATTGACTACTATTTGTCAGCCTGAAAACTGTTATTAAAGGCTGTAGAAAGAATGCGGGATGAAAAGAGATCACTGATGCGATCAACAGTGTTGCCGTAGTAAATCGGACTCCAGCTGAAGTTTAATACATCCTTGACACATTTTTCTATAGTCCTAATAGTAATATACAGGCTTCTATTGCAATCTATTAGGCCTACATGTAAGTGTACCTATAATTAAATAAACACACGGTAGCTGAGTTTATGCAGTGTCTTTTATTTCACTCCTGTTTTTTTTCATGAGTCGGAACGAGGCAACAGCTGAGGGAGAGCGCTTGTCCTCCCCCCCCTCCCTCCCGTGCTGGACCACCACCCCGACCCTGACTTCTGACTGCTGGAAAAACAAGCCAAAATAACTCGGTCAATGGCTGAAATACATCATTCACTTGAAAGAGAAACAAAAACCAGAAGAATAAATAAAAATGTTGTGCATCGTCATGTTTCCTGTATTGAATATCATTGCCAAACATAACACTATAGGCTACCTTTTAAAAGTGAGGAATAATATCCTGTCTCCTTCGTATAGCCCCCAGTTGGGGCTGTTCTGGACACTTCTCTCTGGGCATCGGGTCATCTGGCTCCATCGCTACATTTATGGCACCGTGTTTTTACAGGCTAAAACAATGTTGCAGACCGGCGCATAGAGGTCTTCTAAAAGAGCCATCACGTATCTGCCATTGCTGATACGTGATCAATTGATGACTTCTCCTTCTCCTGTTAAACTGGTTATATGCTGCACCGCAAGTCCACACTGACTCCAAAACTTGCGTACACAAGTTCAAACCAGACATGAGATTTGATCGCAGCCTACGCTCACGTCCAAATTGATAAATGCCAAGCTTTGCGTAGGAATCGGCGTACGCCCGTCGTACGCCTTTTTTAGGTCGTACGCGCGTTTCATAAATGAGGGCCATGGTGTCTGACTTGGCCCAAAGAATCCAGGATATCGTATATCCAAAAATCTCAACCCCCCTTTTCACCTGTCCAATGACTTCATGACTCTTTCCAGGACAAGCCCGGGCCCTGTGTATTACATTTTTCCTCAATTTATGTTGTGATAGGTAATAGAAAAAGAATGGTGAATCCGCTAAGTAACAAGAAGGACTTAACTGCAAACTTAGCAAATTTATCATCCATTCCTCGTCAGCCACAGCCTGTCCCAAAAAAAATGAGACAGATAATTATTTTAACACACTAACACTAGCCTTACTAAACATCAGGTCTTTGGCATGAAAATCTTTTTAATCAATGATTTTATTATTAAGCACAATCTTGATTTTATGTTTTTAACTGAAACCTGGTTAGACCATAAGAACAGTGCTGCTGTTCTCATCGAGTCAGCTCCCCCTAACTTCAATTTTATGAGCGAGAATAGAGTGAATAAGAAAGATGGTGGCATCGCCATTTTGTTTGACTCATTCCAATGTATGCAAATATCTTTTGGAAATTGTGCATCTTTTAAATATGTGGCTCTTCAGCTAAGGTCCTCCCCTTGTTTCTAAATCTCTACAGGCCACCTAAATACTGTGCAACCTTATTTGATGACTTTACTGAACTGCTGTCTATAATCTGTATTAACTTTGTGTAATTATTGCTGGTAATTTCAACACTCATGTTAACAACCCCCAGGACAGAGGGACCATAGAACTGTGTTGTGTTTTTGAGATCTATGGACTGACTCAGCATGTGACGAAGTCCACACACAATAAGGGGTACACTCTGGACTTGATTATCTCCAAGGTCCTGAACATTTCCAAGGTTGTGGTGACTGATGTTGCTCTCTCTCTGTGTTTTCTTTAATGGCACAAAAGTGTCCAAACAAAGGTAATCAGAAAACGATATATCACTGAAAACACCAGTGAAACATTCATTCAGCTTTTCTCCTCCACTTGGGTCTCAGTCACTGAGCTTGTAGATAATTTCAATTGTAAAATTACAAATGTTATTGATGCCATTGCTCCCACTAAGGTCAAAGCTGTCTCTGGTAAGAAAAGATCTCCATGGACAAATGTCATACTGGTAAGAACAAAAAAAAAAAAGTGTCAAAAAGCTGAACGCAGGTGGTGAAAGACTAATCTCCAGGTCCATTATAACACCTATAAAGAGAGACTTCACATTTATAATTTGGAACTGAGGAATGCAAGGCGGTCCTTCTTCTCTGACATTATCGACAGAAAAAATAATTATTCACGTGCTTTGTTTGCTACTGTTGATAGGTTAACAATCTGAACTTTTATCCATTTGCCATCTTCTTCAAAGACCATATTCAGAAAATTAGACAGTCAGTGCCTCCATATCAAGTACAGGATATGTGTTGTCACATTGTCCAGGCAAAACAAATTCCAATATGACACAATTTCATACGATCAACCATACAAATCTGGAGGACATTATACAACATCTGAAAACCTCCTCCTGTTGCCTTGATATTCTACCAACGGGCGTTTTCAAAAATGTTTAAAATTGTTTGGTTTCTGATCTTCTACAGATTGTAAACACGTCTCTTCTTTCAGGTATCTCCCCACAGGCCCTAAAAACTGCAGTCATCAAGCCACTCTTAAAACAGGACAATCTAGACACATCACTAATGTCATCACTAATAGGCCGATATCAAACCTTCCAGTTTTAAGTAAAATCATTAAAAAAGCGTTTTTTCAACAACTCAACCTTTTCTTGTCACTAAACAACAGTTTTGATGGTTTTCGACCACACCACAGCACTGAGACGGCTCTTGTTAAAGTCTTTAATGACATCCACTTAAACACAGATGGTGGCAAAACTTAGTATTAGTAGTATAGTAGTCTTAGTATTACTTGATCTCAGTGCTGCATTTGACACAGTCGACCGTGACATATTACTAGACCGATTGGGAAAACTGGGTTGGCCTTTCTGGCTCAGTACTAAACTGGTTTGAATCCTACTTAAAAAATAGGGATTACTTTGTATCTATAGGTAATTATGCATCTGAGCATACAAATATGACGTGCAGAGTTCCCCAAGGCTGCGTTCTGGGGCCTCTTCTGTTTAAAATGTACATGCTTCCACTGGCTCAGATTATGGAAAACAATAAAATAAATTACCATAGTTATGCGGACAACACACACATTTACATAACCTTATCGCCAGGGGACTATAGTCCAATACAAAAACTGACAAACTAAACAAATTAACGATGAAAAAACTGAGGTAGTTGTTTTTGGAGCAAAAGAGGAACGATTAAAAGTCAGATCTCAGCTTCAAATGACAATGTTAAAAACAACAAACCAAGCCAGAAATCTTGGTGTAGTCATGGACTCTGACCGGAATTTCAACAGCCACATTAAGACAATTACAAAGTCAGCCTATTATCACCTTAAGAATATATCAAGGCTTAAAGGACTTATGTCTCAGCAGGATTTGGAAAAACGTGTCCATGCTTTTATCTTCAGTAGACTTGACTACTGTAACAGTGTCTTTACAGGTCTCCCTAAAAAAATCTATTTATTTATTTATTTAATGTTTATTTGGCAGGGACAAATGCATAGAACATTGCTTTATAAAGAATACAAAGTAGATGCCATGCATACAGGTTTATAGCCATGACTAATTTGCAACCCCTGTCCCTCAGACAGCTGCAGCTGATTCAGAACGCTGCTGCTTAGTGAGACTAAGACAAAGTTAGTGGATCACATCACTCCAGTTCTCGAAGTCTTTACACTGTCTTCCTGTGCCTCAAAGAATTGATTTCAAAATACTTTTGCTGGTTTATAAATCACTAAACGGTTTAGGGCCAAAATACATTTCTGATCTGCTACTACACTATGAACTACCCAGACCTCTCAGGTCGTCTGGGACAGGTGTGCTTGCTGTCCCCAGAGTCAGAACTTAACAGGGGGAAGCAGTGTTAAGTTTTTATGCTCTACATATCTGGAACAAACTCCCAGAAAACTGCAGGTCCGCCTTATCTCTCAGTTCTTTTAAATCAAGGCTGAAGACCTTTCTTTTGGTGTTGCCTTTCTTTAAATAAGTGTTAATTCAGTGTGCTGAGGCAGAATGACTATTATCCTGCATACTTATTCTGCAACATTTTTGTCCCAACACATACACTCAAAATACATCAAAACGTGTGTAATGGGAATGGTGTGCTTTGACTTTTGTAGATTTGTCATGCGGTTTTCACAATATTGGCAAAAAAAATGCTGCAAAATTTCCCACAGACTTTAATGGGAAATCTTCGGAAAAATAGCTTAACATCACTCAAAACAACCCCTCTTTGGGGCCATACTGTATCGCCATACTTTAATGTAGAAAAATTGAAGGTTTAAACTGAAGACAAGACTTTGGCGTTTATTGGGCTGATTGGGCATTCTGATATCAAGCACGGTTTCTACCAAATCACAGTTTATGTATTGTCCACTTTTCAGACCGTTTCAGATTTTCCAAAGTGGGCGTATGGGGGCTGAATGTTCATAGTTAGAGGGGAGGACAGAGGGTGAAGCTGCAGTATGATTCTTTGAAATCTTTCCAAACAAATTGGTCTCTCCCCTACAGTTTTCACTCTTCATACATTGTTCGTCAAAATGTAGAAAATCTTGTGCTGGTCGCAGACATGTAACTATGGAATCCACCAGACTTAAACTTTTGGCTCTGCTCATACTAACTGCCGATAGAAACAATGAAAAGACGGTTCCCTGCTTGTTACCTGCTCTGTGTCACATATGTTTGACACCACAAACATAAAAACCACATCAATGTGTTCGCCAGACTCATATCTCTCTGGTGATGAATAATATTTTTGCTGTTAGAATTAAATAAGGAACTTCAGAGGTATAATCGTTATAGCCAGTATTAGCCAGTGTTATTCGGATGTACGCCAAGTAGTAGGCACACGGTCAAAATTTCCTGTGGAATTTTCTAGTTTCTTATACTGCACTGTCAGACCTGCCAACCTTGAAGAAATTTTATGAGTACATGGCATAGGCTATGCCTCAGTTTGTTTTCAATTCAATGTTAGGAGTAATAGCCCATGGAAACTTCTTCCACATGAAAATACATTGTTTGGCTCATCACTACCTTCTAGATTACAGTTTATTACTGTGTAGAGGAGTGGATGAATGGTTGTACGCGTAGTGAAACTACTATACAAATGTTTTCTTATATCCTGTCCAATATTTTGTGCCCATATATTCGTTAGTCTAACCAACAGGATGCAGAGAGAGCTAATAAATATTCCTAAGTACTTCTGTGTTAAAGATGAGAGTTAGACCAGGTTAACACGTAGCCGCCATCTGATTACTGAAGGGAAAATAAGTAGTCTAAGTAATGATTTACTCATAAAGCAACTTTAAATAGGCCTAAAGCAACTACTAAAAGCACAAGATTGAAGCCTGATAGAGACACAATTATAGGCTAATAAATAACATGGGTCAGATATTTTCAGATACGCTTTTAAAAAATTTGACCACTTTTCTAACTGCCCCCAACTAATGGGAAGGATGGCAGGTGTGATAGGCTAGTCTATTGACACCAGTGTTGGGCAAGTTAATTCCAAAATGTAATACATTATAGATTACTAATTACTGTAATTTGAGAGTAATTAGTTATATTACAATATTACTAATTCTCTGCATTGTAATGCTTACACTACTTTTGCGTTACTTTCACCAAAATAAAAGCGGCAGGTAGCTTGTGAATTTCACTACGGGGTCAACAAAGTCTCATTCTTACCCACTTTAATACATAATTTATTCATATTATTTTGTATTACTAATCTGACGTTGCAAAGTAACTAAAGCTATAAAATAAATAAGTAAAACGTACAATAGCCTACTTGACTCAGTCTGAATTATGGTGGACTAGAAGTAGCCTCATAAGTAGGATTAAATGAAAAATACCCAATTAAAATTGAATCCAAGTAGCCGACGGTATATTGTTACTTTCCACCGCTGATAAAATGTAATATTACGTGTAGCAAGACTAAACATTAATTCTCGACATGTTATCTGTCAGTTGCTCGGTGTAAGAAATAAAAATAATCAGTCAAGCTGGCTATGCTTTATGAGGATACAAATCATAGTTGAATTATAGTTGTGTGTTTAGTGGAAGAGCACTGTGACAGCTTAGTCATGCAAAATGAGAAAAGGATACTGTTGTACTGTTGTACAGCAGCACTGTATGACGGTGGTCAGAAAGCAACAAGAGTGCAGCAACAAAGTTAATATCAGTTTGATGTCAGTTTGACCATGAGAATAAGTTACTCCTCAACCTGTGACAGGCAACAGCGGCGCATTGTTCTTTCTGACCATCAGCATAGCTAAAGTCTGCCTAACAGCTGATGAAGAGGGCGTGTGCCAAAAGACTGGGACCAGTCTGTGCACCAACCAGGGGACGCTAAGTCTAAACCACGGTACTCCTCCAACTTTTAATAAACAAATCAAAATGCTCTTAGAGACTGATATATGAATTCATGTATAAGCCAGAAAATTCAGTCTGATGAGAGAAGCCTGTGTGCCTGCTCGACTCGGACCCGTGTACACGTTTATGCTCTTATGATTTTACTTAAATAAATACTTGTTAAACTTTTAAATCCTCTCCTTGCCTACTTAGTGGATTTTGAAACGCACAAAGTGGTGACCCCGACGTGATTGACTAGGTGGCGCCAGAGGACTTTCCCCTGAATTGAGCAGACAGGACGGACTCCAGTTTTTCCTTCACTCAAAACAGCGCACTGTCAAAAATAAGGTAAGCAGAGACCTGTTAATATCTAACTTCTGCACATTGAGCATAACCAAATTTTTGAGTGAAGAAGAACAAGAGTGCCGTTGGTAAATTGAATGAAATCTTAAGAGTATAAAAGAAAACTAAACAGTAAAACGAAATTGCAAAATAAGAACTGTTAACAGAGCGAAAAGAAAGCCTGTAAAAAGCTCCTGGTCTACTGTGACCTGGGAGTTGGGCAACAAAAAATAAATCTAAAGAAAGCCTGTAAAAAGCTCCTGGTCTACTGTGACCTGGGAGTTGGGCAACAAAAAATAAATCTAAATTAGCCTGTAAAAAGCTCCTGGTTCGCCGTGACCTGGGAGTTGGGCAACAAAAAATAAATCTAAATTAGCCTGTAAAAAGCTCCTGGTTTGCCGTGACCGGGGAGTTGGGCAACAAAAAATAAATCTAAATTAGCCTGTAAAAAGCTTCTGGTCCGCCGTGACCGGGGAGTTGGGCGACAAAAATTAAATCTAAATTAGATACTGTAAAAAGCCAATGGTTGGTTATTCAATCGGTTGGTTGGTAGATACTGTAAAAAGCCAATGATTGTGAATTCACCGTAAAAAGCTCTTGGTTAGAAAAATCGGAGAGTTGGTTTAATTTGACTTAATTAGAGGAATCTCAGTCGGTTGGTTGGTAGATACTGTAAAAAGCCAATGGTTGGTTATTCAATCGGTTGGTTGGTAGATACTGTAAAAAGCCAATGATTGTGAATTCACCGTAAAAAGCTCTTGGTTAGAAAAATTGGAGAGTTGGTTTAATTTGACTTAATTAGAGGAATCTCAGTCGGTTGGTTGGTAGATACTGTAAAAAGCCAATGGTTGGTTATTCAATCGGTTGGTTGGTAGATACTGTAAAAAGCCAATGATTGTGAATTCATTGCAATGACAGAAAACGTTTTACATTTCGATACGGAGGCAGATTTTGAAGTATATTGTGAAGAGAATAAAATTACTAGAGCACTGTTTGATTTTGAGGTATACTGTGAAGAGGATAAAATTAATAAGGCACAGCTTGAAGTAGAAACAATTACTAGTGAAGGTTCATTGTGTGAAGTGTCCGAACGGACAGGAGAGAATACTTTAGGAAAAGAGTGAAACAGTAACAGGTAGTGGTGACGAAGTGAGTTTAGAGCTAGACTCAGATTTTGAGAGCAACATACAGCAGGACAAGAGACAGACTGATGTTACAGAGTCAAATTGACACTTTGAAAAGCAGAGACAATTGTTCGTTGAAAATATATACGGTTTCTTATATATAGTGTGTTTCGGGTGCTGTTGGGAGCTGTATCATGGCATAAAGAAGTGAAAGATTGTGCATACAGTGCTGAAATGGAAGAACTGAAAGCTTTTCTGTTGGTGAAACTGGGGAAGAAAGCACCGGGGGGGCAGCAGAAACAATGGGTTGAGACAGGGAAAAAGATACTCTGTAAGTGGGAAAAGGAAGGACTGTTGGCAGACATAGGGAGAGATGAGTGTATTGAGAACTTTGAATATCAGAGCAGAGAGTCAGGCACGAGTGGCAGACACAGAATGGAAAGAAAAAGGGAGTAGTAGGTGGGGGCCTGCATGGGGGCGTAAACAAAACAAAGCCGTGGAGAAAGATGTCACAAGGGGGCTGACTGAACTGCTGGGTAAACTGAATAGGAAAAATGATAAGTTGGCAACATCTGGTGGCACAACTGAAGTAGTACCAGAAAAGACTAATAATAACCCAACCACAGCCACTGCCAGCATGTGCCCTTCCCTGCCACAACCAACAGCACCTCCATCCTACGAGGCTATAACAGTGGTTCAAGCTCCTGTGGTGCCAGTAAAGAGAGGTGTACTGGAAGTGAATAGAGGAGTTGTCTGGGATGGGCTTCGTGATAAATATCCCATCAAGGCCAACCCAGAAGCCATGACAGGCCTAACCCTGAAACCAGGCGAAAACCCCATTGATTATCTTAACAGGGCTAAATCTCTATGAAGGTCAGCTTGGGGAGAGAAGTATGACCGCTCCAAGGCCTCCATCCTGCTGTGGAGAGAGAGATGCATAGCTGGTCTGCCTGAGCCAGTGCAAAAACAACTGAAACTCATCGTTGGCCTAGCTCACCTGCCAGAAGAACAATGGTTGGCGCACATCTCCCATCACACCGACCTACATTGCCAACAAACAGCCAAAGATGATGAAGAGATGCAGCAATTGACCAAAACAGCTCTGAAGCTACAGGTCTCAAAAGCCACTGAAGAAGTTCCTCATCCAACCACTCAGAGACCTAGTGGCTGAAGCTGGAAACAGAAACCTAAATGCTCTCCTCCAATGGTCTCCTGAAGCTGAAACTGCCTTCTCCCTCACTAAGGAAGCACTCTCCCAAGCCACCATGGCTGCACCTGACTACACCATTCCATTTCATCTTGATGTTTCTGTCAAGAACGGACATGTTCATGCCGCTCTTTTCCAGAAAAAAGGGGGAGACAGGTTAGTGCTAACCTACCACAGCTCGAAATTGGACACTATTGAACAAGGACAAACATCCTGTGCTCAACATCTGGCTGCACTATCGAAAGCTGTCCAAAAAAACTACCCACCTGGTCATGCATCACCCATTGCAGATCCACACGGACCACGGAGTGACCGCATTCCTGCAGAGCAATGCATTCACGTTAAGTACTGAACGAAAACTGAAAATACAGAAGGAGCTGAGACAACCCCACATCACTTTTGTAACCTCAGCCATCAATTTGGAAGACAAAATGGGACACGGAAAACCCCACAGCTGTGAAGAAGTGACAGCACAAGAACTGAAACTCAGGCCAGACCTGAAAAACGAACCCGTGCCAGATGCACAACATTGGCTGTACACAGATGGATGCTGCTACAAAAGGAGAAAATGGAAATGTGGCTGCTTATGCGGTGATGGAACAACACGCAGACGGTACACACACCGAAGTGGACTCAAGAATAATACCACAACCTGCATCAGCACAAATGGCTGAAATATTGGAACTCACAAAAGCACTGCAGTTGTCAGAAGGGAAAAGGGTCAATATCTACACAGACTCAGCATACGCACATGGAGCGGTGCATATAGATGGACCACAATGGCAGAAGAGGAATTTCCTGACCACCAGCAAGACTCCTGTCAAGCACAAGGATCAACTGGTAACCCTACTAGAAGCAGTAAAAGCGCCAGCAGCAGTGGCAATAATGAAGTGCAAAGGACATGACAAAGCAGACACAAGGGTGGCAAAAGGAAATGAAGCAGCAGACCAAAGAGCCAAAGAAGTTGGAGGGTACACTCCCAGACAAATGACACTGCAACCAGAGGGAGGACCAACAGAACTAACCACAGAAAACATAAAAGACATCCAAGAAGAGGCCAGACCATATGAACATTCAGAATGGCAGAGAAAAGGAGCATGCAAGGATAAAGACGGCATTTGGAGGTCACACACTGGACACATAGTGGCTCCGGCAAAGCTATGTCAACTATTGTTCCCAACCATGCACGGACCCACCCATGAGGGAACCAGAAGAACCCTTACAAACATGAAAGAACTATGGTGGCACCCATGGATGTCAGACAACATCACCAACTTTGTGGAAGAATGTGACACATGCAACAAACACAATAACAAGAAACCATTCAAGGCCCCAGCAGGAAAATTCCCTGTGCCTACAGCCCCCTTTCAAGACATCACCATAGATTTCACAGATATGGGGCCAGAGAACAGAGTAGGGGAAAAAGGTATCTCCTTGTAATGGTAGACAGATTCACAAAATGGGTTGAAGCGATGCCAAGTAAAGATGAAACAGCACAGACAGTTGTAAAATGGCTGAAAAATGAACTAGTACCCAGATATGGCGTACCACGCACGATAAGATCAGACAATGGATCTCATTTTGCTAACAAACATCTACAGAAAGTAGAAGAGGCATTAGGGATCATACACAGATATGGGTCAGTTTATCATCCACAATCACAGGGATTAGTGGAGAGGGCCAACCAGACACTGAAAAGAAAAATCGCTAAAGCATGTGAAGGTACAAAACTAACATGGGTAGAAGCACTGCCGTTAGCTCTTATGTCCATGCGCAGTTCCCCAGGATCTGACACACACTTATCTCCTCATGAGTTACTGACTGGAAGAAAAATGCCAGGCCCACCCAGGGATGGAGGTTATATGCCATCCCTGGATGTGTGTAAACAAGAATATGATGACTACATGAAGGCATTGACCAGTCTTACTTCAGTTTTATCTGAACAGGTCGCCAGAGCACAGACCCCGGGAGAAGAGGAGCCCCGGAGCAGTGTCAAGGTAGGTGACTGGGTGCGAGTGAAAGTCCACAAGAGAAAGTAGACCAAGCCCAGGTGGCTTGAACCGTACGAAGTGATGGAGGTTACCTCACACTCCGTCCAAGTAAAAGGTCAGGCAGGAGCTGCTTGGCACCACCTGACACATTGTGCCCCAGCACCTACACCTTCCCGTGATTTGAGGGAAGTTAGAGCTGATTTGATCAACAATGCCGCTGCCGTTCAAACTTAGGCAATCAGGCCAAGGGAGTGAACCCAGACAAAAATACTACTATGGATGCACATGGAAGGTCTGGGTAGGTATGCTAATATCTACAGCCATACTCGTTATGTTGTTATTTTGGTTCATAGATACCAAATATGACAGAGGAAGAAGGGAGGTTCAGGTGACTAGAACAAAAGGGACAGATCACATTGTCATTTATTAGGGGACACACAAGCACAGCCCTATTAGACCTATGCGATATAGTGCCATGCACCACCAAAGACAGAAGAGAGGAAGTCATATACATATGCGTCACGACCAACTCAGACAAGTGGTGTAGCAGTTGGAAGTGTGCCATAGCTAACACAGGCTCAGATTGGGGAAATGTGGGATGTGAACCATATGATACAATGCACCTTACAATAACACATAGGGACCTGAAATCCAGACTGAGTGTAGGTAGAAAGCAGGAAGGACGATGCCAGGAACAGAAATGTAATCCTATATATGTGACGTTGAAGGATCCAAAACCAGAAGATGCAGGGACTTTTGTTATGGGATTGTATGCTGAAGGGAAAGATCCATTAGGACAGTTCATCATTCGAGTCACAGACCCATGGAGTAATAGTACACCGTCCACATCCATTACTTCCCAGGTTGACGCAATGAAAACAGGTATGGGTGTCCTGAAAGACTCTAAAGGGCCATTAGTGAAATATTTGAACCTAGAGGACTTTACCATTGAGGAAAGGTTGGAGATGGAAACTGGTTTCACACCCTCAGGTAACACGTGGCTCAAAATGATGAAATATACTGCTAGAACGCATAAAATGTCTGACTGTGTTATCTGTGCTAAAGCAAGACCTCATTTGGGGACCGTACCATTCCCACTCTCACCTGTGGACGACCTTATTGGTTATAATTGTATGTTAAGTCTTTACAGTGATGTGACCATGGAAAGTGATGTCTGCAGGACCCTGTCTCTCCTGTATCCCAGAGTGCGTGCAATACAACCGCCTCCAGGAGTGGTCACCTACCCTGGTAACTATACTTGCATCACACAACCCAACAGCTCTACCATGAATGTGGGACACCTACCTAAGAAGTTTTGTATGTACACTTACAACACATCTTCGTTCGTTCCCAATGTCACACAGTCGATGTTTAACAATCAGAGTAAGGGACTCGCTGATGTCTGGTGGATGTGTGGGACACAGCCCCGCCTTAGACCATCCTTACCTGCTAAATGGGGGGGAACCTGCGCCTTAGTGTCCCTATTACTGCCAATTACCATGCTTCCTATTAGCGCAGGGAAGCTAGAGGAGACAGTACAGTCTACCTACCACAAACATTCCTTGAAGAGGGCTAAAAGAGACACTGACTTGGGTTTTGGTACATGGGGAGATCCAAGCACCCCATTCGGGTCTATAGATAGTAGGGTGTATATAGATGCAATTGGAATACCAAGGGGTGTACCAGAGGAGTTCAAAGCTCAGAATCAGATAGCAAAGGGTTTTGAGTCTATACTGCCCTGGATAACTACAAACAAGAATGTGGACTGGATAAATTATATATACTACAACCAGCAGAGGTTTTTGAACCGGACTAGGGATGGCCTGAGGGGTGTGTCCGAACAATTAACCGCCTCCTCACTCATGGCATTTCAGAACCGTATGGCACTGGACATGTTGTTGGCAGAAAAAGGGGGTGTGTGCCACATGTTTGGAGATGCTTGTTGTACATTTATTCCCAATAATACTGCCCCGGATGGTAGCATCACTAGAGCCTTGGAGGGGTTGACCTCTCTAGCCAATGAACTAGCAGAGAACTCGGGTGTGGCTGAAAACCCCATCACCAGTTGGCTGGAGTACATTTTTGGCAAATACAAAGCAATTGTGCTCTCCATGCTTATGTCCGTGGCAGTGTTTGTGGGCATATTGGTGTGTTGTGGATGCTGTTGCATCCCTTGTTGTCGCACTCTGGTGAACAGATGGATTGATGTGGCTCTGACCAAAAAAGATCCCCAGAAAGATGCTCCTCCAGCCTACTCCATGCCCCTGTTGGGGATGGAGGATGGTGATGAGACTGATTCGGACAATGAAGGAAGTGAATCACCAATGTAATGCTATGCTATATTAATCTTGCTTCTTCTTCCCCTAGTGCGGACAATTATTTACCAGTTTGAGGGCCATATAATCCTAAGCTTAGTAGTATTCACACCTGAGGTGTGAAAAGGGGGATCTGTAAGAAATAAAAATAATCAGTCAAGCTGGCTATGCTTTATGAGGATACAAATCATAGTTGAATTATAGTTGTGTGTTTAGTGGAAGAGCACTGTGACAGCTTGGTCATGCAAAATGAGAAAAGGATACTGTTGTACTGTTGTACAGCAGCACTGTATGACGGTGGTCAGAAAGCAACAAGAGTGCAGCAACAAAGTTAATATCAGTTTGATGTCAGTTTGACCATGAGAATAAGTTACTCCTCAACCTGTGACAGGCAACAGCGGCGCATTGTTCTTTCTGACCATCAGCATAGCTAAAGTCTGCCTAACAGCTGATGAAGAGGGCGTGTGCCCAAAGACTGGGACCAGTCTGTGCACCAACCAGGGGATGCTAAGTCTAAACCACGGTACTCCTCCAACTTTTAATAAACAAATCAAAATGCTCTTAGAGACTGATATATGAATTCATGTATAAGCCAGAAAATTCAGTCTGATGAGAGAAGCCTGTGTGCCTGCTCGACTCGGACCCGTGTACACGTTTATGCTCTTATGATTTTACTTAAATAAATACTTGTTAAACTTTTAAATCCTCTCCTTGCCTACTTGCGTTACTCCCATCACTTATGGACACTAACGATTTTTAATATCATTATGTTTCGGGGGGTGGGGAGTATTTGTTTATGGGACTGTTTTTGTTACCTGTTGCCCCTTGGTGACTGATGTCGATGTCTGTCTTGCACACGGTGCAGAACGCGTGATGAGGTTCTATATACTGTCTATGTGAGGTAGCCTGGACAGGTGGAGGAAAGGCCATCTCTCCCGTTAAGAAATCGTTCCGAACCTTTTTTTGAGGCGGTTCAGCCATGGCATGCAAGCCTACAGTTAGCCGGACAGCCTGGCTTGCTGAGGCACTGAATTGAATTAAAGGCGTGAAGCATTTGGCTAGGAGGGGCAGGTGGGCGGAGAGTTAAAATGCAGCGCTTTGATTGGCCGAAAGCTTTTCACTCCACTTACACGCTGTGGCTCAGCGGCAGAATCAACGTCATAAATGTAGATTGCATAGACACTGAAACCGGCAAAATGCGAGATGCAACAAAATGCTTACCTAGAGAGCAGTGAATGGTACAAGCGTACTTAAGGGTCAAAATGCGTGCCGAGTATGCAAAATGCGTACATGTTGGCAGGTCTGCACTGTAACTTTATCTGGTATTTTATCTGTTTTTAATTTTTTAATTGTTTTTAACTGCTCTTTAATGTTTTATGTAAAGCACTTTGAATTGTCCTGTTGCTGAAATGCACTGATAAAAATA
Source organism: Perca flavescens (assembly GCF_004354835.1). Classification (NCBI taxonomy): domain Eukaryota; kingdom Metazoa; phylum Chordata; class Actinopteri; order Perciformes; family Percidae; genus Perca; species Perca flavescens. The sequence goes on along the minus strand of NC_041338.1, from coordinate 9,387,985 downwards.
TTGAGCCTGGTCTACTTAAAAAAGGTAAGGCAAATTTTTGCATCAGATTATTATGTAGATAAAGCAAGCTAGTCTTTGTATAGGCTACTTAATTGTGTGTGAGACATATTTTGGAAGTAAAGTCAATGTTAATTTATCAAGTAAGGTCAACTTAATTTTTTTAGTTTTGCAAATGACTGAACTTGCAAAGTTAAGTAGACTTTTCTTACTAAATTACGTTGACTTACTAAATTAAAGTGATGGTTCGGAGTAATTTCATCCTGGGCTGCTTTGCACTTTGACCTTGAGCCAAACACCGCCCCATTAGCTTTTTCCCCTTGTTACAACGTAGGTCGAGTTAGCGTTTTCAGCTAGTTAGCTTAGTGCAGGCGCTAATGGATCCAGAGTTGTATCTCGTAAATAACCCCACTAATAATGCGCGGATTGATACCAAACGTCCACACTAATACAAATATGTTATTTACTTATAAAACGAGGCATTAGAAAGTTTGTAACTACACCAGAAGTATATTTAAATAACACTTGCCTAATAGATTCTCCTCACGGCTGCTATTGCGCGAGATCCCGCGAGATCACAACATATATTGCCGGAAGAGACTACTGCTAAAGGAGAATCAAGAAGCGAGTGAACAGCAGAAGCAGCTACTGTAGCGTGAGGCAATAGGAAAAGATGCCACACAGTTGTATATATCCTGGCTGCGGTTTAAAAGCTAAAAAGTTCCATCCAGAGTCGTTCTATGATACAAAGACCCGGAGCTTCTACAACAGTGGCTTGTTGTTCTCAAAATGGACATCACAACGCCACTCGAGACGCTAAAAAAGAAGCGCTACCGTGTCTGTAGCAGACATTTCTATGATGACGACTTTTATTATCCAAGTAAAGTCAAGGACCCCAAAAAGTCAACTAGAGCTCTTCTGAAAAGGAACGCTATTCCACGAGTGGGACCACCGGCAGCGGACATAGTAGAGGTAAGTTGACTAGTATTCGGCTGATAACGTGTTCGTATATAGGTACATTGGGGGAGGGGGCATAATGAAATACCGGGTGTTTTTATGCAGTCACAAGTAACATTTAAAATGTCGAAAGTTTTTGCGTTACCATATTCAAAATGTCCTCACAACTGTAGATTTATCTATTTTTGGAATCATTGGAAAAATCGAGCAAGCTTATTTTGTTGTCCAGGGAAGTAGACCAATCCTGATCTATTGTGTAAGCTCTGATGGTTGGGGGGTGGGGGTGAATGTGTGTGTTGGACATAAAGATATATTATGTTGGCATAGCACAATAACTGTGTCCTGTAATAGCACGTCATTGTTTTTTATAATTTTTTTATTTCTAATACATTGCTGTGTTGAATGTCCTCCACATTTTAGGCTGGAGAGCAACAGTCTGGTCAGGTGGTAATTGACGTATCAGACATGATTGGACTACCTCAATCTACCCCTACAAAGAGCCATGACACCAGTGTGAGACAGTCCACATCCAAGAGCCTGTCCTTTGGCCTACCATTAACCCTGACGAGTCCAGAACCAGCTGTGGTTAGACCACGTACCCAGCGTTCTCTGTCTGGCACATACATGGCCCGCTCTCCAACATGGAATCTTTCTGAGGTAATACTGGCTATAAAAGTAATACAGTAACTAATACACTAAACAAGACAGTAACTAATACACTACACAAGATTTGCATTACAGGTGTTGTCACTCTAATTGATCACTAAATTTACTGTATGCTGAATTTGTTTTTCATTGCAAGGAATTGGGGGCTACATCAGCATCATGCCTTCTCCCTCATGCTGGTGCTGTAATCATTTCACAAGTGAGTGCATCATGTACTTCTCTCCTGCCTAAATATAAACTTTGTTTACACTGTTAAAAGTCTGAAGTGGAACCTTATTCTTTTGTCATAACTCAACAATCTTTATCCCTGTCGTTTCGTAGGAAGAAGAGGATTCTCTTCAAGAAATGAGTACAAGTTTTGGAGAATGGCGATTAGACGACCCAAAGGATGACCCTAAGGATGACAGCTACAAGCCACCAAGTGACACCTCCCCATCAGACTCCGGCTCGGCCTCTACATCCAGCCATGGCTCAATAAATGGATGGTCAGAGAGAAAGTGGATAGTGGATGAATCGAGCATAATGCAAATGTTTCAAACTTGCTGCCTTTGTGGAATGCCCATGGCAGAGAGCAAATCAACCAAACACGGTACCCAATTAAAAATCCACTGGACCTGCCTGCAAGGACACAATGGTTTATGGCAATCATGCCCAGACCAGAGGAAGATGGGCAGAAATAATTTACTCACCTCTGCCGCCATATTATTCACCGGAGCCACTTATACCAATATAAGGGCATTTCTTCTAAACCTCCAAATCCCTGGCAAAACGCAGTTCTACTCTGTACAGTCGAAGTATCTCATCCCAGTCATAAACCATGCATACAAAAATCAGCAGGACCACGTTATTGAACGCCTGAAACAACTCGCTGACACAGAAGAAAAAATTGCCTTGGCTGGAGATGCGCGGTGCGAAAGCCCTGGTAAGCATTTAGACAAACTGTGTGAACTGTGTAAACTTTAGAAAAACATTTATATTAATTTTCTTTCATCTGTATTAATGTTAATACTTTTTTTGTTATAGGTTTCAGTGCAAAGTATTCGACTTACTCCTTCATGGATGATGCAACAAAGGAGATCGTCCACTTTGAATTAGTTCAGGTAAACCAACCTGCATAAATCATTTACTAAATTAAATGATCAACAAAAAGGTGTGGGTATTTGATTGCTTCACAGCATTTGTGGTGGGTCAACTCTGAAAATGTTATTCCATAGGTTACGGAGGCTTCCAGCTCAGTAGCCATGGAGGCGATGGGATTCAAAAGAGGCCTCGATCATCTCCTGACCACGGGTGTGGATGTCGGTGTCATCACTACTGATAGAGCACCATCTATATGCAAAATAATGAGGGAGACCTACAACGACATTCGCCATGAGTTTGATGCATGGCACGTCAACAAGAGTAAGTGTAATGCCTACCAGAAGAACTAACAATATCACACCATGTTTTCTCAATTGTGTGCATTTGATAAAATTCTGATCGTAATAAATCCATCTTGTTTTTTCATTTAGGTGTCAAGAAGAAGCTAGTCAATGCAGCAAACAAGAAGGAAAACAAAGACCTACTGACCTGGCTGAAGTCTATAAGTAATCACTTATACTGGTCTTGTAGCTCCAGTCACGGAGATGGTGAGGTAAGAACAACTCTATTATCATTTGGCAGTGGTGCTACAGGACCAAATATTGCACAAAAACAATCAGGTAAATCTTCAGTTATTATCTCCTATATCCCCTCCAGGAGTGTGTGCGTCGGTGGAAATCCCTGCTCCAACACATTGTTGGCATACACAGATGGGAGGAAGCCGGCATACAACACACGTGCCATCATGCCCCTCTGACAGCCAATGAACAACAGAGGAAAAGGTGGATGACCGTGGATTCCCCAGCATACCGGACTTTAAAAAGTATAGTCCTAGAAAAAGTATAGTCCTAGAAAAAAACATACTGCGAGACTTGCGGCAGATGGCACTGTTCAAACACACAGGTATGTCTACAAAATATTTTTTCCCCCCTAAACTAAATTTTTTGTTTTATGACAAAAGTTATTTTGCAACAGAAGCATTGCTGCACTTTCCCTCTAAGACATTTAGGTATACAATGTAAAGAGGCTCCTGTAACTATCATTTAAAAGGATGTTATCACGTTTATGGCTAATATTTGTATGGGGTTGCATTGCACCTACACAGGGTCCCTGGAAGTTTTCCATTCATCAATGCTGAAGTATACGCAGAAAAGGCTTCACTTTGCTGGCCAGAACCCAACTTGCGGTTATGGACCACAACGCCAATGTTGGCAAGGAGCAGGCCAAAACAAAGCAAGGTAAAGACATACATCTTCTAATAAAATCACTGCTATTCTAAAATGATCTGAATAAGAAGTGAAGTTGAGTGATTTTTGGAATGTCAGCTACAGAACAAAAAAAATACATACATCTGTTGTGCTTTGTGCAAATGGTTGACCATATGTACACCTACACTGTGTTATTACCTAATTTGTTATTACATTTTGTTTTATAGGACAACCGCAATTTGCATTTGCCTACTCAAAGGCCAGTCATCAGTGGATTGCTAGGCCAGTGTATGAGAGAGGTGTGCAACTATTCCGCCAAGAGCTCAAGGACCACACTCTGAAGATGAAGGATGAGAGTAATCTTGAAGATTGGCCCCGTCCTCCGCCTCGCCGGAAAAGGCTTCTAAAGAACATTGCCCCTGTGCCTAGGCCTGACAAGTCAGAGTTGTTGAAACAATCCACATCTCGGTTCAAGTCCCAGTGAAATTTTCTTTTTTGTTGTGGACGACAGTCGCTCAAAACATTGTTTTGATTTATTATTCCGGTGTTTGTATGTAGTTCTGTATATAATTCTGTCAATAAACGAGTCTTTATACATCTTACCAACTACTTTTATTTATAACTTCACAATTGTCATTATCCTTCTACTATGGTACAAATTTACATAACATTATTTGCAAAATCAGAGAATTCTCAATAATTCCTCTGCTTCTTGAAAACCTCTGTAATCGCCGGTTGGGGAGGGGTACTTGGTCCTAATTGTGGTCACCACACAACTGGGCAGGACTCTCCACTCTTTGCGCCCCAGACGCTCACCTTGTAATCCCCACTCCAAGACGATCCGATATGCCACCAATCTACACTGTCTAGGGGTGGAAATAAGAAAGCAAGAGCAATCAAGGGGCAGTCATATTCTGTAATTTTGGCGATTCACAAAAATTGATTAGAGCACTGACGAAAATAAGTATTTGTGTAATTACTTTGCAGATAATTGTCCGTCGGGTCCCTCTGGAACAAGTCTTCTCTTCCAGTTGATTTTGGGTACGTTAAAAAATGGCCGTACAACAGCGGGGTTTATTAGTGCAGGATAGTTATCCATTGCTGTGAGACAGCATGCCTCGGAGTTTTCTAGGCATTGGCGAAACACGTCCGACTCCCGACAACACAAACACTCTTCCTCTGTAGCCATGGGCTGACATTGTACACCGCTACACCACCAGTCGCTTGCACATCTGTTAGGTGTGTCTGGGACCTCCGCGATCTCCGCCGTCTCTTCTGCAGCTCTCCGATTCTCCTCCATTACTTGTAGCTCCTCGTCTGTATATTCAGGCTCAAATAGGTACGGTCGACCTTCGAAATTGAGCCACTCATTGTCGCGTTTGATGCTCACCTTTGACTGCCATTTTCTTGATCTATTCTGCTGTTCTCTAGCTTCCTGCTTGATAGTCTTTTCCGGCAATATATGTTGTGCTCTGTGCGGGATCTCGTGGGATCTCGCGCAATAGCAGCCGTGAGGAGAATCTATCAGGCAAGTGTTATTAGAGCCCGAGCGCCGACAGCGGCGAAGGCCCTTGAAACTGAAGGAATTATTAGGGCCCGAGCGCCGACAGCGGCGAAGGCCCTATTGAAACTGAAGAAATTATTAGGGCCCGAGCGCCGACAGCAGCAAAGGCCCTATTGAAACTGAAGGAATTATTATTTTTCTTTCTTTCTATTATTTTCCAGTCAAATGAATTGGCTTTTTGAGGGGCTTAATATATTCAAAAACTCACCAAATTTGGCGGTCGGATCAAGTCTGGTGAAAATTTACGTATTTTAAGGGTTTCGGGAATAGGCGCACAAAAATGGCTCGCTAGCGCCCTCTAGAAAGTTAAGAAAATTGAGCCCCTGCAGTGCGTTGACTCACGAAACTTGGTACACATATGTAACATGTCAAGATGTACAAAGAACTTCATAAGAGCCATACCCTAAACCCAACAGGAAGTCCGCAATTTTGATTTCAAAGTTCAAAATTAGTGTGATTTTGGCCATTTCCACATGTCGTACTTTAACGAACTCCTCCTAGAGATTTCATCCGATCAACTTCAAACTCTGTCTGTGCCATTTTAAGACGTTAAAGATGAAAAGTTGTTAAAAGAAAAACTTTTCGTCATAGGGCGTGGCCGTGGTGGGGCGGCCATTTTGTGCGTTTCGCCGCCAAAACAGGAAGTGGGTGTAACTCGAGTGTATGTTGTCCGATTACCTCGAAACTTTTCAGGATTCATAAGAGTCCAACCCTGAGGACAAATAAAGGCCGATATTTACTTAAAGTCATAGCGCCCCCTAGTGGCAACAGGAAGTAGGCCTAAAAGTCAAGGTGCTATACTTTAACGAACTCCTCCTAGAGATTTCATCCGATGGACTTCAAACTTGGTCTGTACCATCCCAACACCTTAACGATGAAAAGTTATTAAAAGAAAAACTTTTCATCAGACGTGTGGGCGTGGCGGCCATTTTGAGTGTTTAGCGATGAACAAAGAAGTTGTTGTAACTTGAGTGTACGTTGTCGTATCTGCCCGAAATTTCTCACAATTGACAAGGGTCCAGGCCTGAGGACACCTACAGGCCAAAATTTACTTTTGGTCATAGCGCCCCCCACTGGCAACAGGAAATCTGCCTTATATGACAAACATCATCCGATTTGCATGAAACTCAGAATGTGTGGTCTACGTGTGATACTGAGCCGCTCCCTATAATATGGCCACGCCTACTTACTCAGGCCACGCCCCCTTTCATAACATTTGAACCGTTTAAGGTAGTCTTGTGTGAGGTGTCATTGAACTCAGCAGAGACTTCGTTTTTAATTGGTCATGGTTTGACCCGCCCCCTATGGTTAAGCCCCGCCCTCTTTCATAAAATGTGAACTTTTTAAGGTATACCCTTGTGTGAGGTATCATTGAACTCAGCATAGATTTCTTTCTTCATTGGTGATGGTTTGACCCGCCCCCTATGCTTAAGCCCCGCCCCCTTTCTTAAAATTTGAACGATTCAAGATAGACCCTTGTGTGAGGTATCAATGAACCCAGCAGAGACTTCCTTCTTCATTGGTGATGGTTTGGCCCGCCCCCTATGTTGAAGCCATGCCCTTTTGAATAAATGCTGACCCATCTAAGGTAGAGTCTTGTGTGAGGTATCATTGAACTCAGCACAGACTTCCTTTTTAATTGGTGATGGTTTGACCCGCCCCCTCCGCTTTTGCCACGCCCCTTTTCACAGCTAATGAACCGTATGACGTAGAGTCTTGTGTGAGCTATCGTTGTACTCGGCGGGGAGTTCCCTTTTAATTGTTGACGATTCGCGGCGTCTGAGTGCTACGCAAATGCGCGGTCGCAAGGAGCGGCGTCCGCCGGTAACCCCGACGCGCGCAGAGGCGCGAGGGCCCATCCATCGCTGCTCGCAGCTTTAATTAGGGCCCGAGCGCCGACAGCGGCGCAGGCCCTATTGAAACTGAAGGAATTATTATTAGGGCCCGAGCGCCGACAGCGGCGAAGGCCCTATTGAAACTGAAGGAATTATTATTTTTATTTCTTTCTTTCTTTCTTTCTTTCTTTCTATTATTTTCCCGTCAAATGAATTGGCTTTTTGAGGGGCTTAGTATATTCAAAAACTCACCAAATTTGGCGGTCGCATCAAGTCTGGTGAAAATGTACGTATTTTAAGGGTTTCGGGAATAGGCGCACAAAAATGGCTCGCTAGCGCCCCCTAGAAAGTTAAGAAAATTGAGCCCCTGGCGTTTAACGTAGACTCACGAAACTTGGTACACATATGTAACATGTCAAGATGTACAAAAAACTTCATTAGAGCCCTACCCTAAACCCAACAGGAAGTCCGCCATTTTGATTTCAAAGTTCGAAATTAGTGTGATTTTGGCCATTTCCACATGTCGTACTTTAACGAAATCTGTGCCATCTTAAGACGTTAAAGATGAACATTTGTTAAAAGAAAAACTTTTCGTCATAGGGCGTGGCCGTGGCGGGGCGGCCATTTTGTGCGTTTTGTACTAGTGTGGACGTTTGGTATCAATCCGCGCATTATTAGTGGGGTTATTTACGAGATACAACTCTGGATCCATTAGCGCCTGCACTAAGCTAACTAGCTGAAAACGCTAACTCGACCTACGTTGTAACAAGAGGAAAAAGCTAATGGGGCGGTGTTTGGCTCGAGGTCAAAGTGCAAAGCAGCCTAGGATGAAATTACTCCGAACCATCACTTTAAGTAGACTTTACTTCAAAAACTTGTTTCTTACATTCAAGAAATCAAGTAGCCTATACAAAGACTAGCCTTGCTGTATCTATATAATAATCTGATGCAAAAAGTTGCCTTACCCTTTTTAAGTAGATCAGGCACAATATTTTGTATCATGCTTGGTCTACTTAAAAAGTTGTGTGGGGTACTTTCTATAAGATCATCTCTCAATGCAAATCAAACCAGCTATTAGGCTAACTGAAATAAAACCATACCAATCTCTAGGTATGGTGAAGGGTATGTGATGATGTGGGGCTAGTTTTATTCCAAAGGCCAAGGGAACTTTATCAGGATGCATATTATCCTGGATCCATGAAATACTGGCCTTTAAAAATAAAAATCTGCCTGCTTCTATGGGATTTTTAACATAAGGGTGTACTCACTTATGCCCCCTGTATTTTAAGGAAGAACATTTATTTAATTTATTTTTACGATATGAACACATTATTCATTCAAAGAAAATTGGTGTCCTTAAGGTCTGATATTTCCTCATTTTTTAATTAAGGCATTAAGATCAATTTCCAAAAGATTATTTTGTATTACTCTTTTTAGTCAACTTTAGCATGGGTTCATACGAGCACAACTGTAACATAATAAAGCATGTGCCAGCACATTACTACATTACACTCGATCAAATTAATTATTTTCCAACATCATAGAACAAAAAAACTGAGTGTACTGAGAGTGCATTGGGAGAACCTCAGAAAAACTGTGTAAAACTCTGTAAAACTTGATAAGAGTCAGCTCACTCAAATCCTACACCTTCAACACCATCTGTATAGCTTTTAAGCATGCAAACAGACCTTGAGATCATGGACTTTGGAGGACATTTTTTGTTCACATCCTCCAGCTCTAGGAAGATCTTCTGAAAGACCTCAAATATATATTTCAGTTTATTAGGGTACCTTAGTTCCAAGGCATAGATAAGGCCCATCAGATAGGTGCAAGCATGTGCCACATCTGAGATACCAAAAAGGACTTCTACTCCCTCGATGGCTATTCCAGCTTGCTTGGGTAGACCATCCCTGGCTTTGCTGACAACAGAGATGCCGAGGAAAAATGTAGTAAGAGCTTCTTAGACTGCTGCAGCATCGTCGTCATTGAAAACCTGAGAGAGAAAACACCAGAGAGAATAAAACTTAATTATTGTATAGTAATGTGAAGGATGCATAACTCTTGGTTGCCTCTCCAAACAGAGGATCAGATTGTTATGTGGTAGTTTTGAGTAGTATTGTAGCTTAGCAAGGGTGTCTACAGGTATCACAGAGTTCAATTAAATGCCATTTTAAGTCAATTTAAGACCTATTGTTAATTGATTTAGAAATCATATTTCGCTCATTCAATTAAAGGTCCCATGGCATGAACATTTCAAGCTAAGAAAAAACTTTCAGTAGTCTGATCTGAAACTACCTCTAGATGCACTGCTCTAGTCACAGCACAAGTAAAAAGTGCAATGTATGACCACTCGATCTGACATACAAGGGTCCTGCAAAATCTACCCCAGTAACCTCAAATGGTGGGGACTCTGTGACACTATCTCTGGATAACGGAGCTGTAACTTGCTGGGCTGGTCTCGCTTTCAGTTTCCTGCAAATGTTACAATGTAACACCACCCGCTTGACTAGCTGTCTACCCCTTAAAACGCAGAATCTCTCCCTCATTTGCACTAGAGTATCTCTGACACCAGAATGCATCACTCTCTCATGACGGGACTGAACTGTTAACTCAGAGTATCTGTGCTTTGAAGGCAGTATCCATGGGTGTTGTTCCCTGTAACTAATATCAGATTGCTGCAACCTGCCTCCTACACAAATGAGACCATTCTCATCTAAAAATGGTTTCAGGTCTTTGATTTTTGAATCTATTCTGAGGTTTTTTCCCTCTTTTAGCTGACAGATTTCCTGGCTAAAACTATGCCCTTGTGTCATCTTCACCCAATACACTTCTGCTGCAGTAAGCTCCTCAGAAGTCAGTTCTCCCTGAATCTTTTGACCAGAACATGCTACCTTTTCACCCATGCAGTTATTCTTAACACAGTTTTTAACCTGCTGTACTTCTTTAGGTATATCAGCTTGTTCAGTGCTGGTAAGCTGCACTACAGCCTGAAACTTGGACCTAAGCTCATGTTTACTTTGTCTATACCACATTCATCATCAATGTTCTTTGCTTCATCAGTCGAGGACAATGAAGGTGGTCGCTTCCACCACAGCTGGTCTTGGATGAGGTTCTCAACACTCCGGCCTCTCGTGGGTAAGTCAGCAGGATTAGTTTTGCCACTGCAGTGGGACCAAAGTTCTGGGTTAGTGAGACCTTGTATTTCAGTCACTCTGTTTGCCACAAATGGCTTCCACCTATGTGCTGTGCTACGTATCCAATGAAAAATAATCATGGAATCGGTCCACATGTTCCAAACGTGGCAAGGTCATTTTCTTTAGTGGGGCCACCTTTGACTTCGATCCCACAAAGCTGGTGACAACTTCTCCTTCCTTGTTCTCTCATTGCAGATAGGCAGCAGGCATCTTCCAATGACTCGGCACCTCTGCTATCAATGCTCTCTTTGAGTACTTGAGCATTCATAGAATCCTCATATGTTAGTGTGATCACTTGTTCAGTAAGAACCACTTTGATAGTGTCTTTGTCCTTTATAGCCTTAGTTTCAAGGAGAGTAAAAAACTGACCATCAAAATCTTGGCCCTGAAAATGAATAGCAAAGTATTGTTCAATGGCAAATGTCTTTTAAAATATTCTTCAATTTCCCCACAGTCTGAGGGATTCCTGAGGGCAAGGAAAGCTTGCAAATTTCTTCTTGCAGTATGACTCAGACATGTTGATTCTGTAGTAGGAAAAAAAAAAGACAAAAGCTCAAAAGTTATGTTGAATTTAGGCATGCAGACAATGAAATTACATTTTATTACAAAGATAACTTAAAAACATTTTTTTAAAGAGAGTAGTATTAAAACACATAAGAAGCATTCTTAGGTAAGTTACAGTACATTAAACACTAAAACAACCCATTAGGCAGGTGAATGTAATGTGGATGATCAGTGTATGCAACAGAAGTAGTATTTCAATGCAAGTAAAGGTAAATACAAATAAAGTATCCAGAGAGTTCAACAACAATAATTATATATTAATACTTAATATAACTAAGGATTTTTCTATTTTCAATTTTGTCTATTGTTTTTCATTCTCTCATTAAAATATATAATGAGTACATATCACAGCCTGTCATGATGTATTATTGCTTAAATGTTCCATGTTCGATATGTTGTTACTAAATATATATATATATTTTTTTAAACCAGACATTTCAAAATAACTATAATAACTATAATAATAATAGCTGCAACCACAATACTGTGATACTAAGTTATACCGTCAATCGCATACCGGCCCATGGCTACTTGTAAGGTAAACCATGCAAGGTAAACAAAACTCATACAGGCATGGCATGTACAGAAAAACAAGTGGGGGTATTTTTAGAGTGGGACAATGCAGGAAATTGTCTAAAAGTCTACTTGGTGACATTTTGGAAAAGTTTTGCACTTTTTCTCATGTCCTGGGAAATGTGAAAATCATTTGAAACACTGATGGTATTGAGGAATCAGGGACAGGGATTTTAAACATGTCAATATATACTGTATTCACTACTTAATCTTGCAGGGGAATGTGATGCTTCAAGGTGACAAATCACTTTTGCTCAACAGTGTATGCTGCAAGACGGTAGGAGTCTGTTAATTCCTGTTGCTCAAGGACTGTCACTTGTCTTGTGCACACACACAACACTCTTGAATTTGAAAAATCGCGAGAGTAAACTAATAGAGCACTTTTAGCAAATGTAATCACCATCATGGGATCCACATAAAATATATAAAACCAACTTTTTGTCTGACCCATGAATGAACAATGAACATCATTTTTGCCCAACATTCAATACTACAATTAACAATTAAATTAAGTGTTCGTACAAACCTTCACTAGTAGTAGAGTAACCTGATAAGGATACCTTCATCCAGTGTAGTTGTAGAGACAGCTGGTAAAGATACATCATAGTTAGTTACTAACCACTGCAATTAACCAAAACTACACTATAATATAAAAAAGGCTAAAATAAAATGCATGAAAAATAGTAATTCAAGTTTTCAGATTTGCATTGACCTAAACTTCTTTATTTTAAGTCTTCCACATTTATCATTTATCTGATGTTAATTTTATCTCTTTGCAGATTATTTCTGTTTCTTGCATTCATTCACATCTTTTCTGAAGCACATTGTACATTTATTCAGCAGTTGTTAGAATAAATTAGTCAGAACTGTGCAGAAAGACGTTGCCTCTCATAGACTTGCATGTCAATTTCTGGGTTAGGGTTAGGCTTAGGCTTGTACTGAATATTTTTCCTGCTCGTAGCTTCTCAAAACCAGCTATTTTGTCATTAATGTGGTAGGCTACTTCCAAGTCTAAGAAACTTACTGACAGTCTGTAGTCTTAGATAAGACATAACGCTGGATATTAATGTTTTGTTTTAATTGTTTGCTCTCTCAATAACAGCTAGAGGCTAAGCTGAGTTTCTTTTCTTGCCTGTTTAGCTACATGGTTTGTTTGCTGTCAAACAGACACATTATCTTTACATCATTTTAAATAAATCCAGGGTACACATACAACACGAGTTCATGTGTAGGGACCCTAATAATACCACAAGCAACGTGTCATGTTGTGTCGAGCCTTCTTAGTATTTTAAAAATAGCTATTTTGAGGTGTATTAGCAGCTAGTTGGCTAGCTGCTAATACGATAGCAGGCCTCGAGGAAAGCCACTTGCTAACGTTCATCTTCAAATTCAGAGAAAAGACTCTAGAGTCTTTTCGTTTAATTTGACAATGACAGTAGGCCTGATATCTAATTTAACTTACTTGACAAACGTTATTCTTACCTTAACGTTCAGTCGACTCAACCATAAACTCAGCCTCTGGAAATGCGGTCTGCTGTTTAATTTCAATCAGGAGGGAACAGGTGTGCGTGCCAGTTCGCGGTATTACGGAACAGCGTAAATGAAACAAGCTTATTGTTTGTTGAGTGTTTGTACTTGGGATAACTAAATAACGCATGTAAATGAAAAAAATGCAAATGAAATTCAAATGATACATTTCCATGTAAAGATACAAACAGATTTACGTTATATCTACAAATGCTCAGAATCACCTTTTTTAGTGATTGCTATACAAATAAAGCTGCCTTGCATTGCCTTGAACAAAGCAGCTTCTCCACAAAAAAGAGCAATCGAAAAAGAATTTAGCAACAGGTGACCAAAAACGGCAGAACCAAAGATAGCAAGTGAGTGCAGAAGATAGCAAGTGAGTGCAGAAAATTTCAGACACGGTGGGAAAATGAATACTTCTTCATAGAAATCAAGGGAGATTATTAGAGATTATAATGTACGACGACACTATGAAACCAAACTTCAGACTTACACGTCCTGCACTGCCGAGCAAGAACAGAAAGTTAAGTAAATGGCAGCTAGCTTGCAAACTCAACATTATTTTTTCCATGCTAACAAAACACAAGTAAGTGCCACAATAGCCAGTTACGAGCTAACTCAACTTATTGCCCGTCACGGGAAACCTTTCTCAGATGGTGACTTCATAAAACAGTGTCTCACTAAAGTTGCGGGAATAATGTGCCCAAAGAAAATGCAGGAATTCAACGTTAGCATTTCCAGGAACACAGTTGTGCAGCAAATTGAATCAAGTGTCAGATCAAGTGTGATTTTTACTCGATTGCATGTGATGAGTGTTTTGAGAATGAGCTGAGCTTTCGTAACAAAATTAATTAAAAGCCATTTTACTATGTGTTTAAAACCCATTAATGGAAAACTGTGATGATATGAAGGTAAATATTGTATAAATATATAAACAGCCGGTGAGACGTTATAGCCAGTTTACTGTAGGTTTTATTACTGACCTGAATAAGGCTACTGTGGGCCGTAACCAATGCCAAAACAAAGAAACCATTAAGTCAACTAACGTTACCTGACATTACTAGCCACCCATTAGCTCTTCTCTCACACCCCTTCTCTTCCTGCAGGACCTAACAACAGCCACCCCCCCACCTTAGCTCTCAGCCAACTACAGGTGTACGATCTCCTGCGGCTCACTCTCATAGGAAGATGACATGTAGACAGGGTTCACAGCATCTAAACTCACGTTTACTTAACTGACAAATCTGGCCCAAACTACTGTATATAAACAGTGATACTCTGGATTCACAGGGAAAGGGGGCAAAAGTCCATTCTGTGGGGGGTCAGAGGGGGAATTCGAGTCACCAGGGGGGGCATGAGATTGAGCTGTGTCCGGCGTTCCACGTGCCCCTGTGGGGGTGGCTGTACCCTGATAGGGGGCAAGCCTGTCTCGGTGTAGGGCAACTTTCCTGCCTCTTGGAGGCAGCTGGAGCCTGTATACCACTTCACCCAGTCTCTCCAGGAACCTGCAAGGACCAACCCATACACTGTCCAGCTTTGGGCACCTGCCTTTTTTGTCTGTGTACACCCAGACCAACTCCCCGGCTTCAAAATGACGTCCTCTGGCATGCACGTCGTAGTTCCGCTTCTGTTTTGCTCGAGCACACTGTAGCTTGTCTCTGGTGAACTCATGCGCTGACTCCAAGCGGTCCTAGAGCTTCCAGGCGTAGTTGGGGCCTTATTGATGACTTTTGTTGCTGGACTAAATGGGGGACAAAAATTAAGCCAAATCGACCTCAATCAGGCTTACTACAAATGCATGTGGAAGAACAGTCATGTGAAAGGCTGACTATTAATACACATAAAGAACTTTTCAGATACTGCAGACTGCCTTTTCACATCAGCTATCGGTATCACTGTTCCAACGAGATATGGATCAAATCCTGAGCAGGTTGAAGGGAGTGATTGTTGAACTATTATGGACGTTTCATACCCAACCTGGCATGACTTCTAAAACCATTACATGACTTGCTAGGCAAAGAGAACGCGTGGAAGTGGACAGCCAGCTGTCAGGAGGCTTTTCAGAGGGCAAAAGATGCATTGACTACATCAGAAGTTCTAACCTACTTCAACCCATCGCTTCGGATTCAGTTTGCCTACGATGCCTCTCCTTACGGTCTAGGGGCGGTGAACTCTCACATACTGCCATTCGGTGAGGAAAAGCAGATTGCTTTTGCATCAAATACATTAAACACTGCAAAGTCTAATTATGCTCAACTGGAACTAGAGGCTCTGAGCATTTTATTTGGAGTCAGAAAATTAAATTGGTACTTGTTTGGTTGGAAGTTTACAACCCTTACAGACCACCGACCTCTCACGACCTCGGACCGTACACTGGGATACCATCTCTTGCTGCATCCCGACTGCAGTGGTGGGCGTTGCTGTTGTCAGGACACTCATATGACATTATGTATTGCAAATCAGACTCTCATTGCAATGCAAATGGTATATCCAGATTGCCACTCCCTGTCACAAAGCAAGAGTCAAACACTGTGGACCTTTTCTACTTCAGGGAGATAGAAAAGGAACCTGTTTTAGCTATTCAAGTAAAAAAAGGAGACCAGAACTGACCCTGTGTTGTCTGCTGTCATTGACATGATTGTCAAGGGCCAACCTGCTGGTGATGACGCAAACTTAAAGGCCTTTGTTGGAAAACGGTCAGGACTGTCAGTTCAGTCAGGATGTTTGCTTTGGGGGAGGAGAGGGATTATTCCCTTTTCACTCCGAACCAAAGTATTGCAGCAACTTCATGCAGGACACAGTGAAATAATGAGAATGAAGAAGATAGCAAAAAGCTATTTTTGGTGGACAAACATGGACAAGAGATTGAAGACATAGCTAAAAGTACAGTGTGCACATAGAGTTTGCAGGTCTATTCGAAGACAGAATGTTTGTTGCAGCTTTTGACGCACACAGTAAATGGCCTGAAGTGGCTATCATGAGGTCAACCACCACAAAGAAGACAAACCATCAGCAGCAAAGGACACTGTTCAAAAGCAACAAGCAAAGCCTGCCATCACTAATCAATAATATTAATGGAAATATAATTGTAACCCAATCACTATACATTGTTAAACATTCAGAACATTTCTATACAGTCACCCATAATAAATAATCACCTCTTTCAACCATTATTAGACAAAGGCTTCCAAATTTGGTATGATGGGGGTATACATAGCATTGGGGACTTGTATACTTGGCACTTTTGCCAGCTTTGAACAAATATCCAGAAAATTCCATACTAATATTTACTTTTTTCATTACTTACAAATTAGGACTTTGCACTCAATAAGTTAGCTAATTTTCCAACTATCCCCACACTATCTTGACTGGATTCTTTATTAAGCAGTCAATACGTTAAATACAGGTAGATTTTCAATGATTTATACTTAGATCATGAAAATATATAATCCCTCTCTATCTCATATTCGGGAACAATGGGAAATTGATCTAGGTGGCCCGCTCTCGGATGATGAATGGGACATGGCTAATTCTAGCATTCATTCCTCTTCTATATGCTCAAAACATGCCTTAATACAGTTTGTGTTAATACAGTTAATAAAGTATTGCACTGGCTACACTTTTTAAAGCTAAACTTTAAACGTACAATATGTAACTTTCTGCCGCTAGGGGTCTCTCAACCAAAACGGACGGTAAAACTGGACTTTTGATGACATTGGGAAGTTGCGTGGAATTATGGGAGTTTTTAGTGTTAAACACCTTCGCTGCCGGTTAGAATGCATCAGTTCACGGACGAGTTTACCCATTCAAGTTTATTCATGTTATTGTAATAAAATAGCTGCAGTTTCCCCAACATAATTAAGTTTTTCTTAATTAGATTTTTATTTGTAGCTGACCAGTTAGCTAGTGAGCCAGCAAGCTAACAGTAGCCAGCAGCTAAAACACAAAATATTTCACATATCAATGTCACCTTTTGGATGGTTTCAACACCGGGACAGACGGGATTTGTTGTAACGCTAGCTAGCTACTAAACAAGTCTGAGAGACGGGTGTGGGTGGGGACGTTCGATGCCTGTTGTGCAGCAGCAGAACATCTCCCAGCTGACCGGAATTATCTCACCTTCACTTTTCAGTAATCTTAACTTTTCGTTTTGGTGCTTAACCCACCTTTTGTCGGGTTAATTTAGCTAACCGTAAAGACAGCTAAACGCGAAGGGGGGAGAAATTCGGCAGGGAGGAGATTTTCGGCACATACACCGGTAGTGCTACGGCGATGTAGCTAGCTACCGCTATGGATGGCCGCTGTTATGACTCGGTGCTGGGTCTGATATAGTCTGTTTCCCGACGTTTAATTAAACTGCCGTTAGCGTCGTAAGCACCAGGCACTGGAGATAAGTTCTGGCCGGGGGGTTGCTGTAATGAAAGTAGCTGGCTGATAGCTGACTGGGGGCTAACGGTAACTAGCTAGCTATATGTCCCGGGGCTGTTGTCAGCTGTCATCCCAACTGAGTCTCTCTGCACCGGGGGAGTGAGGCAGACAGACCGGGGTGTGCTACTTTGGCTAAATTAGCATTAGATTAATCGTCTATCTATACAGCTAACATTAACGTTACTAGTGAA
This sequence comes from Perca flavescens, assembly GCF_004354835.1. Classification (NCBI taxonomy): domain Eukaryota; kingdom Metazoa; phylum Chordata; class Actinopteri; order Perciformes; family Percidae; genus Perca; species Perca flavescens. Next base: position 9,370,201 of record NC_041338.1, on the reverse strand, counting down.
GTTATTCATGGGTTAGCTCAGTCCTGTTAGATGTGGTCGAAACAGTCATACTAAAAATAACTTTATTAGCGTGTTGAACAATGTTGTAACCTCATAATGTTACCCACAAAGCTTTAGCATCAACGTTAGCACATTGTAGTAATGTTAAGCTGGTATCGATATTGAACTTTCAAAATAGATAAGGTCTCTGTTGTATTACTGTGATAAAAAGTGGGATGTAATTAATCACAAAATGATGCTGTATGGCAAGAAAAAGCAGTATTACGGTTACAAGTATTTATTTTCTGTGACATTGTATGATTTACAATTACTCCTGAACGTATCATCTTGGTGCCAGTGTTCTGACGGACGTTAGAGTAACTGGAGGGTGAAAGGTTATATGATGCCACTGATGGGCGACTAAAGGAAACGTGCCGTGTCTGAAAACAGATTTCTCTGTGTTTGACATTTGGTGGAAACATTTGGGATAGTGTAAGAACACAACTCATAAAAATAAAAAACATAGGTATATGGTAATTTTTAGACATTTTAAAGCAGAAATGTTACATATTGTACCTTTAAGCACCTAAACACCTAAGCCCTATATGTGACAGGTGCAAACAGACCACAGCGACCATTTACCATATTTTCTGGTCATCCTTTTTGACACTATCTCCAAGTCTTATGGCCGTAATATTATGCATTCTCAGAGGATTCCAATCTTCCTGCTCATTTACAGAAGGTAATTGCCTTTTTACCCTCTGTTAGCTACACCTTCCATACTATTTCAATGGAAGGATGTATTTCTTCCTTCACATAACGAATGGATTAAAGATTTGATGATTACCCCCCCCCCCCAACTCGCTTTGTATAAAATAGTGGTTGGCGTATTTTCTGGACATAGTTATGCTTGAGCTCTCTACAGCAAGGATTAACAAAGCCAAACCATCGACTATAGACCTATGGAAAGGTGCAGCAGCACAGGTATCAGTCCTAATGATCTAAGCATCACAAGAAGTAGAGGAGGGCGACTAGGCAGGGTGTGATTTCTGTTTTTGTTTTTGTTTATTTGTTTGTCTTTTCTTTCTTTTTCCTTGAGACCGTGGAGGGTGGGGGGTGGGAGAGGGGGGTTGTTCTTGTTCAAGTGTGTTGTTCTGTTCTGTTGTTATTGTTTATAATGAAAAACCAAATAAAAAATGTATCTTAGAAAAAAGATTTGATGAAAAAAATCTAGTGCAATCTCAACGGCTGTACAAGGAGATTTTGCAAAACCTGGGACCCATTAACAAACTGTAAATATTTGTAAAATTTTAATGTGTGATCTGTCTTTCAGATTTTTTTTGTTTTTTGTTTCTGTTCTCTGCCCGGTATTACTTATCTTTCTGTTTATTTGTATAACTTGGGATGACATGTCACTGTATTGTTTGATAAAAGGAAATAAAAGTGTTAAAAAAAGAAAAAAACACGAAAGGATAAATATTACTTACGACATTCTGGCATCATGCATTTCTCCACCTCGGACACCTCGGTCTTACACATTGATCCGTCTGTAGGAGGCATCTTAACCATGCGTTCACGTCTTCTCATACCTAAGCCACAGGTGATGCTGCAGGGATCCCACTCAGCCCACTCAGTCACCACACAGGTGCTTGGTGCTGTAGAGAAGGGAAAATACCCAAAAAACAATATCAATTAAAGCTGCAAGCAGCGTTGGACGGGCCCTCACTACTCTGCGCGCGTTGGGGTTACTGGTAGACGCTGCTCCTTGCGACCGTGCATTTGCATGGCACTCAGACACTACAAATCATCACCAATGCATAGGGGGCAGGCCAAACCTCTACCAATAAAAAAGGAAGTCTCTGTTGAGTTCATTGATACCTCAAATAAGACTCTACCTTAAACGGGTCACCATTTATGAAAGGGGGCATGGCTAAGCACAGAGGGGCAGGCCAAACAATCACCAATGAATAATGAACTCTCTGCTGAGTTCAATGACACCTCACACAAGACTCTACCTTAAACGGTTCAAATGTTATGAAAGTGGGCGTGACCTGAGTAAGTGGATGTGGTTATATTATAGGGGCCGGCTCAGTATCACATGTAGACCACACATTCTAAGTTTCATTTAAATCGAATGATGTTTGTCATATAAGGCAGATTTCCTGTTGCCAGCGGGGGGCGCTATGACCAAAAGTCAATAATGGCATGTATATGTCCTCAGGCCTGGACCCTTGTTGATTCTGTGAAATTTCAAGCAGATATGACAATGTACACTGTAGTTACAGCCACTTTCTCGTTCATCGCTAAACACTCAAAATGGCTGCCACGCCACGCCCACACCGTTTGATGAAAAGTTTTTCTTTTAATAAATTTTCATCTTTAAGGTGTTAAGATGGTACAGACCAAGTTGGAAGTCTGCCGGACGAAATCTCTAGGAGGAGTTCATTAAAGTATAGCACCTTGACTTTTAGGCCTACTTCTTGTTGCCACTAGGGGGCGCTATGAGTGTGAGTCAATTTTGTCCAAAAATTGTCCTCAGAGATACAGTCTTATGAATCCTGAAAAGTTTCGCCAGGCCGTATGACGAAATTTTTTTCTTTTAATAACTTTATATCTTTAATGTCTTACGATGGCACAGACCAAATTTGAAGTTGATCGGATGAAATCTCTAGGAGGAGTTCGTTAAAGTACGCCATGTGGAAATGGCCAAAATTGCACTAATTTCTTTGAAATCAAAATGGTGGCCTTCCTGTTGGGTGTAGGATATGGCTCCAATGACATTTTTTGTACATCTTGACATGCGTCATATGTCTACCAAGTTTGGTGAGTCTACGTTAAACGCATTGCAGGGGCTCAATTTCTTTTAACTTTGTAGGGGGCGCTAGCGAGCCATTTTAGTGCGCCTATTCCCGAAAACCTTAAAATATGTAAATTTTCACCAGACGTGATGCTACCGGCAATTTTGGTGAGTTTTTGAATATGTTAAGCCCTTCAAAAAGGCAATTCATTTGCCGGGAAAATAATAATAATTCCTTCAGTTCCAATAGGGCCTTCGCTGCTGTCGGCGCTCGGGCCCTAATAATTCCTTCAGTTCCAATAGGGCCTTCTAATGGTCCTAATATTGAGCGAAAAAGGGATTAGAACCACAAATTGCCACTTAGGGCTGCTGAAGTCAAATAAGTTGCTCCATTTCAGACAATATTTATCATCATTATTATGTATGTTCTTTTTTTTCACATAGAGAAGGAAGAATGAGTCTAAGTCCAAGCATGAAGTAGAACTTAAAGTGATGGTTCGGAGTAATTTCACCCTAGGGTCCTTTGCACCATGACCTCGAGCCAAACACCCCCCCCAGAAGCTTTTTTCACCTGGGCCAAACATTGGATGAGTTAGCCTTATCAGCTGAATAGTTTAGCGCAGGGGCTAATGGATCCGAGAGTGTCTCTTGTACATTACCCCACTAATAATGCCCGAAATTATACCAAACTTCTACACTAGTACAAATAGGTTATGCATTCATAAAACAATGGATTGTAAAGTTTGTAAGTACACCAGAAGTTGTGTTATGTAAATAACACTTGCCTGTTGGCTTCTCGTCTCTGCTGCTGCTGCTGCTGCTGTTGCTGCTACTGAGTGCTTAGGGCCGTCTACAAATTACAACACCGAAAAGCGATACAACAAAAATATTTATTAATTTAATGATTAAATAAGGTAATGTCTCCAAACTTACGTCAATTATAACTTGTATCCTGCTAGTTATACTACAGCACTTACTTTAAAAAATAAGTTAAATTAATAAATATTTTTGTTGTATCTCTTTTCGGTGTTGTAATTTGTAGACGTCCCTATGCACTCGTCTTACAGCAGCAACAACAACAGCAGAGAGCAGAAGCGTTATTTACATAAACTTCTGGTGTACTTACAAACTTTACAATCCATCGTTTTAGGAATGCATAACCTATTTGTACTAGTGTATAAGTTTGGTATCATTTCGGGCATTATTAGTGGGGTAATGTACAAGAGACTCTCTCGGATCCATTAGCGTCTGCACTAAGCTATTCAGCTGATAACGCTAACTCGTCCAATATTCGACCCAGGTGAAAAGTTTCATGTTCTAACAAGATACATTATTACGTTATAACATGAAACGTAACATTTTACAACACTATAAATTGTTATTACATGAAAAGTTTTACTTAATAACGTGATAATTTATTGTAATCACGTGAAACCTTTCACGTTATAATGTGATAAATAGTGTGTTATAATAAGAAAAATACAGAGTCACAAATGCACACAGCAATGCATTAAGACTCACAGCATTTATCGTTGACAACACACTTCTCTATCTCCTCAGTTTGGAGCTGGCAGAGCAAGCCATCCTCAGGATACTGTTTGACATATCGCTCTCTAGACCTCGTCCCCATCCCACAGGACACACTGCAAGCAGACCAGCTGATCCACTCCGACATCATACACGTTGAGGGCTCTACACAGGAAAAGAAAAAACAAGTAGCAACAGATACTGTTAGAAGAGCATCCTGACATTTTATATCTCATTTTTTTCTTTTAAGTTTGCTAGGTTATTATTAGAAAAGGTTCTGCATTTGTCGAGAGCAGTTTTAAAAATGGTATCATGCAGGTGCAGTTCCCTTGTTGTTATTCCTCATTGCAACCAGTTCCCTAAGTCTGCTGCTGGAGTTGACCATTCATTTCAATGAGTCATAAACACAAGGTTGGTTTTGGTCAAATACGTTTGGCTGCCACTGCACACAGGACTCTACATATTCCAGTGTCCCCAATAAATCTAATTTAAGCTATAGTGCATAGTTTCTGTCGCCCCAATGAGGAATTCTAAGTAATGACAACAACACTGTCGGCGCATCCAAATGATACAAGCCTTATGTGATTGCAGTTGCTAGCAGCTAAGGAGAACAGAAGAATTAAAAAAACATGGTGGACTCCTCAGAAGAGGTAATGATCTTCACTCGAGTTTCTGTGTGGGAAAGTCACCGGAAGACACAATCTTTTGAACATAGTGAGTAACATAGAGGAGTGCTTTTTTCAGAGGGCAAAACACAATAAGTGGTTTATAAATTGGTCTCAATTTATCTCAATTATTATCTTTACTCTCAAAGTCTGTGCCTTTGTCATGTTGCCTAGTGCTAGCTGTACTTTATATGTGTACTGCAGGGCTTGACATTAACTTTTTGAGGCACTTGTCCTTCGGACAAGTACATTTACGTTTCACTTGTCCATGAACAAAAGTCACATGTCCAGGTAAAGATTCATCATTTTATAATTTCTTTTGTGTTTTGCTAATGCAGAATTTGAAGAAACCATTGAAAGCATCCAAACACTATCAACATTAATACAATTCAGTTTAAACAGTAGAAACAAATGTGTCCCAAGAATAGATTTCCCCTTCAACAAGAAAAAAGGATCTCCAGACTCATAATACAAAATTATACTTTGCACGCCGGTGTGCAGAAGTTAATATATTGAGATTCTAAGTGAATATTTTAAAGTTTCTCATTACTTTCAGATTCCTAGTCAATATTCTAAGTTACTATGTCAATATATTGAGATATTCTGAGTTACTAAGTCAATATATTGAGATACTGAACCAATATGTTGAGTTACTAAGTCAATATATTACGATACTAAGCCAATATATTGAGATTAAGTCAATATTTTATAGTTTCTTATTACTTTGATATTCTTTGTTTATATTCTGAGATACTGAGTCAATATATTGAGATACTAATTCAATATTTTGACCAGAGGTAGTGGTGACTTGAACTTATACTATATCTAAAATAATTTTGTAGACATAACAATGGATTTTGCCACTAAATGTTGGTGTCAGTGTGTTTTTTTTTTTTTTTTCTACAATTTCACTTGCCAAGGGATCCTTTAAAAAGGTGTAGCTACTTTACAGTTGATTATTACCTGATATTTAATCCGCTACAAACAAGTAGCGGAGCAGCTAGTAACGTTACGAGACAGAGAGCCAGCCGTCAAGAGTCAAATTAACTTCATGCTTCATCCGCACAAAGCACACTTCTATCGCCACGAGTGACAGCTTTATTCGGCTCGTTTTCTGTGAACGATGTGGGGACGGGGTAACGTTAAATCGTAGTTAGCATGCTAACGTTAGTTAACTAACACCGGCTGCCTGGCTTGCTGGTTTCGCCGTGCTTTCATGCTGTATCGCTTACAGAGAAGGAGCTGAACAGTGGGCTGGGTCTAACGTCAGCGGTCCGCTCTTCCGCTGCTGCTGGGTCTAACGTTAGTTAATGTATTTGTTTCAAATCGGTAAAGCAAAATCTGTAACATAAACGGAATGAGTGGCACATAATAACGTATATAATGCTTCATCCACACAAAGCACATTGCTATCGCCACGAGTGACTTCTGTTTTCAGCTTGTTTTCTGTGAACGATGTGGCGAGGAGGTAACGTTAAGGTGGAGTTAGCAAGCTAACACCGGCTAGCTTGCCGTGCTTTCATGCTGCTTCGCTTTCGGAGAATGCGCTGAACAGCGGGCTGGGTCTAACGTTAGCGGCCCGCCGACCCGCTGCCCGGGATTGTGGGGTAAAATATGTATTTGTTTCAATTCTGTAACATTGACGAAATGAGTGGCATTTTGTTTTATTTGAGTTTTAACTTGTCCAGTGGGGCAAGTAAATTTCTCTTCCACTTCTCCTACAAAAAATCCACTTGTCCCGGACAAGCGGACAAGCCTTAATGTCGAGCCCTGGTGTACTGTATGTGTGCCAATTTTCGTTTTTTGAGCATCCCAAATCCCTCAAAATGTGATTGTGCAGCAGAAAAACAATCTTTACAAAAACAATAGGTTCCTCCCACTTCCGTCCTCAGGCCCTAATAAGAATAATACCAAACTTAAATTTAAATTTCAACATTGTCGGTACATGTGCCCTAATAATCCTATTAGCTGACCGATGTCCGACTTTAGGCCCTAATAAAAGTCTCTTAAATTGTCTCAATGCTGAAGGTGCCATTTTCAAAAGGCTCTTCCTCAGAAACTGCTTTAACTCTCTTTTAACAAGGCAAGTTGCATGAGGGACAGTCCTATTTACAGAATGAGCTTGAGGTAGTAAAAGTCAATATGTATGACCCCGGGTTGTTTCATCTGAAAAGTGATCTGCAGCTTCTCTGGCTTAACAAGGCTCCACTCTGTTGTAATTTATCACTATAAGCCAGCATGGTGCTTCAAGATCTCCCTATTCTTCACTTACAGAGAGTCTAATTTCCCTTTAAAGGGGTGATAGAATGCAAACCCGATTTTACCTTGTCATAGTTGAAAAACGGTTTGGTGGATGAATAGGACATATATAGAACTTCAAAATCCCATTGACACCTCTTTCCTCTGCAAATCTCACAATTTGAAACTGCCTCTGAAAACGGGCGAATCTGAATAAAGCTAAAAGTTGAAGTCAACTTCTCAACTCCTCCTTATTTGGTTCTACCTTCTAACTTTGTAATGCCCAAAATTTACATAGGCCACTAACTGATCTGATGTCAGTTAGTCTTCTAAATCTAGGTTGCGCAAATCTCAGAAATTTAATAAATTTTGTATCTGCTGTTGCACTACTAAATTCACTTCTGAGACTTTTTTATGCAATAAATCAACTATATAAAGCTCAAATATGGGCCGTTTTACAAAAATCGATGGCTAATTGCAAATTCAGTAAGACTGTTTTGGAGTTCAGGAGCTCCACAGTTTGCTGTTGACAGCGTGCCCGGATCGTTGGCTTTCTGCCTGGACTGTCAGACCAGGCAGAAAGTTCACAAATATTCATTAACTTGAAATGGGACACCGTTGTTAGCTTTATAAAACATTTAGTTAGATGTTGTATAAGTGGCATGACGAAATTCAAACTGTAAATATACTCGAATTACGACCAAAAATGAAGCTAACTAGCCGCAATCTGTACACATAGGATTGAAGGGACAGTCGCAGCTAACAAAACCCTTACAGTTCACAAATATTCATTAACTTGAAATCGGACACCGTTGTTAGCTTTATAAAACATTTAGTTAGATGTTGTATAAGTGGCGTGATGAATTTCTAACTGTAAATATACTCGAATTACAACCAAAAATGAAGCTAACTATCCGTGATTTGTAGCTACACATATATAGGATTGAAGTGACAGTCGCAGCTAACGAAACACTAGCTAAACTTCACAAATATTAATTAACTTGAAATCAGACACCGTTGTTAGCTTTATAAGACATTTAGGTATATGTTGTATAGCTAAGTGGCGTGACATTGTGTGTAACGTGGTAAGAAATTGCTGGTGTAACAAGCTTGCTGACCACGCTCTCACTCTCACACAACGGGCCATTTAGCTAGCAGGAAGAGGGGAGTTACAGGCACTGGAGCTCTGTCAGGGCTGCCAGCCGTAACGGAGCTCACAGCAGGCCGGGGTCTGTGAAGGAAGGCAGGCCGGGCCGCGAGGCAGCAGCACCGCCGCTGAAGTCCGACACTTACCATACGTCTTACCATATTTGCAATTAGCCATTAGCCAATTTTCGTAAAACGGCCCATATTTGAGCTTTATATAGTTGATTTCTAACATAAAAAAGTCTCAGAAGTGAATTTGGTAATGAAACATTGCAGTGTCTGGAATAGGAGATTCTGTCGCTTCTCTAATGTGTGTGAATTGGCAATTCGCTCAACCAATCAGCGCGCAACTCATCTAAATATTCACGAGCATACCATATTTGGAAGAAAAGCTCTTGTTACAAATAGGGCCAAAACACAGGGATGCATAAGGGCCAATAAAATATCAACCAGGCGATTTTCAGCCCAACCAATGTTACATACCCCATTAGGAGACCATAAGGAACAGTGTGAAATACTCTATATAATAATTCTATCACCCCTTGAAGTATTTATTTTGTAGACGATTTACATCTCTTTTACGTAAATGTGACTCCTGTATAAGCACCACATCTATGTTCTTCCTTCGTAAATAGTCCAGGAATTTAGCTTGTTTGATCGGCCCGTTTAGCCCCCTGATGTTAACTGAAAGGATTGCAAGCTCAGCGATCTTCAATAATTACATGCATACATGTCTGGAGTACCATACCCAAATTCACTGATAAATTTGTAGCAAAGGGTGAACTGTTAGCTCTGAGCAGAGGGTGGTAAAAACATAAAAAATAAAATAAATACCCTAACCCTCTGAGACCGCAGACCACAACCCCTATCTGCAAGATACGTGGCCACATCAAATGCAGCTCGCGCAAACTCCAGCCCACAATTACCCCTCCTGTCTAAAGTCACAGGTACGTTGAAACAGTCTGGTTAAATGATCCTTTAAAGCTTGGCTCCAAAACTTACATACAGTGTCCTCGAGATAAATTTAGCACGGTAGCCCAGACACCACTAGCCCACAGCCACTGGGTCTGCCAGCCTTGGCCCCGCCACCGGCTCCAGCACCAGACACGAAGTCCCGTTGCCGTCCTCTGGTTTTGTTGTTGTCAACAGACCACGGGGCGGAGCGTCCCGTGTTGATGTCGTGTCATCCTCCACATCCAGCTCCCGACAGACCTTCACTGCATCTGTGGCTGCAGTGAAGGTGAACTCTCTCCCTCCGTGGGTCACTCTCAGGGTGGCTGGGTGGATGAGCAGATCCAGGGTGCTCCTAGCATGTATCTCGTGTTGTGCTTCTTCAAGCTCCCGATGCCGCTGGGTGAATGCGCCGGTCAGGTTGCATCAGATCACACACTGTAGTTCCCTTTGTCTCAAGCTCTGCCCTGATTTGTTGCAGCGAGGCATTCATTTTCATTAGCGGTCCCTTTATTGTGTTGTAAACCACTGATTCAAGCACACTCAGTTGCTTTTCCAAGACCTGAGCGATCAAGTCCTCCATGTTCTGGAATGCGCTAGCATCGGTCGCTATGTTAGCCACCGCTCTATTAGCCGCCGCCATGTTTGCAGATTTTTGTGTCCGAGTCTGTAGCTTACACGACAACAGGGCCTGTTTTCTCGCACTTGCTGGCAGTTCACTGAGTCACTGTGATAGCAGATAAAACGATTTGGCATTGAAGAAAAAGGAATAGACCTGGTTATTCAATGAAATGCAGAGGTGAGAGCCCTAGTTTTCTGCGACCATCTGGTCATGTGAACTCCATGGTCATTTATTAAACTAGTTTCTTGTTTAATTCCTGAGTGTGAGTGTTGAGCTTGGTCATCGTGTTACAAAAGAAGTCTTAACAAAGATTTTTACATCACATGATGTGTTAGGAATGTAATTTGGTGTGCGATGGCACTTCTTAAGACATGTCTTATCCTTCATGATATCTTAATGACAAATCAAAATGGTACCACTTCACTTGAGGTCAAAGAATGCATTTGTTACTCTGTCATAATGTTGTCATGACAGCCAGTCTTATCCGTCATGATATTTTAATGACAAATCAAAATGGTACCACTTTAATTGACGTCAAAATATTTATTAGTTACACTGTCATAATGTCATGAATGCAAGTCTTATCCATGATATCTTATTGACAAATAAAAATGGTACCACTTTACTTGAGGTCTAATAATCTATCCATTACACTCAAGAACCATTACAGTCATAATTATGTCATGACAGCCAGTTTTGTGAAATATCCTGTCACACATCTATCTGACCAAGTGCTAGAATTGGTCCCTAACCTTGCACATCTAATTATAATAATCATTATGTCAACAAAAAGAGGTGGATTTTATGTCAGGTTGTCATGTGAGGTTCCAGGAGCTAGTCGAATGCAGAAAGGCAGAACCTAAGACTTAACATCAGGCCCTCGAAGCCAAACCTCAGTGACCCTGCCAGATTGGTATCTGGGAGTGTGCGTCCCTGAGGTATATGATGGCAAACCAATCACCTGCTGTGATGGTTTGGACCCTCAACATCTTGCATCTCAGTGGGTGAAGGTACTTGCTTGAGACCCCAGAGATTCAGAATAGTCCCACTTGTGGACCAAGAAATAGCGGAAGAAATGCTCAGCCTGCAGATCCCCAGAGTCCACCTCCTGTGTGGCTTTCAGCCAAGTGTGTGGCTATCCCTGCCGCAGTAACTCTATGTAACGAGGGTCATCAACAGCTTCAGGTAAAGGTAGGAGACCTCGTCTTTCATTACGTGATTTATGCGGCTTATTGCACACCTTAATACTTGGGTCATCGCACAAATTATTACGCGGCTTATTGCGTGCTTTGTGTGGTTTATTATGCAGCTTATCATGGGGCTTATTGTGCAACTTGATACTCGTCCTATTGTGCAAATAATTGTGCAGTTTATTAGTCACCTTATTGTGAAGCTTATTGCGTGGATTATTGCGTGGATTATTGCACAAATTATGACGCAGTTTATTGTGTGTCTTATTGTGTTATGTCTTATTGTACAGAGTTTCTCACCCCCTTAGAGCCCCGGCACGCCTGGAAAGGCCACCAGAACTCTTCTGTGCATGGCTGCTATTAGGTCAGCTTCGGTACTGGGCTGTACCTGGGCGGGTTCACAGAGCATGTCATGCAAGGCGTACAGTATCCCTCTCTGACTCTTCATACAAGTGAGGAAATGCAGACCATGAATCCTGAGAGGGGCCCGGAGACCAGCTCTCTTTTCACACAAGTGGATGTTGTGTGAATCTTCCTTTCAACTGCTCACATGTCTCCTGTTCTCACAGTGGAAATCAATGAATCAGTGAACACGTGCACACCTGGGCCTATTATATCTGGGCATGGGCCATGTAGCAGTGTGTCTTAAAGTGATATCCACGTCAACTGCCCCCAGTGGGTCAATCACATTTGGAATATGTAACTGTGTGGAGGGTGTCTCAATATGATACGAACAAATAGTACAACCGGCTTACTTTCTCTCTCGATCAATCATTTTTTTCATCATTTTGATCACTTTAGTTTCTTTCACTCTCCAACCTTACTTCTCATACGTCCATTGTACAGTGTATCTGTGTATGTTGTTACCCTCCATACTGCATCCCAGTCCCATGCAGGGCTGAAAATCTTGAGTGTGGGGACACGGCACGCTGAGATCCAACTGGGCCTTCAACATCCTCTGCCTCATCCTGCGGCCTTTTTCACACGTAACGCTGCTACAGGCTGACCAGGGAGACCAGCCTGAGTAGATACATGTCTCTGGTGTGTCATCTAAGAGAGAAACACATAGAGATGCTTAGTGAATGCAGGACATACCAAAGAAAAAGAGGCATTTTAATATTTTCTTTAAAATCTTTTGCTCATTAAGTGATTGACTGGGCTCACATGGTTAGCATTATCAGTTAAAAATGCTTTAATAACTTTTTTTTCTATTTCATTCCACTACAGAAGCTGAACTGAATTTAACAGTACGAGGAATGGGTTAGGGGCGGGGGACTGGGCTGGGGACTGGGGATTTGTGATTGTCTGCCAAATTAACAGTGGTAGCAGAGATACATGAAGTAGCAGAGGTACTGGCTTCAATTAATGCTCTCTCGAGGTACAGAGGCAGAGAAAATGAAAGGAATCAGAATGTCAAAAAGAGCCATTGAACACCACAGCAGCAATAAAAGCCACTCCACATCACAATGACCAGGTACTAAGTCTTAACCCAGCTGATGTCCAAAATCTGAGGAAAATCAAACCACGGAAAGCTGCAGTGGCCTCATGTATAAAATACTGCGTAGCTTATAGTTAAAGATGGCGTAAGCACAAAACTTGAAAATTACGTACCCACAGAAATATTCACAATAATAAAATGGGGCATACGCTAGAGTTTAGATTCTCTGGTCGAGCCCGAGCCCAAACTTGACAGGCCGATATTTCCTGCCACTATCCTCGGGCCGGGCCGGACCCTTGATCAAGCATTTGTGTTTTTTTAACCATTACTTTATTAGCCTAATTGGGTAGGGAGAAAGCTATGCCTATCCAGGTTCCTTCCGTAGCTCTGGGTATATGTCCTGCACTGACTTGAGTGTGAAGTAAACTGTGCTAAATCGTGTCTCCCCCATCTGTAGCACTGTCTTCCATAATTGCGCAACCAGGCCAGACTGTTTCAGATATCTCACGAGTTCTGAGATATGGTCTCTCCTATATCCGGCACGTTGTCGGCCAGTGCATCGGCATGCAGACCATGGCAAAGGACAGTATTAATTATGTGATCGAGAAAAGACAGTCTCCTATATGGTGCCAGGGCTTTGATTATATTGCTGCCTTGATCTGTTACCCACACTATTTGGCTGAGGGAGCTAGTGTCAAGGTCACAAAAAACACACAAAACATTTTCTAAATAACATAAGTGTATCATTAAAAGAACTGGTTAAACCGCATATGCCACGTCTCCTGCTTTTTCAGATTCTGTTTGTGACATCCATACTAGGGGTGTGCCAAAAAATCGATTCACAGAAGAATCTAGATTCTCATTTGCAACGATTCAGAATCGATCTGGAATGTCCAAGAATCGATTTAATAAATAAATAAAATAAGCTGGCTGTTCCCTCCATTTTTGTAACTAGCCTATACGGGACGTCCGGACGTCACCACGCAGCCGGTTTTTGAACGTGAGCGGCAAATCACTAAAACAAAGAGGAAGCAAATATAGATGACAGGGAGATCCAACCAGCCCCGTCTTCACTTAAAGCTAAAGTTTGGCGTCATTTCGGTTTTTACCGAATGCCTGGAAGCGCTGCGCTAGACATGACACACACAGTGTGCAAGCTTTGCAAAACGAAGACCAAGTACTTTGGCAGCACAACAAATGCGCGGGCTCATATTACTAGGCATCACCACCGGAGCAGAGTCAGCCGCCAGCTGCAGACCAACGCACACTGCAGTGCTTCACGAAACTTCCTGCCAACTCCGAGAGGGCAAAAAAAATAACTCGGTCTATCGCCTACTTCATCGCCAAAGACCTAAGGCCTTAGTGTGGTGGAGAACGAGTGGTTCGTCTGCATGTTACAGACAGTGGAGCCGAGGTACGCACTAGCGTTGCAGCTGAGAGAGTTTTCTCCACCGCTGGAGATATAGTAGAGCTTAGATCAGGCCCAAAAAATCAAGCTTGACCCAGCCCGAGCCCGTGCACGTTGTGTCCGAGCCCGGCCCGGCCCGACACATTAACTGGAATTATGAGCCCGAGCCCGATTTCAACCCGACACTTTTTTAATCCGTGGGCCGTCATAAATGACGTTCTCAACTACAATTCAGAGTTGTTTGAACTGCAGAAATCTGTTTAAAATTATCTTAATGAATAATGCAACAGGAGCGAAGCATGTAAACTGCGCTGTTTGTTTATTCAGAATGGAACGGATCGCAAATGGATCTGAATGAAGAAACGTAAAAAAAACTCAACGTAGGCTATTTCTCTGGGAGGGCTTGCCTCGCCGTCAGGGGTAGCCTATGCTTGGAAAAGTAACAAAAGAGGACGTTGAAGGCTGACTTTCATCTTTTCTGCCATGGCGAGCCATCTTCATGTGTCTCTTCATCATCCACTTCTACGTTTTATTTGCTGTCATAGGCGAACAGCGGCCGCACTTAATGCACTCAACAAAGCTGACACATATGTTGTCACTTCCCACAACTTGTTTAAAATGGTTCCATACCTCCGACTTTCCTCCAAACTTGCTTAAAGGTATTTCTCCTGTTTTTCTTTTTTTCTTTACATCCTCAAGCTCCATGTTGCACTTAAGCTCCACAATACAGCCCGCAGCCCCGGTGTGATGTGTGCGAGAGGAGGAGACTCCGCACAAGACACATGTTGCATTTTGTAACTGTAGTCCACCTTGTGTAACTTTTTGGACACATTTGTTACTTTGGCCTAAATATAGCCTATATAGATAGCCTACTAGTTCTGATTATGGCATAGCTTTCTCCCCACCCAATTAGGCTAAAGTAATGATTAAAAAAAACACAAATGCTTGATCAAGGGCCCGGCCCGGCCCGAGGATAGTGGCGGAAAATAACGGCGCAGCCAGGCCCGGCCCAGCTCGGGCTCGGGCAGAGAACCTAAACTCTAAGATATAGTGACAGCACAACGAAGCAGTCTCACTCCTGTACATGTTGATCAGCTTCTTTTCTTGCAAAAGAACCTGAATGTTGCATCTGCAAATGGACAGTAACCTTGGACACAGTTCATTTCCAGTTTTTTTTCATGATTTGTTGAAAATCATATAATCAGTTGCACAGTTTACAGTTTTATTGTTGCAAGAGACACGGTCATGAACATTTCAGAGACAGGTAGGGGTACTATTTTTCATTTTGAAAGAAGCACTTTATTTTCGTAACTTGTTATTCTTTAAGTTACTGAGTCTGACTGAGAAATATAGATTTTTTTTGTCTTCACCGGTTGTGTTACATGATATTTGTGGTAAACTGCAACTTTCCTGGTAAATGCATCTATTTTCATCCATTTTGTATTATGAAGAAGCACTTTATTTTTGTTCCAACTCATTTTATAGCTAGCTACTAATGAGTAGCAATTGAGAACCAGACAATGTTTTTGATAAAAGGCACTTCCCTGAGAATTGAACTTAAAATGTGAAAAAGACTTTAATGTCTCAGTTTGTCATTCTGTATAGCAAAGCAGATGAGAGTAGATCATGATCAGAAACCCGATTGGAAATCATTATGGATAAAATCGAATCGTTTTGAATCGAAAATCTTTTTGAATCGAAAATCGATTTTGAATCGAATCGTGGCCTCAAGAATCGGAATCGAATTGAATCGTGAGATGGTAAAAGATTCCCACCCCTAATCCATAAGGCCCTGACAGTTTCCAGGGTGTGTGCTCAAGGGATGCACTGACCCCTCAGACTCATGTTCTAACAGACAAGTTTGGACTCATGTTCTAACAGACATATCATTCCTTTTGGCATCATTCACTTTATCAGAAAGGAGGGGGGAAACTGCAGGAGCCATCTAAAGACATTGGCATTGGTGTGGAAGTGTTGAATGAACTGACCTCGCCTCAGCTTGTGCCCTACTACTAGTTTTGAAATATGTACTAAACCTAGTTTACACAAAACCCCTTCATTTGTAGGAGCAGGTGTTTTTCTCCAAACATGCTTCTGTCTATTAGCAGGGATAGGTTTTAGTGTTGACATGTTTTAAAGAACATTACA